>NC_053500.1:148531260-148831260 GCF_905171775.1 Rana temporaria | reverse complement strand
TATTTTTTTTGGGTTATTCTTTGAAAGTTTATGGTAGTAACCAGAAATATATAACGCTAAAACTTTAAATGGTGGGGGGGTCTATTTTTGAACCAGTTTTCTTTCGATAATCGGATATCCATTACCATTTACCACCAAAAAAAGCCCAATTTGTTTTACCCCCCCCATGCTTTTCCTTCACATCGTGATCGGCTCTCTCTCGTACTAATGGATCCGATTTTCTGACGGTTGCTCCGAACGCGGTATTTTCTGTCCCACTTTCTCGGGGTACCGGCAGCACGTTGTGCTGGTGACCAAGTCTCATTGGCTACTGACGTTACCGACGCCGTCGGCTTTGACTTTCCCCCGTTCTGTCGGTTCCTCGTGGAGAAGGCTTTGGTCATAGAAGGCGGTCCGCATTTTACCGATGAGGTGACACGGTGTTGCATTTTTATCAGTTTTGACAAATCTGAAAGTTTCGGGTGTTTCTCGCAGGGGGTGTCCACTTTTATCAGCCCCTCTACCAATGTGTGGTTGGCCTTACAGTCACTTCAGACCTCTTGTTGAGTGAAATCTAAAAGGTTCTACAAAATACAACAACCCTGCAGGCTGACCTGTCTGGCCATCCATCCATCCATCCATCATATATAACTGAGCTGCTTGTGGTCGCCGTCATTTGACTTGTGTAGTTCTGGAAACGTGAAATCCAGAATGGAGGGCCACCACCTTTACCTTCTAGGTGGAGTCGTGATAACTTAGTTCATTGGTCAGTTAATGTGACCTTTTGGATATTTCCAAATCTCGGTCATTGCAGATTAAAGTGAAGCTAGACCCTCCTGTCATCGGCCAAGGAAGCCGCCATCTTGGCCTCTGTTTGATCTTCATGGGATCAGTGATGACACCGGCCATTGGATGGGTTAAGCTTGGTTGAGAGCACAAGCAAATGTCACCATTTCATTCCCAGGCGTTTGTTAAATCGATGGGTTTAGTTCCACTTTTAAGATCTCAGTTCTCCACCCCGCGAGTTGAGATGGTAAGGAGACCCAGAGCTGTAAGTATTTTCCCAAATAAGTGTGTGCCACTAAAGGGGCATATCAAGTCCTAAACCCATCAATTTAGGGTTCAAAAAACTTGCCTTCCCAGAATGTGTGCGCTCAACCAAACTATCAAACATCCAATGGCTGGTGTCCTAACTCGGTGTTTCTATACTCCAGTCCTCAAGGTGCCCCACAACAGGTCATGTTTTCAGGATTTCCCTTTAGATGAAAATGGATGTGGTAATTACTAAGGCAGTGAAACGGAGCAACTCACCTGTGCAAAAAATAATGGAGAGCCTGAAAACGTGACCTGTTGGGCGCCTTGAGAAATGCTGTCCTAACCGATCACGTGGGGGGCATCATGGCAGCTGAAGATTAAACTGAGGCCAACATGGCGGCTTCCTTGGCTGAAGACGACATTGGGGGGGGTTTACTTCCACGTTGAGAAATATTGAGATGTTGGTCATTCTAGAAACAATGAGAAGACCTTGGTGCTCAGTTCTATGTACATGGAGGATCTGTAGAATTGGCAGCATAGTGGGGAACATGAAGGTTCCTCCAGATCGGGTTCATTATTTCTTTGGTGACGGGAGAAGCCATTTCTTTCCAATGCTTTAATCTTCTTCTTTCTCCTGCACTGTAATAAATTGACTCCTTTTTCATGAAAATGTTAGGAAAGTTCTCTGGGTAGCTTTGAATGAGAAGGTTGACAGGTCCACTTTAAAAGAGGCTCCCCATAAAAATGTGTATTGGATTTGTCTTCAGGTTGGAAAGTGAATTCCTGTACAAGACTCTCCAGGAACTCCCTCTAGATGATAATGATCATCATCTAGAGTCCTCGGGTATTCTGCCTTAAATTTCAAGACCTGGCTGGACAACTGGCCAACTTCAGTCCCCGGGGCCTCCAACATTCTGGTGTAAATTCAAGAGATGAAACTCTGGAAAAATTGGTAAAAGGATCTCTGTAGCGTGAACTTCAATCCCCAGCATGTCCCCCAAAAAAGCTGCAAAGGACAAAATAAACAGTTTCAGGTCACGGAGCCCCTTGTCCAGCCGGTCTTAAAATTCTCTGACCTTGAAATCATCGCCATTGGACTTCATTCATCGTGTTTTATGGTGAGAGACTTTGAGCAATCCTCCTTCTTTCCGATGGCCGCCAATACGTAAACCTTTATAAAATGTCCGTCCCGTCAGTTTTGTTTTGGTGAGCTTACTAGAGAGAACGATCGATCTCATTGAATGGACACCATAAATATTGTGATTGGTAAAGCAAAACATTCCATGTGTGGATTGCGGCTTTTTCTGATTTTTATTTTTGCTTATTCATCATTGCTAAATTTCAATTTATTTCATATGTTTGAAAAGGATGTTTTTTTTTTCCTGGTTCTTGGTGTCTAAAGTCTGGTAGAGATTGCCAGAAGGTTGCCCATAAATTGCCCAAACCATATTTTGCCTTTTGTAGCTCTTATAACGTACATATGAGTGGAATATTTCCCACAGCTGCAAAAAATGTTGACCAAAGAAATTGTAAAGTGCAAATTTTTGTGAAGGTCTCTGTAAATTTCCCCCTCTGGCGTGGAGTGCGGTCGCGCTTTTCTGCGTTCCTTTCCATTGCCATGGAGAAATCTACAAATATGGCAATCGTAAAACATGGCGGTTTCTGAGAATTGTGCAGCAGATGGGTTTTTATTTTTTACATTCTGCAACATTCTTCAAAAAGCAGACAGGAATACAAGCAGGGCGAGGCAGCAAACCAATCGGACGCGTTCCTTACACCTGTGTTTTAGCACTATGCAATGTCTAGAAGAACATCTTCGGTGTAACGGCGGCCCTCCCTCTTCCTTTTTGTTTGCTCCCCCTGTACCCCCTTCTGTGTGCCGCGCCCCCCCTTCTGTGTGCCGCGCCCCTCTTGTTGGTACCCCCCTTCTGTGTGCCGTGCCCCTCTTGTTGGTACCCGCCCTTCTGTGTGCCGTGCCCCTCTTGTTGGTACCCGCCCTTCTGTGTGCCGTGCCCCTCTTGTTGGTACCCGCCCTTCTGTGTGCCGCGCCCCTCTTGTTGGTACCCGCCCTTCTGTGTGCCGCGCCCCTCTTGTTGGTACCCCCCTTCTGTGTGCCGTGCCCCTCTTGTTGGTACCCCCTTCTGTGTGCCGTGCCCCTCTTGTTGGTACGCCCTTCTGTGGGCCGCGCCCCTCTTGTTGGTACCCCCTTCTGTGGGCCGCGCCCCTCTTGTTGGTACCCCCTTCTGTGTGCCGTGCCCCTCTTGTTGGTACCCCCTTCTGTGTGCCGTGCCCCTCTTGTTGGTACCCGCCCTTCTGTGTGCCGTGCCCCTCTTGTTGGTACCCGCCCTTCTGTGTGCCGCGCCCCTCTTGTTGGTACCCGCCCTTCTGTGTGCCGCGCCCCTCTTGTTGGTACCCCCCTTCTGTGTGCCGTGCCCCTCTTGTTGGTCCCCCCTTCTGTGTGCCGTGCCCCTCTTGTTGGTACGCCCTTCTGTGGGCCGCGCCCCTCTTGTTGGTACCCCCTTCTGTGGGCCGCGCCCCTCTTGTTGGTACCCCCTTCTGTGTGCCGCGCCCCTCTTGTTGGTACCCCCTTCTGTGTGCCGCGCCCCTCTTGTTGGTACCCCCTTCTGTGTGCCGCGCCCCTCTTGTTGGTACCCCCTTCTGTGTGCTGCGCCCCTCTTGTTGGTACCCCCCCTTCTGTGTGCTGCGCCCCTCTTGTTGGTACCCCCCCTTCTGTGTGCCGCGCCCCTCTTGTTGGTACCCCCTTCTGTGTGCTGCGCCCCTCTTGTTGGTACCCCCCCTTCTGTGTGCTGCGCCCCTCTTGTTGGTACCCCCCTTCTGTGTGCCGCGCCCCTCTTGTTGGTACCCCCTTCTGTGTGCCGCGCCCCTCTTGTTGGTACCCCCCCTTCTGTGTGCCGTGCCCCTCTTGTTGGTACCCCCTTCTGTGTGCCGCGCCCCTCTTGTTGGTACCCCCTTCTGTGTGCCGCGCCCCTCTTGTTGGTACCCCCCCTTCTGTGTGCCGCGCCCCTCTTGTTAGTGGTCGGGAGCAGTTTTACACTTTTATTTTTCGGTGTGGGGTTTTCAACTCTTATTTTATTTGTATTGTGGGGTGTTTTTTATTTATTTTTCATGCACAATATATTGAGCAGTGACCTTTCTTTATCTGGGCTCCAAGTTTTATAGTTCTATATATTTGTATTTTTTATTTGTAGTTAAATACATGGAAGGTCATTTTGCTTTCTTATAAAAACACAAAACAATGGCGCACGTTTCAGCCGCGACCCTCTTGGACGATCTATTTTTATTTCCCTATAAAGCGGACACGTGGCAGTTATCTGTCTTGTGTGGTCCCCTCACCCGCCGGGGCTGCGGCACCAGCTGCGTACCCCCCCCCCCCCCCAATCAATAATGCATGCGTGGTGCGTGTCCCTGTGTAGGAGAAGCGGCATTTCTGGGAATATCAGATCGCTGCTCAGGTGACTCATTTCCCAAATTCTCCCGCCTTTCTCCGCATGCGGCGCGGGGTGAGGGCCGGAATGTGTGACCATTTCCAGGAAGATGGTTAATATGGCCGATAATGGAGATTTACACTTCAGATGTAAAAACGGACGGGCGATATCCCCTCCCCCGACTCTCCGATCTCCAAGGAAAATCAATATTCCTCCCCTCACCCACCATTTACTGCATGGAGTCCTTTCATTTTATTATTCCCCCTTCTTTTTTTATTATCATTTATAATTGTTGTGCTTTTCAGGAGAGGAGCGTTATAGAGGAAGGAGCAGAGTCCTCCAGCAGAGTATATCAGGAGAGGAGAGTTATAGAGGAAGGAGCAGAGTCCTCCAGCAGAGTATTTCAGGAGAGGAGAGTTATAGAGGAAGGAGCAGAGTCCTCCAGCAGAGTATATCAGGAGAGGAGAGTTATAGAGGAAGGAGCAGAGTCCTCCAGCAGAGTATATCAGGAGAGGAGAGTTATAGAGGAAGGAGCAGAGTCCTCCAGCAGAGTATATCAGGAGAGGAGAGTTATAGAGGAAGGAGCAGAGTCCTCCAGCAGAGTATTTCAGGAGAGGAGAGTTATAGAGGAAGGAGCAGAGTCCTCCAGCAGAGTATATCAGGAGAGGAGAGTTATAGAGGAAGGAGCAGAGTCCTCCAGCAGAGTATTTCAGGAGAGGAGAGTTATAGAGGAAGGAGCAGAGTCCTCCAGCAGAGTATATCAGGAGAGGAGAGTTATAGAGGAAGGAGCAGAGTCCTCCAGCAGAGTATATCAGGAGAGGAGAGTTATAGAGGAAGGAGCAGAGTCCTCCAGCAGAGTATATCAGGAGAGGAGAGTTATAGAGGAAGGAGCAGAGTATATCAGGAGAGGAGAGTTATAAAGGAAGGAGCAGAGTCCTCCAGCAGAGTATATCAGGAGAGGAGAGTTATAGAGGAAGGAGCAGAGTCCTGTAGCAGAGTTTATCAGGAGAGGAGAGTTATAGAGGAAGGATCAGAGTCCTCCAGCAGAGTATATCAGGAGAGGAGAGTCAGAGGAAGGAGCAGAGTCCTCCAGCAGTGTATATCAGGAGAGGAGAGTTATAGAGGAAGGAGCAGAGTCCTCCAGCAGAGTATATCAGGAGAGGAGAGTTATAGAGGAAGGAGCAGAGTCCTCCAGCAGAGTATATCAGGAGAGGAGAGTTATAGAGGAAGGAGCAGAGTCCTCCAGCAGAGTATATCAGGAGAGGAGAGTTATAGGGGAAGGAGCAGAGTCCTCCAGCAGAGTATATCAGGAGAGGAGAGTTATAGAGGAAGGAGCAGAGTCCTCCAGCAGAGTATATCAGGAGAGGAGAGTTATAGAGGAAGGAGCAGAGTCCTCCAGCAGAGTATATCAGGAGAGGAGAGTTATAGAGGAAGGAGCAGAGTCCTCCAGCAGAGTATATCAGGAGAGGAGAGTTATAGAGGAAGGAGCAGAGTCCTCCAGCAGAGTATATCAGGAGAGGAGAGTTATAGAGGAAGGAGCAGAGTCCTCCAGCAGAGTATATCAGGAGAGGAGAGTTATAGAGGAAGGAGCAGAGTCCTCCAGCAGAGTATATCAGGAGAGGAGAGTTATAGAGGAAGGAGCAGAGTCCTCCAGCAGAGTATATCAGGAGAGGAGAGTTATAGAGGAAGGAGCAGAGTCCTCCAGCAGAGTATATCAGGAGAGGAGAGTTAGAGAGGAAGGAGCAGAGTCCTCCAGCAGAGTATATCAGGAGAGGAGAGTTATAGAGGAAGGAGCAGAGTCCTGTAGCAGAGTATATCAGGAGAGGAGAGTTATAGAGGAAGGAGCAGAGTCCTGTAGCAGAGTATATCAGGAGAGGAGAGTTATAGAGGAAGGAGCAGAGTCCTCCAGCAGAGTATATCAGGAGAGGAGAGTTATAGAGGAAGGAGCAGAGTCCTCCAGCAGAGTATATCAGGAGAGGAGAGTTATAGAGGAAGGAGCAGAGTCCTCCAGCAGAGTATATCAGGAGAGGAGAGTTATAGAGGAAGGAGCAGAGTCCTCCAGCAGAGTATATCAGGAGAGGAGAGTTAGAGAGGAAGGAGCAGAGTCCTCCAGCAGAGTATATCAGGAGAGGAGAGTTATAGAGGAAGGAGCAGAGTCCTGTAGCAGAGTATATCAGGAGAGGAGAGTTATAGAGGAAGGAGCAGAGTCCTCCAGCAGAGTATATCAGGAGAGGAGAGTTATAGAGGAAGGAGCAGAGTCCTCCAGCAGAGTATATCAGGAGAGGAGAGTTATAGAGGAAGGAGCAGAGTCCTCCAGCAGAGTATATCAGGAGAGGAGAGTTATAGAGGAAGGAGCAGAGTCCTCCAGCAGAGTATATCAGGAGAGGAGAGTTAGAGAGGAAGGAGCAGAGTCCTCCAGCAGAGTATATCAGGAGAGGAGAGTTATAGAGGAAGGAGCAGAGTCCTGTAGCAGAGTATATCAGGAGAGGAGAGTTATAGAGGAAGGAGCAGAGTCCTCCAGCAGAGTATATCAGGAGAGGAGAGTTATAGAGGAAGGAGAGTAGTATTTGAGGTGGAATGCAGACGGTTGATGGGCGGGGTATTTGGTGTGGGCGGGTTATTTTGTGTGGGCGGGGTATTTGGCGTGGGCGGGGTGTTCCGGGTTGTCGCCTGGCGGGTGTTTTGTGGGTAATTTTTGTGTTTTTTGTCTTCTCAGGTAAACGGAAAGCACTGAAGTTAAATTTTGCCAATCCGGCCTTCAAAACGACAGCAAAATTCACTCTGAATCCCACCATCCAACCCCCCCACCTGTGAGTACCGAGGGTCCCGGAATGGGAGACCCCTCCCCCTCTCCTCTGCTCCTTGGTGTTCCCGGGTTCAGAGGCAGATCTGCTGATATTCCTTCCTGTGTGAAGTCGGTTGGGTGATTTTCTGTTTTGGGATTGGTGGGTTTTTGGGATGGCCACTTGAAGGGCTCCAGTATAATAGAGAAGAAGGAAGGTTACTGATTGAGGAGATGCTGAAACCCTTTATACAATCAACTACTGCACCCGGGCCCAACCCTTCAACATTGTGACCAATCACAGAGCAGTGACGCTATATGGAGTAGGAGAGCCAAGACACGCCTTCCAATTCAGATCTTCTTGGAGGGCTCCAAGTTTACTGAAGGGGGGCCGGAGTGCGGCCAGCAGAAATAGAAAATGTCGACATCAGTAGACCTAAATGGTGCCCCATCTTTTAGATTAGGGCAAGAAATAGTGTCCCATCATTGGTGTCAGTGGGGGAATAGTGTCCCGTCATTGGTGTCAGTGGGGGAATAGTGTCCCGTCATTGGTGTCAGTGGGGGAATAGTGTCCCGTCATTGGTGTCAGTGGGAGGAATAGTGTCCCGTCATTGGTGTCAGTGGGAGGAATAGTGTCCCATCATTGGTGTCAGTGGGGGGAATAGTGTCCCGTCATTGGTGTCAGTGGGGGAATAGTGTCCCGTCATTGGTGTCAGTGGGAGGAATAGTGTCCCGTCATTGGTGTCAGTGGGGGAATAGTGTCCCATCATTGGTGTCAGTGGGAGGAATAGTGCCCCATCATTGGTGTCAGTGGGAGGAATAGTGTCCCATCATTGGTGTCAGTGGGGGGAATAGTGTCCCATCATTGGTGTCAGTGGGGGGAATAGTGTCCCATCATTGGTGTCAGTGGGAGGAATAGTGTCCCATCATTGGTGTCAGTGGGAGGAATAGTGTCCCATCATTGGTGTCAGAGGGGGAAATAGTGTCCCATCATTGGTGTCAGTGGGAGGAATAGTGTCCCATCATTGGTGTCAGTGGGGGGAATAGTGTCCCATCATTGGTGTCAGTGGGAGGAATAGTGTCCCATCATTGGTGTCAGTGGGGGGAATAGTGTCCGATCATTGGTGTCAGTGGGGGGAATAGTGTCCCATCATTGGTGTCAGTGGGGGGAATAGTGTCCGATCATTGGTGTCAGTGGGGGGAATAGTGTCCCATCATTGGTGTCAGTGGGGGGAATAGTGCCCCATCATTGGTATCAGTGGGGGGAATAGTGTCCCATCATTGGTGTCAGTGGGGGGAATAGTGTCCCATCATTGGTGTCAGTGGGGGAAATAGTGTCCCATCATTGGTATCAGTGGGAGGAGTAG
Organism: Rana temporaria; assembly: GCF_905171775.1. Classification (NCBI taxonomy): domain Eukaryota; kingdom Metazoa; phylum Chordata; class Amphibia; order Anura; family Ranidae; genus Rana; species Rana temporaria. The sequence continues at coordinate 148,822,651 of NC_053500.1, read as the reverse complement.
TGTCCCGTCAGTGGGAGGAGTAGTGTCCCGTCAGTGGGAGGAGTAGTGTCCCATCGTTTGGCACCAGGGGCCAGGTAAAGGCAAGCAAAGGGCCACAGTTTGGAGTGCACAGCTCTTGGACACAAAGGACGATTTTTTTCTATTGAAGATTTTTGATATACCCTGTTTCCCCAAAAATAAGACCTACCCTGAAAATAAGACCTAGCGTTATTTTCCAGGAGGGCTGCAATATAAGCCCTACCCTGAAAATAAGCCCTAGTTAAAAATGCTTGTAAAATCCACTATATAACAGTAGTATATAATGTACAATGTGTGTGTTTCTGTAATATAATTGTGGGGAAGAGAGCTCCGGCGGGTAACAGAAGTTCAGACCGGCGCTATAACAAAGGTATTTGGCACAATTATATTACAGAAACGCACACATTGTACATTATATACTACTGTAATAGAGTGGATTAAAGGATTGTACAAACATTTTAACTCAGTTCACACTTGGGATTCCTGACAGGCAGGGAGGGAGAGGGGGAGAGAAGACAGCACATTACATGGTAAGACCTCCCCCGAATATAAGCCCTACTGTGTCTTTTGTTGGCATAATTAATATAAGACCCAGGCTTATTTTCGGGGGAAACACGGTAGTTGGCGGGTTTGTTCGTTTATTATAAAATTATAAACAGACGGAACGCTAAAACCCGACGTGTCCGACATGAAAATCACCCCACAGAGATCAACTAAATGTAACACAAGCGGGGTGTCACCTTGGTGACCCCGGGACACGTATTCAAGTTGCTCTTCTTCCCTAAAATGTTGTATAATAGAGAGCAGCTGGGGGAGGGGGGGAGAGAGCCGCTGGAAATGCAGGGAAAAGAGGCAGGAGGAGTCGCAGATATCCTCAGATGGGAACCGGAGCTGGTGGAACTCGTCATGCAGGGAGGTTTCCCGCACCGCTCCTGTGTGAACTTCACTATGACAAGCCTACGTTCACGCAGGAGTAGTGCGGGAAACCTCATGTGATTCGGACAAATCGCATGCTAGTTCTTTGCATTGCTTTTGTACGGACGTAGCGCACAGTGTTTCAGTATTGGGGGCGTTGTCACAAGTACTCGTGAAAATTCTTGGTATTGGCAGCAAGAATACCCTTTTTATCTAAAACCTTTTTGAAATTTTGAGATGTATAAGTTTTTCCTTTTATTTCCTTTTTGGACATTACTGTCAATGACCATTTTAATCACTAACTGTATTGTTCATTAGATCTAAACCGTGTAATAACCGATTGTTATCAGGCAACCCATTTATCACCATCCTTGGCTAATGGTTTTTCTTTGCTAGGAACGTGCCCCTGAACAGCAGTAAATGTTTAAGCAGTCAGCAGATCGACCTGCACTTTTTTGGCACACTGCCGAAAAATAGAGAGCAACTGAGCATGTGCATAGCAGGGTGAGACGGTGTATTACTGGATTTTTAACAGTCACTTATTATATATGTTTTACATTGCTATACCTGCACAAGGGGCAAACCCAGTGATCATTTTCTGACTAAAGTACCACTTTAATATCCTGGCAAGAGTTCTTACACTAAACACATTCAGTAGTGGGAAGAAAATCCTCCGAATGGCAGTGAGCATGCTTTGTACCAGCATTGGGTCCAATCACACACATTGAGGGGTCACTTTGTCATTTTTACTCCCGATGGCACAAGGCTGCTCTTCTGGCAGCAGTTTAACTCTTCAAAGATCTACAGATCAATATAAAAAGTCTAGAAGTCCTTCTGATTGGATATTTACATTGTATAGTGTAGATTGTTGCTTGGGCGATAAAACTAAAAGCATAAATGTGACCTCATCGCGCTAGCGAGGCCAGTTGGATTTCCGCATTTCACTTTAAATACATCCCAACAAAGTCTCTAATATTACTAGTTACCCAACATTCATCGTTTCTCCAAGCCACCTTTTCAGTTCTATTGAGTGTCATGGAGATCCACATGGGTGGCACCGAAACCTTCAATCTCCATGAATCTCTCAAGGCAGATGTGAATTGTCCATGGACAAGAGGACGGGAGATGTGAAGTTGAGGAACCCCTGTTCTGGTTACCTAAACCCATCTGTTGAAGGAATCCCCACGTTCTAGTCGATGAATCCCATCCGTTGAAGGAATCCCCACGTTCTAGTCGATGAATCCCATCCGTTGAAGGAAGCCCCACGTTGTAGTCGATGAATCCCATCTGTTGAAGGAAGCCCCACGTTCTAGTTGATGAATCCCATCCGTTGAAGGAAGCCCCACGTTCTAGTTGATGAATCCCATCCGTTGAAGGAAGCCCCACGTTCTAGTTGATGAATCCCATCCGTTGAAGGAAGCCCCACGTTCTAGTTGAATCCCATCCGTTGAAGGAAGCCCCACGTTCTAGTTGAATCCCATCCGTTGAAGGAAGCCCCGCGTTGTAGTTGATGAATCACATCCGTTGAAGGAAGCCCCACGTTCTAGTTGATGAATCCCATCCGTTGAAGGAAGCCCCACGTTCTAGTTGATGAATCCCATCCGTTGATGAAGCCCCACGTTCTAGTTGATGAATCCCATCCGTTGAAGGAAGCCCCACGTTCTAGTTGATGAATCCCATCCGTTGAAGGAAGCCCCACGTTCTAGTTGATGAATCCCATCCGTTGAAGGAAGCCCCACGTTCTAGTTGATGAATCCCATCCGTTGAAGGAAGCCCCACGTTCTAGTTGATGAATCCCATCCGTTGAAGGAAGCCCCACGTTCTAGTTGCCTATACCCGTCCTTGGCTTCAAAGTTTGCATAAGGGTCAATCATTTAAATCACATGGCTTAAACCGGCCGTAAATGGATTAAAATGTGTCCGGTTCAGCAGGAACCAGATGAATTTTGATCCATATATGGGCAAGGAGGTTGTACAGAAGTCAATCTACAGACCAACTTCTGTACAACCACCCTATTGGATTTCCTTGATCAGTCAGCGCAGTAGGCTATAGCCGGCAGTGCTGATCATTGTATTCTGGTGGCAGGGAAACCTTCCCAGTGTTGGAACACAATGGCACAGCAGGGAGGATTCCCCCATCCCCCTTAAATGTGTGGATGGGGGAAGAGTCAGGTTTTTTTTTTACGGTTCAGCCCGCTGGTTGAATGAAAGTGACTCCTCTATTGGCTGCTTTTAGGGTGAGGAGCTCCATCAAATCTTAAACTCTGATTTATGAAGACTTTGAGGATTTTGCCCAGTTGTAGTTCTGTACAGGGTAGCGGTTTGAGGTCCACACATCACAATGCTGGTATAAAATCTGCCTGTTACTGAATTGCCCTGCATGTTGAATTTTGATTTCATCCTTAATGTCTTGTGCCACCCTCTCCCCAAAAGTCGTGAATTCTTGGTAAATATGTGAATAACATTTAAGTACGCATGGCTCGTCACCCATAAACCCGACCCCCTTTGTGTCTCCTCTTGCCTATGAAGGGTGCAGAAACCATCCGCCGCTCGGAACCTCGAGACAACGTCCTACCAAAAACAGGAAGTGCGATTTGGTGGTGGAAGGTCGTACAGCTCCAGCGAGCAGGCCACAAAGAGCAGACTGTAAGTTTTCCTTGTCCTTCTATGATGGTTGACCTGTCCAATCGCATCTGCCCCCCCCCCCCCCCCCCAGGAACCAGACAAAGCTGTGTGTTTCCATAACAAACTGAAAGCCTTCTCTTTCCTTTTATACATTTGCTGCTTAACATTCTAGGTCAGTTGCAACTACTCATGATTAAGCCTAGAAATGGCAACGGTTAAATGGCTACAGCCTAGAAATGGCAACGGTTAAATGGCTACAGCCTAGAAATGGCAGCGGTTAAATGGCTACAGCCTAGAAATGGCAACGATTAAATGGCTACAGCCTAGAAATGGCAACGGTTAAATAGCTACAGCCTAGAAATGGCAATGGTTAAATGGCTACAACCTAGAAATGGCAACGGTTAAATGGCTACAGCCTAGAAATGGCAATGGTTAAATGGCTACAGCCTAGAAATGGCAATGGTTAAATGGCTACAGCCTAGAAATGGCAATGGTTAAATGGCTACAGCCTAGAAATGGCAATGGTTAAATGGCTACAGCCTAGAAATGGCAATGGTTAAATGGCTACAGCCTAGAAATGGCAATGGTTAAATGGCTACAGCCTAGAAATGGCAATGGTTAAATGGCTACAGCCTAGAAATGGCAATGGTTAAATGGCTACAGCCTAGAAATGGCAGCGGTTAAATGGCTACAGCCTAGAAATGGCAACGATTAAATGGCTACAGCCTAGAAATGGCAACGGTTAAATAGCTACAGCCTAGAAATGGCAATGGTTAAATGGCTACAACCTAGAAATGGCAACGGTTAAATGGCTACAGCCTAGAAATGGCAACGGTTAAATGGCTACAGCCTAGAAATGGCAACGGTTAAATGGCTACAGCCTAGAAATGGCAATGGTTAAATGGCTACAGCCTAGAAATGGCAATGGTTAAATGGCTACAGCCTAGAAATGGCAATGGTTAAATGGCTACAGCCTAGAAATGGCAATGGTTAAATGGCTACAGCCTAGAAATGGCAATGGTTAAATGGCTACAGCCTAGAAATGGCAATGGTTAAATGGCTACTGCCTAGAAATGGCAGCGGTTAAATGGCTACAGCCTAGAAATGGCAACGGTTAAATAGCTACAGCCTAGAAATGGCAACGGTTAAATGGCTACAACCTAGAAATGGCAACGGTTAAATGGCTACAGCCTAGAAATGGCAACGGTTAAATGGCTACAGCCTAGAAATGGCAACGGTTAAATGGCTACAGCCTAGAAATGGCAACGGTTAAATGGCAACGGTTAAATGGCTACAGCCTAGAAATGGCAATGGTTAAATGGCTACAGCAGACTGATTTATTTTTTTTAGTCCTCAAAAATTTAGAAGCTCTTGAGTACACCCTTAACTAAACCACACACTGTGTACCGACCCTTTTTACATTAAAGCTATACTGGATGACCAAGGTTAAAGCTCCTGGACTATCACACCTGAATGAGCACGTTGCTCATCCAAAACCATGACATTAATATGGCGTTGCCCCCTCTGCCCTCTGACGCTAGCACATCCTCCACTCTTTTGGGAATGCTTTCCACAAGATTCTGGAGGGTGTCTGTAGGTATTTGTACCCATTTGTCAGGTACTAATGTTAAATGGGAAGACCTGGCTCATTCCAGTTCATCCTAAATAAGTTCAGTAGTGTTTGAGGTCTGACCACTAGAGTTCCTTCACACCAAACTGGTCAAACCATGTCTTTTCATGGACAATAAATACCCCCCTAAGAGATATATGACCCCCGCTCCTTTAACTTTGTGCAACATAAAATACATATAATAACAAATAGTCCAAACATGGTCTTGTGAAGTGACGTGGTCCTCCTTCCTTCTGCACACATAGTGCACACCGCACTCACCAGAACTTGTTGACCTCTCGGTTACAAGTCATCAAAAAGCACTTTACGTAATGGTTAGTCGTCTTCTCCAGTGGGATTTGGTCTTCAAACTCTTTCCAAGTACTTGGAGACCATATCCAACTCAAGGAGAAGAAGCCAACCATTGCGTAAAGTGCTTTTTGATGACATGTAACAAAGAGGTCAGCATGTTCTGGTGGGTGTGGAGGAGGACCTCGTCACTGCTTTTGTCACTTCACAAGACCAAATGTTTGGACCATTTGTTATATGCACGTTTTGTTGCGGTGGAGTTAAAGCAGTGCAGTCATATATCCCTTTTAGGGGGCATTTGTTATACATAGTTTTTGACTTCTAGGTCTGATGACGGCTGTTCTTAAGCCACCCAACCCCCCGTCCCCGTCCGCCCCCCCGTTGTATATGGGTCTTATTTATTCTGTTTATTTATTTTTTAATATTGTACAGAACTTTATTGTTTGCTTTCGTGGGTTTAAAGGTAGTAATGTTCATGTCTTTCTATAGAGCTGGCTTTGTGCACGGGTACGGTCATGGTGGAACAGAAAATGACGTTCAAAAAGCAATTACCACAAGGTTAGCTGAGCACAATTGTCTAAAATGTCTTTTGTATGTAGTAGTATAACAGTCTCCATCACTGATACCTCCTGAACCCAGTCACCCCAAAGGTGCTCAGTAGGTCATGGTTGTGTGAAGGCCACTGGAGTTCCTCCACAGCACATTGGTTGAACCGTGTCAATGACTACAAGAGTAAGGGACATTCTTCTCACTGATCACCAATGTAAGGGAAATTCTTCCCACTGATCACCAATGTAAGAGACATTCTTCTCACTGATCACCAATGTAAGGGACATTCTTCTCACTGATCACCAATGTAAGGGACATTCTTCTCACTGATCACCAATGTAAGGGACATTCTTCCCACTGATCACCAATGTAAGGGACATTCTTCTCACTGATCACCAATGTAAGGAACATTCTTCCCACTGATCACCAATGTAAGGAACATTCTTCCCACTGATCACCAATGTAAGGAACATTCTTCCCACTGATCACCAATGTAAGGGACATTCTTCCCACTGATCACCAATGTAAGGGACATTCTTCTCACTGATCACCAATGTAAGGGACATTCTTCTCACTGATCACCAATGTAAGGGACATTCTTCCCACTGATCACCAATGTAAGGAACATTCTTCCCACTGATCACCAATGTAAGGAACATTCTTCCCACTGATCACCAATGTAAGGGACATTCTTCCCACTGATCACCAATGTAAGGGACATTCTTCTCACTGATCACCAATGTAAGGGACATTCTTCCCACTGATCACCAATGTAAGGGACATTCTTCCCACTGATCACCAATGTAAGGGACATTCTTCCCACTGATCACCAATGTAAGGGACATTCTTCTCACTGATCACCAATGTAAGGGACATTCTTCCCACTGATCACCAATGTAAGGGTCATTCTTCTCACTGATCACCAATGTAAGGGATATTCTTCCCACTGATCACCAATGTAAGGAACATTCTTCCCACTGATCACCAATGTAAGGGACATTCTTCTCACTGATCACCAATGTAAGGGACATTCTTCCCACTGATCACCAATGTAAGGAACATTCTTCCCACTGATCACCAATGTAAGAGACATTCTTCTCACTGATCACCAATGTAAGGAACATTCTTCTCACTGATCACCAATGTAAGGGACATTCTTCTCACTGATCACCAATGTAAGGGACATTCTTCTCACTGATCAACAATGTAAGGGACATTCTTCCCACTGATCACCAATGTAAGGGACATTCTTCTCACTGATCACCAATGTAAGGAACATTCTTCTCACTGATCACCAATGTAAGGGACATTCTTCCCACTGATCACCAATGTAAGGGACATTCTTCTCACTGATCACCAATGTAAGGAACATTCTTCTCACTGATCACCAATGTAAGGGACATTCTTCCCACTGATCACCAATGTAAGGGACATTCTTCTCACTGATCACCAATGTAAGAGACATTCTTCTCACTGATCACCAATGTAAGGGACATTCTTCCCACTGATCACCAATGTAAGGAACATTCTTCCCACTGATCACCAATGTAAGGGACATTCTTCTCACTGATCACCAATGTAAGGAACATTCTTCTCACTGATCACCAATGTAAGGGACATTCTTCCCACTGATCACCAATGTAAGGGACATTCTTCCCACTGATCACCAATGTAAGGGACATTCTTCTCACTGATCACCAATGTAAGGGACATTCTTCTCACTGATCACCAATGTAAGGGACATTCTTCTCACTGATCACCAATGTAAGGAACATTCTTCTCACTGATCACCAATGTAAGGAACATTCTTCTCACTGATCACCAATGTAAGGGACATTCTTCCCACTGATCACCAATGTAAGGATCATTCTTCTCACTGATCACCAATGTAAGGGACATTCTTCCCACTGATCACCAATGTAAGGAACATTCTTCCCACTGATCACCAATGTAAGGGACATTCTTCTCACTGATCACCAATGTAAGGAACATTCTTCTCACTGATCACCAATGTAAGGATCATTCTTCCCACTGATCACCAATGTAAGGGACATTCTTCTCACTGATCACCAATGTAAGGGACATTCTTCTCACTGATCACCAATGTAAGGGACATTCTTCTCACTGATCACCAATGTAAGGAACATTCTTCCCACTGATCACCAATGTAAGGGACATTCTTCTCACTGATCACCAATGTAAGGAACATTCTTCTCACTGATCACCAATGTAAGGGACATTCTTCCCACTGATCACCAATGTAAGGGACATTCTTCTCACTGATCACCAATGTAAGGGACATTCTTCTCACTGATCACCAATGTAAGGAACATTCTTCTCACTGATCATCAATGTAAGGGACATTCTTCTCACTGATCACCAATGTAAGGGACATTCTTCTCACTGATCACCAATGTAAGGGACATTCTTCCCACTGATCACCAATGTAAGGGACATTCTTCTCACTGATCACCAATGTAAGGGACATTCTTCTCACTGATCACCAATGTAAGGATCATTCTTCTCACTGATCACCAATGTAAGGACATTCTTCCCACTGATCACCAATGTAAGGGACATTCTTCTCACTGATCACCAATGTAAGGGACATTCTTCTCACTGATCACCAATGTAAGGGACATTCTTCCCACTGATCACCAATGTAAGGAACATTCTTCCCACTGATCACCAATGTAAGGAACATTCTTCCCACTGATCACCAATGTAAGGAACATTCTTCCCACTGATCACCAATGTAAGGGACATTCTTCTCACTGATCACCAATGTAAGGGACATTCTTCCCACTGATCACCAATGTAAGGGTCATTCTTCTCACTGATCACCAATGTAAGGGATATTCTTCCCACTGATCACCAATGTAAGGAACATTCTTCCCACTGATCACCAATGTAAGGGACATTCTTCTCACTGATCACCAATGTAAGGGACATTCTTCCCACTGATCACCAATGTAAGGAACATTCTTCCCACTGATCACCAATGTAAGAGACATTCTTCTCACTGATCACCAATGTAAGGAACATTCTTCTCACTGATCACCAATGTAAGGGACATTCTTCTCACTGATCACCAATGTAAGGAACATTCTTCTCACTGATCACCAATGTAAGGGACATTCTTCCCACTGATCACCAATGTAAGGGACATTCTTCCCACTGATCACCAATGTAAGGGACATTCTTCCCACTGATCACCAATGTAAGGGAAATTCTTCCCACTGATCACCAATGTAAGGGACATTCTTCTCACTGATCACCAATGTAAGGGACATTCTTCTCACTGATCACCAATGTAAGGGACATTCCTCCCACTGATCACCAATGTAAGGAACATTCTTCTCACTGATCATCAATGTAAGGGACATTCTTCTCACTGATCACCAATGTAAGGGACATTCTTCTCACTGATCACCAATGTAAGGGACATTCTTCCCACTGATCACCAATGTAAGGGACATTCTTCTCACTGATCACCAATGTAAGGGACATTCTTCTCACTGATCACCAATGTAAGGAACATTCTTCTCACTGATCACCAATGTAAGGAACATTCTTCTCACTGATCACCAATGTAAGGGACATTCTTCTCACTGATCACCAATGTAAGGGACATTCTTCTCACTGATCACCAATGTAAGGGACATTCTTCCCACTGATCACCAATGTAAGGGACATTCTTCCCACTGATCACCAATGTAAGGGACATTCTTCTCACTGATCACCAATGTAAGGGACATTCTTCCACTGATCACCAATGTAAGGGACATTCTTCTCACTGATCACCAATGTAAGGGACATTCTTCTCACTGATCACCAATGTAAGGGACATTCTTCTCACTGATCACCAATGTAAGGGACATTCTTCTCACTGATCACCAATGTAAGGGACATTCTTCTCACTGATCACCAATGTAAGGGACATTCTTCCCACTGATCACCAATGTAAGGGACATTCTTCCCACTGATCACCAATGTAAGGGAACATTCTTCTCACTGATCACCAATGTAAGGGACATTCTTCCCACTGATCACCAATGTAAGGGACATTCTTCTCACTGATCACCAATGTAAGGGACATTCTTCTCACTGATCACCAATGTAAGGAGCATTCTTCTCACTGATCACCAATGTAAGGGACATTCTTCCCACTGATCACCAATGTAAGGGACATTCTTCTCACTGATCACCAATGTAAGGATCATTCTTCTCACTGATCACCAATGTAAGGACATTCTTCCCACTGATCACCAATGTAAGGGACATTCTTCTCACTGATCACCAATGTAAGGGACATTTCTTCCCATTCTGATCACCAATGGTAAGGGACATTCTTCTCAATGATCAGCCCCCCATGTAAGGGACATTCTTCCACTGATCACCATGTAAGGGACATTCTTCTCACTGATCACCATGTAAGGGACATTCTTCTCACTGATCACCAATGTAAGGAGCATTCTTCTCACTGATCACCAATGTAAGGGACATTCTCCCACTGATCACCATGTAAGGGACATTCTTCTCACTGATCACCAATGTAAGGATCATTCTTCTCACTGATCACCAATGTAAGGACATCTTCCACTGATCACCAATGTAAGGGACATTCTTCTCACTGATCACCAATGTAAGGACATTCTTCTCACTGATCACCAATGTAAGGGACATTCTTCTCACTGATCACCAATGTAAGGGACATTCTTCCCACTGATCACCAATGTAAGGGACATTCTTCCCACTGATCACCAATGTAAGGGACATTCTTCTCACTGATCACCAATGTAAGGGACATTCTTCTCACTGATCACCAATGTAAGGACATTCTTCCCACTGATCACCAATGTAAGGGACATTCTTCTCACTGATCACCAATGTAAGGGACATTCTTCTCACTGATCACCAATGTAAGGGACATTCTTCTCACTGATCACCAATGTAAGGGACATTCTTCCCACTGATCACCAATGTAAGGGACATTCTTCCCACTGATCACCAATGTAAGGGACATTCTTCTCACTGATCACCAATGTAAGGGACATTCTTCTCACTGATCACCAATGTAAGGGACATTCTTCTCACTGATCACCAATGTAAGGGACATTCTTCCCACTGATCACCAATGTAAGGGACATTCTTCTCACTGATCACCAATGTAAGGGACATTCTTCTCACTGATCACCAATGTAAGGGACATTCTTCTCACTGATCACCAATGTAAGGGACATTCTTCTCACTGATCACCAATGTAGGGGTCCCTCTGTTGAGAGAGGCTGCAGTAGTTCCCATCCTGGATACCACCTGAACCCAGTTATTTGGGAGGAGACCTCTCCTAATTATTGGCCATGTAATATTTTCTATTCCTTTGTGTAGACTGCGAAGATCTTCACTAAGAATGTCGACTGTGTTTCCGGAAATGCTTTCTCCGTCTCTCTCCCCCCGTGTCTCTCTTTCTCTCTTTCTCTCTTTCTCTCTTTCTCTCTTTCTCTCTTTCTCTCTTTCTCTCTTTCTCTCTCTCTCTCTCTCTCTCTCTCTCTCTCTCTCTCTCTCTCTCTCTCTCTCCTCTCTCTCTCTCTCTCTCTCTCTCTCTCTCTCTCTCTCTCTCTTCCCCCCCCCCCCCCCCCCCCCCCCCGGAAAGCTGCAATATATTTGATCATCTCAGATTTGCTCCACGGGACTCGGCAGGCCTGGAATTGCATTGGGGAAAGTTATTTATTGTTTTCTCTTGGATCGTTTATCACCAACTGCAAAGACACTCCGGGGAATATTAGCAACTAATGACTGCCGATTGGTTAATCAGATTTGTGGAATCGAAGGGCAGAATTATCTTGCTGAAAGTTTCCATTTATCACCCGTCTTCATTGGAAGTCAGACCGCCGCTAAGTTCTACCCCAAGTGGGGAAAACCAATTTCTTTTTTGGACCCCATTGGTGCAATCCAAATACAATCCCAGATAGGGTGACCTTTCTCACAAGTCCCCTCTTCTTATTCCCTGGTGAAGAACCCGTCTACATGGCGTCACGACGGTTCCTCCTGAGACCCAATATATATCTCTAGTCCTATGTCAGGAATGAGCCTAGATGTTTAATTCTCTACTATAATGGGGATAATAAGGGGGAAGTCCTGTGGAAGAAACGGAAGGGTGGGGAGGAAACACGGAGGAGACGAGGTCTCGGGGGGAAGAAGGTAGTTTGGGGATGTAATGGTGGAAAATGGGAGGATATGAGGGGGAGAACCGAGGAGGAGGATCTTCATCTCTGGAATGGAGACTGGACAAGGAATCAGAACATTCTTTACATTGGCCTTTGATATTCTTCGACTGAATGGAGGTCAATGTCTGTAGACCAGGGGTGCCCAAACTTTTGAAGAGCGGTCGGGGGTCACAATGAGCATATACAAGGACACGGCCCGCTCTTTTTAGTGGATCAGATTGGAGGACACGAGTCGGTTTATGTCTGCCAATTCTTAGAGGTGAATGGAGGGTCCAATTGGGTCGGACTGACCGTGTGAAAGGGGCCCCAGGCTGCTCTCACACTGATGCGCTGCGGTTTTTCCTGCACCGCGGGTGCAATGCAGTGTATCTCTGGCTTTCCTGCACTTTGCAATAGACTTTATTATATTCTGCAGGTGTGAGACACTTTCAGAAAACTCACCAAACTCGCAGGTAATAACAGAAGTCTGTGGCTCAGGGCCGGGAACCCGCGGGTCAGTGTGAAAGCGGCGCCCAGTAACCCTGCAGAAGAGATTCCCAGGTATACAATGGCGTCAATAAGCGATATTTTTTTTTTTTTTTTTTGTTTTTTTTAGTGGACCACTAACATTTTACATGCCTTATACACAATGCTCCGCCTCTGTCCCCTCCCCCTAGATCACTGCTGCCTTATACACACAATGCTCCGCCTCTGTCCCCTCCCCCTAGATCACTGCTGCCTTATACACACAATGCTCTGTCCCCTCCCCCTAGATCACTGCTGCCTTATACACACATTGCTCCGCCTCTGTCCCCTCCCCCTAGATCACTGCTGCCTTATACACACATTGCTCCGCCTCTGTCCCCTCCCCCTAGATCACTGCTGCCTTATACACACAATGCTCTGTCCCCCTCCCCCTAGATCACTGCTGCCTTATACACACAATGCTCCGCCTCTGTCCCCTCCCCCTAGATCACTGCTGCCTTATACACACAATGCTCTGTCCCCTCCCCCTAGATCACTGCTGCCTTATACACACAATGCTCTGTCCCCCTCCCCCTAGATGCCTGCTGCCTTATACACACAATGCTCCGCCTCTGTCCCCCTCCCCCTAGATCACTGCTGCCTTATACACACATTGCTCCGCCTCTGTCCCCTCCCCCTAGATCCCTGCTGCCTTATACACACATTGCTCCGCCTCTGTCCCCTCCCCCTAGATCCCTGCTGCCTTATACACACATTGCTCCGCCTCTGTCCCCTCCCCCTAGATCCCTGCTGCCTTATACACACAATGCTCTGTCCCCCTCCCCCTAGATCCCTGCTGCCTTATACACACAATGCTCCGCCTCTGTCCCCCTCCCCCTAGATCACTGCTGCCTTATACACACAATGCTCCGCCTCTGTCCCCCTCCCCCTAGATCACTGCTGCCTTATACACACAATGCTCCGCCTCTGTCCCCTCCCCCTAGATCACTGCTGCCTTATACACACAATGCTCCGCCTCTGTCCCCCTCCCCCTAGATCACTGCTGCCTTATACACACAATGCTCCGCCTCTGTCCCCCTCCCCCTAGATCACTGCTGCCTTATACACACATTGCTCCGCCTCTGTCCCCTCCCCCTAGATCACTGCTGCCTTATACACACAATGCTCCGCCTCTGTCCCCCTCCCCCTAGATCCCTGCTGCCTTATACACACAATGCTCCGCCTCTGTCCCCTCCCCCTAGATCCCTGCTGCCTTATACACACAATGCTCTGTCCCCTCCCCCTAGATCACTGCTGCCTTATACACACATTGCTCCGCCTCTGTCCCCTCCCCCTAGATCCCTGCTGCCTTATACACACAATGCTCTGTCCCCCTCCCCCTAGATCACTGCTGCCTTATACACACAATGCTCCGCCTCTGTCCCCTCCCCCTAGATCACTGCTGCCTTATACACACAATGCTCTGTCCCCTCCCCCTAGATCCCTGCTGCCTTATACACACAATGCTCCGCCTCTGTCCCCCTCCCCCTAGATCACTGCTGCCTTATACACACATTGCTCCGCCTCTGTCCCCTCCCCCTAGATCACTGCTGCCTTATACACACATTGCTCCGCCTCTGTCCCCTCCCCCTAGATCCCTGCTGCCTTATACACACAATGCTCTGTCCCCTCCCCCTAGATCCCTGCTGCCTCATACACACATTGCTCCGCCTCTGTCCCCTCCCCCTAGATCCCTGCTGCCTTATACACACAATGCTCTGTCCCCTCCCCCTAGATCACTGCTGCCTTATACACACATTGCTCCGCCTCTGTCCCCTCCCCCTAGATCCCTGCTGCCTTATACACACAATGCTCCGCCTCTGTCCCCCTGATCACACTGCTGCCTTATACACACAATGCTCCGCCTCTGTCCCCCTCCCCCTAGATCACTGCTGCCTTATACACACAATGCTCCGCCTCTGTCCCCTCCCCCTAGATCACTGCTGCCTTATACACACAATGCTCCGCCTCTGTCCCCTCCCCCTAGATCACTGCTGCCTTATACACACAATGCTCCGCCTCTGTCCCCTCCCCCTAGATCCCTGCTGCCTTATACACACAATGCTCCGCCTCTGTCCCCCTCCCCCTAGATCACTGCTGCCTTATACACACAATGCTCCGCCTATCTGTCCCCTCCCCCTAGATCACTGCTGCCTTATACACACACTGCTCCGCCTCTGTCCCCTCCCCCTAGATCACTGCTGCCTTATACACACAATGCTCTGTCCCCCTCCCCCTAGATCACTGCTGCCTTATACACACAATGCTCTGTCCCCCTCCCCCTAGATCACTGCTGCCTTATACACACAATGCTCCGCCTCTGTCCCCTCCCCCTAGATCACTGCTGCCTTATACACACAATGCTCCGCCTCTGTCCCCCTCCCCTAGATCACTGCTGCCTTATACACACAATGCTCTGTCCCCCTCCCCCTAGATCACTGCTGCCTTATACACACAATGCTCCGCCTCTGTCCCCTCCCCCTAGATCACTGCTGCCTTATACACACAATGCTCTGTCCCCCTCCCCCTAGATCACTGCTGCCTTATACACACAATGCTCCGCCTCTGTCCCCTCCCCCTAGATCACTGCTGCCTTATACACACACTGCTCCGCCTCTGTCCCCCTGATCACACTGCTGCCTTATACACACAACGCTCCGCCTCTGTCCCCCTCCCCCTGATCAACTGCTGCCTTATACACACGATGCTCCGCCTCTCTGTCCCCCTGATCACACTGCTGCCTTATACACACAATGCTCCGCCTCTGTCCCCTCCCCCTAGATCACTGCTGCCTTATACACACACTGCTCTGCCTCTGTCCCCCTGATCACACTGCTGCCTTATACACACACTGCTCTGCCTCTGTCCCCCTGATCACACTGCTGCCTTATACACACAACGCTCCGCCTCTCTGTCCCTCTCCTCCTGATCACACTGCTACCTTATACACACAACACTCCGCCTCTCTGTCCCTCTCCTCCTGATTACACTGCTGCCTTATACACACAATGCTCCGCCTCTGTCCCCCCCCCCTAGATCACACTGGTGCCTTGTACACACAATGCTCCGCCTCTCTGTCCCCCTCCCCCTGATCACACTGGTGCCTTATACACACAATGCTCCGCCTCTCTCCCCCTCCCCCTGGGTCACACTGCTGCCTTATACACACAATGCTCCGCCTCTCTGTCCCCCTCCCCCTAGATCACTGCTGCCTTATACACACAATGCTCTGTCCCCCTCCCCCTGATCAACTGCTGCCTTATACACACAATGCTCCGCCTCTCTGTCCCCCTCCCCCTGATCAACTGCTGCCTTATACACACAATGCTCCGCCTCTGTCCCCTCCCCCTAGATCACTGCTGCCTTATACACACACTGCTCTGCCTCTGTCCCCCTGATCACACTGCTGCCTTATACACACAACACTCCGCCTCTCTGTCCCCCTCCCCCTGATCACACTGCTGCCTTATACACACAATGCTCCGCCTCTGTCCCCTCCCCCTAGATCACTGCTGCCTTATACACACACTGCTCTGCCTCTGTCCCCTCCCCCTAGATCACTGCTGCCTTATACACACAATGCTCTGTCCCCTCCCCCTAGATCACTGCTGCCTTATACATACAATGCTCCGCCTCTGTCCCCTCCCCCTGATCACACTGCTGCCTTATACATACAATGCTCCGCCTCTGTCCCCTCCCCCTGATCACACTGCTGCCTTATACACACAATGCTCCGCCTCTGCCCCTCCCCCTGGATCACACTGCTGCCTTATACACACAATGTTCCGCCTCTCTGTCCCCCTCCCCCTGATCACACTGGTGCCTTATACACACAATGCTCCGCCTCTCTCCCTCTCCCCTGGATCACACTGCTGCCTTATACACACAATGCTCCGCCTCTGCCCCTCCCCCTGGATCACACTGCTGCCTTATACACACAATGCTCCGCCTCTCTGCCCCTCTCCCCCCAATCACACTGCTGCCTTACAGACTCCTCATTGGATTTCACCTCCTTGTCCATTCTCCCTCCCACAGTCTGATCAGCTCTGCCATTGGAAGTTCTTCCTTCACCCCCCACACTCTGCACTACTCCCAGCACCTCCCTCTGAGTTCCCAGGAGCCGGAACCACAGAAGAGGTATCGGCATTAATGAGCATTGAGAACACTAAACAACATTGGATGTTCTACATCCGCCAACTCCGGGGACCACCTTCATTTTCTCGTGGACCAATGGCTGTGACCACTGCTCTAGAAAGTTTTGTCTTTTGTGCTTTTTTAGTTCTGTTTTTTACCTGCTGTCCCTTCCGTCCATACAGAGAGCGTTTACGAACGCACAGCATTGAGTCTTCTGGAAAATTAAAGCTTTCCCCGGAGCAGCATTGGGACTTCACAGCGGAGGACCTGAAGGACCTCGGCGAGATTGGGAGAGGAGCGTATGGATCGGTCAATAAAATGATGCACAATCCGAGCGGCCAGATAATGGCCGTCAAGGTGAGCCGCCGCCCTTCCTACAGGACCGTTCCCATCATTGGTCGACGGAGGAGGACCCGTGTGAGGCCCTTCCGCTTAGACCATCGCGTGCCGCAACAGCAGCCCCCCCCAGACCTGGGAGATCATGGGGGAGGTGCAATGATTTGGGGGGCCACATTCGGCTCGTGGTTTGGACGGTTTCGTTTTTCAGCCTGACGGGGTTCTAATTCTTCCCCAATCCAAAACTAAAATAAAGTATTTCATTAATTGCTGATTGGTCAAATTGAGCTTCATGCGGGGGGTTCCTGTCCATGAACCGTAGATCAGGGGTCTCATGCTGGGGGTTCCTGTCCATGAACCGTAGATCAGGGGTCTCATGCTGGGGGTTCCTGTCCATGAACCGTAGATCAGGGGTCTCATGCTGGGGGTTCCTGTCAATGAACCGTAGATCAGGGGTCTCATGCTGGGGGTTCCTGTCAATGAACCGTAGATCAGGGGTCTCATGCTGGGGGTTCCTGTCCATGAACCGTAGATCAGGGGTCTCATGCTGGGGGTTCCTGTCAATGAACCGTAGATCAGGGGTCTCATGCTGGGGGTTCCTGTCAATGAACCGTAGATCAGGGGTCTCATGCTGGGGGTTCCTGTCAATGAACCGTAGATCAGGGGTCTCATGCTTGGGGGTTCCTGTCCATGAACCGTAGATCAGGGGTCTCATGCTGGGGGTTCCTGTCAATGAACCGTAGATCAGGGGTCTCATGCTGGGGGTTCCTGTCAATGAACCGTAGATCAGGGGTCTCATGCTTGGGGGTTCCTGTCCATGAACCGTAGATCAGGGGTCTCATGCTGGGGGTTCCTGTCAATGAACCGTAGATCAGGGGTCTCATGCTGGGGGTTCCTGTCAATAAACCGTAGATCAGGGGTCTCATGCTGGGGGTTCCTGTCAATGAACCGTAGATCAGGGGTCTCATGCTGGGGGTTCCTGTCAATGAACCGTAGATCAGGGGTCTCATGCTGGGGGTTCCTGTAAATTTTACTTGGGCTCTTAAGAGCCAGAGCGTAGATCAGGGGTCTCATGCTGGGGGCCCTACAAGTCCCATGAGGCATTGCAAGGCTGACTCCCAGAGGCAGTAAGGGAACTCTCTCACTTTAGCACTGAATGGGTGATGGGTTTTTATGTTCTCTCCTTCTGCCCCCCCCCCGTCCCGTTCTCTCCTTCCCTCCCCCCCCCGTCCCGTTTTCTCCTTCTTCTGTGCCCCCCCGTTCTCTCCTTCTGTCGTCCCGTCCCCCCGTCCTCTCCTTCTGTCGTCCCGTCCCCCCGTCCTCTCCTTCTGTCGTCCCGTCCCCCCGTCCTCTCCTTCTGTCGTCCCGTCCCCCCGTTCTCTCCTTCTGTCCCCCCTGTCCCCCCGTTCTCTCCTTCTGTCCCCCCTGTCCCGTTCTCTCCTTCTGTCCCCCCTGTCCCGTTCTCTCCTTCTGTCCCCCCTGTCCCGTTCTCTCCTTCTGTCCCCCCTGTCCCGTTCTCTCCTTCTGTCCCCCCTGTCCCGTTCTCTCCTTCTGTCCCCCCTGTCCCGTTCTCTCCTTCTGTCCCCCCTGTCCCCCGTTCTCTCCTTCTGTCCCCCCTGTCCCCCGTTCTCTCCTTCTGTCCCCCCTGTCCCCCGTTCTCTCCTTCTGTCCCCCCTGTCCCCCGTTCTCTCCTTCTGTCCCCCCTGTCCCCCGTTCTCTCCTTCTGTCCCCCCCGTCCCGTTCTCACCTTCTGTCGTCCCGTCCCCGTCCCGTTCTCTCCTTCTGTCGTCCCGTCCCCGTCCCGTTCTCTCCTTCTGTCGTCCCGTCCCCGTCCCGTTCTCTCCTTCTGTCGTCCCGTCCCCGTCCCGTTCTCTCCTTCTGTCGTCCCGTCCCGTTCTCTTCTTCTGTCGTCCCGTCGTCGTCCCGTCCCCCCCCCCCGTTCTCTCCTTCTGTCGTCCGCCCCCCCCCCCCGTTCTCTCCTTCTGTCGTCCGCCCCCCCCCCCCCCTGTTCTCTCCTTCTGTCGTCCCGTCCCCCCCCGTTCTCTCCTTCTGTCGTCCCGTCCCCCCCCGTTCTCTCCTTCTGTCGTCCCGTCCCCCCCCGTTCTCTCCTTCTGTCGTCCCGTCCCCCCCCGTTCTCTCCTTCTGTCGTCCCGTCCCCCCCCGTTCTCTCCTTCTGTCGTCCCGTCCCCCCCCGTTCTCTCCTTCTGTCGTCCCGTCCCCCCCCGTTCTCTCCTTCTGTCGTCCCGTCCCCCCCCGTTCTCTCCTTCTGTCGTCCCGTCCCCCCCCGTTCTCTCCTTCTGTCGTCCCGTCCCCCCCCGTTCTCTCCTTCTGTCGTCCCGTCCCCCCCCAGTTCTCTCCTTCTGTCGTCCCGTCCCCCCCCGTTCTCTCCTTCTGTCGTCCCGTCCCCCCCCAGTTCTCTCTTTCTGTCGTTCCGCCCCCCCCCCCCGTTCTCTCCTTCTGTCCCGTCCCCCCGTCCCCCCCCCGTTCTCTCCTTCTGTTCTCTCCTTCTGTTCCCCCCCCCGTTCACTCCTTCTGTTCCCCCCCCCCCGTTCTCTCCTTCTGTTCCCCCCCCCGTTCACTCCTTCTGTGTCCCCCCCCCCCCCCGTTCTCTCCTTCTGTGTCCCCCGTTCTCTCCTTCTGTCGTCCGTCCCCCCCCCCCCCGTTCTCTCCTTCTGTCGTCCCGTCCCCCCCGTTCTCTCCTTCTGTCGTCCCGTCCCCCCCCGTTCTCTCCTTCTGTCGTCCCGTCCCCCCCCGTTCTCTCCTTCTGTCGTCCCGTCCCCCCCCGTTCTCTCCTTCTGTCGTCCCGTCCCCCCCCGTTCTCTCCTTCTGTCGTCCCGTCCCCCCCCCGTTCTCTCCTTCTGTCGTCCCGTCCCCCCCCCGTTCTCTCCTTCTGTCGTCCCGTCCCCCCCCGTTCTCTCCTTCTGTCGTCCCGTCCCCCCCCGTTCTCTCCTTCTGTCGTCCCGTCCCCCCCCGTTCTCTCCTTCTGTCGTCCCGTCCCCCCCCAGTTCTCTCCTTCTGTCGTCCCGTCCCCCCCCCGTTCTCTCCTTCTGTCGTCCCGTCCCCCCCCAGTTCTCTCTTTCTGTCGTTCCGCCCCCCCCCCCGTTCTCTCCTTCTGTCCCCCCTGTCCCCCCGTTCTCTCCTTCTGTTCTCTCCTTCTGTCCCCCCCCCCGTTCACTCCTTCTGTTCCCCCCCCCCCCGTTCTCTCCTTCTGTCCCCCCCCCCCGTTCTCTCCTTCTGTGTCCCCCCCCCCCGTTCTCTCCTCCTGTCCCCCCCGTTCTCTCCTTCTGTGTCCCCCCCCCCGTTCTCTCCTGTGTTCCCCCCGTTCTCTCCTTCTGTCCCCCCGTTTTCTGTCCCCCCCCTGTTGTCTCCTCCTCCTTCTGATCCCCCGTTGTCTCCTTCTCCCCCGCAGAGGATCCGTTCCACCGTAGATGAGAAGGAACAGAAGCAGCTGTTGATGGATCTGGATGTGGTGATGAGAAGCAGCGACTGTCCTTACATTGTTCAGTTTTATGGGGCGTTATTCAGAGAGGTGAGTCCCCCCCCCATATTCCTGACTGAGCCGTACGGAGGGGTCCTGGTCGTCTGTCTGGGGGACCCGCAGGAGATTGCTCAATAAACAGAAGCCCTAAACATCGGGAATCTGTAGCACCCCTCCCCCCTCCTCCCACTTAGCTGTACTGCCAGGGGGTGTCATGAAATCGGGGGACCCCAAATGTTGTTTAATGTCTTGTTCCTTAAATAAGAGACCCCCCCCCAGCAGCTACAAATCCTGGATGACAGCTGCTGACTTTTAATATTGGGACACTTACCTGTCCGGGGATCCCGCCTCGGGCGCCATTCCTCATAAGGTAAAGTGGCGAGGGGGGCGGGACTTCCGGGAGAGCGGACAGGAGGGAATCTGATGAGTGACATGAAGTGAAGATTTGTGACCTGAAACGTTCCTCTTCCAGGGGGATTGCTGGATCTGCATGGAGTTGATGGCGACTTCCTTTGACAAGTTTTATAAATATGTTTATAGTTCATTAGATGACGTCATTCCGGAGGAGATCCTCGGGAAAATCACCCTCGCTGTGAGTACAACGCCCAGTGTGTCTGATAGAGAGAGACGTGTCTGATAGAGAGAGACGTGTCTGATAGAGAGAGAGACGTGTCTAATAGAGAGAGAGACGTGTCTAATAGAGAGAGAGACGTGTCTGATAGAGAGAGACGTGTCTAATAGAGAGAGAGAGCTGTGAGTACAACGCCCAGTGTCTAAGAGAGAGAGACGTGTCTAATAGAGAGAGACGTGTCTAATAGAGAGAGACGTGTCTAATAGAGAGAGACGTGTCTAATAGAGAGAGACGTGTCTAATAGAGAGAGACGTGTCTAATAGAGAGAGACGTGTCTAATAGAGAGAGACGTGTCTAATAGAGAGAGACGTGTCTAATAGAGAGAGACGTGTCTAATAGAGAGAGAGAGAGACGTGTCTAATAGAGAGAGAGAGAGACGTGTCTAATAGAGAGAGAGAGAGACGTGTCTAATAGAGAGAGAGAGACGTGTCTAATAGAGAGAGAGAGACGTGTCTAATAGAGAGAGAGAGACGTGTCTAATAGAGAGAGAGAGACGTGTCTAATAGAGAGAGACGTGTCTAATAGAGAGAGACGTGTCTAATAGAGAGAGACGTGTCTAATAGAGAGAGACGTGTCTAATAGAGAGAGACGTGTCTAATAGAGAGAGACGTGTCTAATAGAGAGAGACGTGTCTAATAGAGAGAGACGTGTCTAATAGAGAGAGACGTGTCTAATAGAGAGAGAGAGAGACGTGTCTAATAGAGAGAGAGAGAGACGTGTCTAATAGAGAGAGAGAGAGACGTGTCTAATAGAGAGAGAGAGACGTGTCTAATAGAGAGAGAGAGACGTGTCTAATAGAGAGAGAGAGACGTGTCTAATAGAGAGAGAGAGACGTGTCTAATAGAGAGAGAGAGAGACGTGTCTAATAGAGAGAGAGAGAGACGTGTCTAATAGAGAGAGAGAGAGAGACGTGTCTAATAGAGAGAGAGAGAGAGACGTGTCTAATAGAGAGAGAGAGAGAGACGTGTCTAATAGAGAGAGAGAGACGTGTCTAATAGAGAGAGAGAGAGACGTGTCTAATAGAGAGAGAGAGAGACGTGTCTAATAGAGAGAGAGAGAGAGAGACGTGTCTAATAGAGAGAGAGAGAGAGAGACGTGTCTAATAGAGAGAGAGAGAGAGAGACGTGTCTAATAGAGAGAGAGAGAGAGAGACGTGTGTGTATATATGTATATAATGGTATATAGAGTATATAGAGAGAGCTGTGTATATAATGTGGTGTGTATACATATATATATATAGTGGTATATAGAGAGAGCTGTAATATATAATGTGGTATATAGAGAGAGCTGTAATAGATAATGTTTTATTTCTAGGCAGTGATGTATATTTTGTTGTGTTTATCCATTTTCCCATCCATATAGCTCTGACATATACCGCAGTGCAGTACAGAGATCACTGAGGACTCGTCATGGTTGATAATTTTCGCTGATTCCTCAGCTGGTGTATTTTTGGGTTATGGGAGGCGTGGGGGGTCCTCATTTTAGGTTTCCTCGGGGGAGGGGGACATAAAGTCGTGCAGATGGTGCCCCTGGTGATGGATCTCCAAACTGTGGCCCTTTGCTTGCTTTTATTTGGCCCCTGAGACCTTATCACCCCCTCCCCCCCACTCTCAGCATCAATGGGGAATAGCTCCTCCCACTGACATCAGGGTACGATCTTCTCCGACTGGTCACAGTCCCCTCCCCCCCATTAAGTTGGAAGGATATAAAAGTGGCCCTTTGTTTGGGAAGTTGGGGGCCCCAATAAATCACGGTGGAGACGGACTGGTTTGGGAATATTTATGAAGCTCTGACGCGTTTTGTTCTGGAACGATCTGTCAGTCATGTGACCTGCGATTGGTCAGATTAGATCTTCGGTAACCAATTCTTTTTTCCCTTTCTTTCTCCGGCAGACTGTGAAAGCGTTGAACCACTTAAAAGAAAACTTGAAAATAATTCACAGAGGTGAGCCAATGCTGTGTGAGAATATTGTCACATGACTCGACCCCCCCCCCCCCCCCCACACCAGGAAAGGTTTCATTTTGCTACTTTATATCTGTTTATATAATATCCAGATTAAATGTGATTTTAGGAGGGACAGAAAAAGCGATCCGAAGGATAATTCCCGGGGGGGGCGCGGCGCCTGTGTGTTGCGCGCACGGAGTCCCGGGGGGGGGCGCGGCGCCTGTGTGTTGCGCGCACGGAGTCCCGGGGGGGGGGGCGGCGCCTGTGTGTTGCGCGCACGGAGTCCCGGGGGGGGCGCGGCGCCTGTGTGTTGCGCGCACGTAGTCCCGGGGGGGGGGGCGGCGCCTGTGTGTTGCGCGCACGGAGTCCCGGGGGGGCGCGGCGCCTGTGTGTTGCGCGCACGGAGTCCCGGGGGGGCGCGGCGCCTGTGTGTTGCGCGCACGGAGTCCCGGGGGGGCGCGGCGCCTGTGTGTTGCGCGCACGGAGTCCCGGGGGGGCGCGGCGCCTGTGTGTTGCGCGCACGGAGTCCCGGGGGGGGGCGCGGCGCCTGTGTGTTGCGCGCACGGAGTCCCGGGGGGGGGGGGGGACGCGGCGCCTTTGTTGCGCGCGGAGTCCCGGGGGGGGGGGGCGGCGGCGCCTGTGTGTTGCGCCCAATTGATTTCAGTGACGCTCCGCTCATTCCAATCCTTGTGAAGTTCCAGCGACTCTGGAAAAGTTCCTGCACTACTTTGGTGCAATTTGAGTGCCAGAGAGTGAGAGTCGCGCACTTTTGGAGTCGCGCACTTTTGGAGTCGCGCACTTTTGGAGTCGCGCTCATGAGAAAGTTGCTCTGATTCCTTTAGAAAACGATTCCATTGGCAACCATGAAGACAATGGCGGCCTCAGGATGGTGCGGGGGGAGGGGCGGCTAACCAATCATTGATGGCGATTTTTTTCTTCCTCCCATTAGACATCAAACCTTCGAATATCCTTCTGGACAGGAATGGAAATATTAAGCTATGTGACTTTGGCATCAGCGGGCAGCTTGTGGACTCCATCGCCAAGACGAGGGATGCCGGCTGCCGGCCGTACATGGCGGTGAGTAGCCGCGTCTGGTGTGGGAGCCTCTGTGGTACTTTACTTGCTGCATGCTTGTTTATCATCCAGTCACTCATAGGGGGAGATTTACTAAACTGGATTTTGCGCTGTGCAGTTTTAGTAAATCTCCCCATTTGTGTGTTGAAGCAAAAGAGAGAGTCGGGGGGGGGGGGGGGGGGGGGAGCTCTGGTGGGGGTCCTGGTGGAAAGACCCTGGTGTAAGGATGGGGAATCCTGCTGGAATGGGGAGCTCTGGCGGGGGGGTGTACCCTGGTGGAATGGGGGAGCTCTGGCGGGGAGGGGGTGTGCCCTGGTGGAATGGGGAGCTCTGGTGGAGGGGCTGTACCCTGGTGGAATGGGGGAGCTCTGGCGGGGAGGGGGTGTGCCCTGGTGGAATGGGGAGCTCTGGCGGGGAGGGGGTGTGCCCTGGTGGAATGGGGAGCTCTGGTGGAGGGGCTGTACCCTGGTGGAATGGGGAGCTCTGGTGGGGGGGCTGTACCCTGGTGGAATGGGGGAGCTCTGGCGGGGAGGGGGTGTGCCCTGGTGGAATGGGGAGCTCTGGCGGGGAGGGGGTGTGCCCTGGTGGAATGGGGAGCTCTGGTGGGGGGGCTGTACCCTGGTGGAATGGGGAGCTCTGGTGGGGGGGGTGTACCCTTGGTGGAATGGGGAGCTCTGGCAGGGGGGGGGGTGTACCCTGGTGGAATGGGGAGCTCTGGCGGGGGGGGGGTGTACCCTGGTGGAATGTGGAGCTCTGGTGGGGAAGGGAGGTGTACCCTGGTGGAATGTGGAGCTCTGGTGGGGGGGGTGTACCCTTGGTGGAATGGGGAGCTCTGGCAGGGGGGGGTGTACCCTGGTGGAATGGGGGAGCTCTGGTGGGGGGGGTGTACCCTGGTGGAATGTGGAGCTCTGGTGGGGGGGTGTACCCTGGTGGAATGGGGGAGCTCTGGCAGGGGGGGGGGTGTGTACCCTGGTGGAATGGGGGAGCTCTGGCAGGGGGGGGGGGGGTGTGTACCCTGGTGGAATGGGGGAGCTCTGGCAGGGGGGGGGGGTGTACCCTGGTGGAATGGGGGAGCTCTGGCAGGGGGGGGGTGTGCCCTGGTGGAATGGGGGAGCTCTGGCGGGGAGGGGGTGTACCCTGGTGGAATGTGGAGCTCTGGTGGGGAGGGGGTGTGCCCTTGGTGGAATGGGGAGCTCTGGCAGGGGGGGTGTACCCTGGTGGAATGGGGAGCTCTGGTGGGGGGGGGGTGTACCCTGGTGGAATGGGGAGCTCTGGCAGGGGAGGGGGTGTGCCCTGGTGGAATGTGGAGCTCTGGTGGGGGGGGGTGTACCCTGGTGGAATGGGGGAGCTCTGTTGGGGGGGGGGGTGTACCCTGGTGGAATGGGGGAGCTCTGTTGGGGGGGGGGGGTGTACCCTGGTGGAATGGGGAGCTCTGGCAGGGGGGGGGGTGCCCTGGTGGAATGGGGAGCTCTGGTGGGGGGGGTGTACCCTGGTGGAATGGGGAGCTCTGGCAGGGGGGGTGTACCCTGGTGGAATGGGGGAGCTCTGGCAGGGGGGGGGTGTACCCTGGTGGAATGGGGAGCTCTGGCAGGGGGGGTGTACCCTGGTGGAATGGGGAGCTCTGGCAGGGGGGGTGTACCCTGGTGGAATGGGGAGCTCTGGTGGGGGGGGGTGTACCCTGGTGGAATGGGGGAGCTCTGTTGGGGGGGGGGGGGGTACCCTGGGGGAATGGGGGGGCTCTGTTGGGGGGGGGGGGTGTACCCTGGTGGAATGGGGGAGCTCTGTTGGGGGGGTGTACCCTGGTGGAATGGGGGAGCTCTGTTGGGGGGGTGTACCCTGGTGGAATGGGGGAGCTCTGTTGGGGGGGGGGGGTGTACCCTGGTGGAATGGGGGAGCTCTGTTGGGGGGGGGGGGTGTACCCTGGTGGAATGGGGGAGCTCTGGCAGGAGGGGGTGTACCCTGGTGGAATGGGGGAGCTCTGTTGGGGGGGGGTGTACCCTGGTGGAATGGGGGAGCTCTGTTGGGGGGGGGGGTGTACCCTGGTGGAATGGGGGAGCTCTGTTGGGGGGGGGGGGTGTACCCTGGTGGAATGGGGAGCTCTGTTGGGGGGGGGGGTGTACCCTGGTGGAATGGGGAGCTCTGGCAGGGGGGGTGTACCCTGGTGGAATGGGGGAGCTCTGTTGGGGGGGGGGTGTACCCTGGTGGAATGGGGGAGCTCTGTTGGGGGGGGGGGGTGTACCCTGGTGGAATGGGGGAGCTCTGGTGGGGGGGGGTGTACCCTGGTGGAATGGGGAGCTCTGGCAGGGGGGGTGTACCCTGGTGGAATGGGGGAGCTCTGTTGGGGGGGGGGGTGTACCCTGGTGGAATGGGGGAGCTCTGTTGGGGGGGGGGGGGTGTACCCTGGTGGAATGGGGGAGCTCTGGTGGGGGGGGTGTACCCTGGTGGAATGGGGAGCTCTGGCAGGGGGGGGGTACCCTGGTGGAATGGGGAGCTCTGGTGGGGGGGGGTGTACCCTGGTGGAATGGGGAGCTCTGGCAGGGGAGGGGGTGTGCCCTGGTGGAATGGGGGAGCTCTGTTGGGGGGGGGGGTGTACCCTGGTGGAATGGGGGAGCTCTGGCAGGAGGGGGTGTACCCTGGTGGAATGGGGAGCTCTGGCAGGGGGGGTGTACCCTGGTGGAATGGGGAGCTCTGGTGGGGGGGGGTGTACCCTGGTGGAATGGGGAGCTCTGGCAGGGGAGGGGGTGTGCCCTGGTGGAATGGGGGAGCTCTGTTGGGGGGGGGGGTGTACCCTGGTGGAATGGGGGAGCTCTGGCAGGAGGGGGTGTACCCTGGTGGAATGGGGGAGCTCTGGTGGGGGGGGTGTACCCTGGTGGAATGGGGGGGGGGGTGTGTACAGATTTCTGGCTAAAATGAGAATCTCAATCATTTTTTTTGCTTGGAATAAAGATCACGATTCTCGCGATGACATCATCATCTTCCACATTATTGCAAAAAATTGGGCTGACTTTACGGTTTTGTTTTCCCAAAAATATTGGGAAAACATAAAATATTGCAACATCCGCCATTTTATTCTCAAGGGTCTCTGCTAAAAATATATATATAATGTTTGGGGGGTTTCAGTAATTTTCTAGCAAAAAATTATTTTAACTCATCAGTGGAGAGATCCCTCCGCTCCCTATGAAAGAGGCTTACAGTGCAGCCCCCCCCTTTCCATGACGGTGCAGCCCCCCCCTTTCCATGACGGTGCAGCCCCCCCCTTTCCATGGCGGTGCAGCCCCCCCTTTCCATGACGGTGCAGCCCCCCCCTTTCCATGACGGTGCAGCCCCCCCCCTTTCCATGACGGTGCAGCCCCCCCCTTTCCATGACGGTGCAGCCCCCCCTTTCCATGACGGTGCAGCCCCCCCCTTTCCATGACGGTGCAGCCCCCCCCTTTCCATGACGGTGCAGCCCCCCCCTTTCCATGGCGGTGCAGCCCCCCCCTTTCCATGGCGGTGCAGCCCCCCCCTTTCCATGACGGTGCAGCCCCCCCCTTTCCATGACGGTGCAGCCCCCCCCCTTTCCATGACGGTGCAGCCCCCCCTTTTCCATGACGGTGCAGCCCCCCCTTTCCATGACGGTGCAGCCCCCCCCCTTTCCATGACGGTGCAGCCCCCCCCCTTTCCATGACGGTGCAGCCCCCCCCTTTCCATGACGGTGCAGCCCCCCCCTTTCCATGACGGTGCAGCCCCCCCTTTCCATGACGGTGCAGCCCCCCCCCTTTCCATGACGGTGCAGCCCCCCCCCCTTTCCATGACGGTGCAGCCCCCCCCTTTCCATGACGGTGCAGCCCCCCCCTTTCCATGACGGTGCAGCCCCCCCCTTTCCATGACGGTGCAGCCCCCCCCCTTTCCATGACGGTGCAGCCCCCCTTTCCATGACGGTGCAGCCCCCCCCTTTCCATGACGGTGCAGCCCCCCCTTTCCATGACGGTGCAGCCCCCGCCTTTCCATGACGGTGCAGCCCCCCGCCTTTCCATGACGGTGCAGCCCCCCCCTTTCCATGACGGTGCAGCCCCCCCCCTTTCCATGACGGTGCAGCCCCCCCCTTTCCATGACGGTGCAGCCCCCCCCTTTCCATGACGGTGCAGCCCCCGCCTTTCCATGACGGTGCAACCCCCCCCCTTTCCATGACGGTGCAGCCCCCCCCTTTCCATGACGGTGCAGCCCCCCCCTTTCCATGACGGTGCACCCCCCCCCCCTTTCCATGACGGTGCAGCCCCCCCCCCCTTTCCATGACTGTGCAGCCCCCCCCCCCTTTCCATGACGGTGCAGCCCCCCCCCCTTTCCATGACGGTGCAGCCCCCCCCTTTCCATGACGGTGCAGCCCCCCCCCCCTTTCCATGACGGTGCAGCCCCCCCCGTGTCAGAAGAGGTTTGGGAAGTGAGGGGTTAAGGAAAAACAAATGTGGATTGCCCCCCCCCCCCCCATTTTATAGGGGTGACGATTTCTAGGAGAGCGGAGTTCCCCTTTAATCGGCGGTAATATTCGGCGTGAGATCTAATCTCGGGACCGAGTGATGTCATTCGCTATTTATAGTCTCTCCGTATTATAACCCCTCCCCCTCCTCCGGGTAAGCCGCGGTATTTTCTCAGTCGTCACCGCGGAGGAATTTGGTGAGGAGATCGGCATTTCATGAATTATTCTGCAAGAAGCTGATGTCACCGACCGCGCATGCTCGTCCCCGGCCATACAAGTATTCATCCAACGCAGCGTCCTGATAGGCTGAGCGCCGCCCACCACAAACCCTTCTAGACCGCCCACTAAATGTTTCCATAAAATGACGACATCTCTGATGTATAATATATCTTATATCTGGAGAGTGGTGATGTCACTCCTGTATAATATATCTTATATCTGGAGAGTGGTGATGTCACTCTGTATAATATATCTTATATCTGGAGAGCGGTGATGTCACTCTGTATAATATATCTTATATCTGGAGAGTGGTGATGTCACTCTGTATAATAATCTTATATCTGGAGAGTGGTGATGTCACTCTGTATAATATATCTTATATCTGGAGAGTGGTGATGTCACTCCTGTATAATATATCTTATATCTGGAGAGTGGTGATGTCACTCCTGTATAATATATCTTATATCTGGAGAGTGGTGATGTCACTCCTGTATAATATATCTTATATCTGGAGAGCGGTGATGTCACTCTGTATAATATATCTTATATCTGGAGAGCGGTGATGTCACTCTGTATAATATATCTTATATCTGGAGAGTGGTGATGTCACTCCTGTATAATATATCTTATATCTGGAGAGTGGTGATGTCACTCTGTATAATATATCTTATATCTGGAGAGTGGTGATGTCACTCTGTATAATATATCTTATATCTGGAGAGCGGTGATGTCACTCTGTATAATATATCTTATATCTGGAGAGTGGTGATGTCACTCTGTATAATATATCTTATATCTGGAGAGTGGTGATGTCACTCCTGTATAATATATCTTATATCTGGAGAGTGGTGATGTCACTCCTGTATAATATATCTTATATCTGGAGAGTGGTGATGTCACTCCTGTATAATATATCTTATATCTGGAGAGCGGTGATGTCACTCCTGTATAATATATCTTATATCTGGAGAGTGGTGATGTCACTCCTGTATAATAATCTTATATCTGGAGGGTGGTGATGTCACTCCTGTATAATATATCTTATATCTGGAGAGAGGTGATGTCACTCCTGTATAATATATCTTATATCTGGAGAGTGGTGATGTCACTCTGTATAATATATCTTATATCTGGAGAGCGGTGATGTCACTCTGTATAATATATCTTATATCTGGAGGGCGGTGATGTCACTCTGTATAATATATCTTATATCTGGAGAGCGGTGATGTCACTCTGTATAATAATCTTATATCTGGAGGGCGGTGATGTCACTCTGTATAATATATCTTATATCTGGAGAGCGGTGATGTCACTCTGTATAATATATCTTATATCTGGAGAGTGGTGATGTCACTCTGTATAATATATCTTATATCTGGAGAGCGGTGATGTCACTCTGTATAATATATCTTATATCTGGAGGGTGGTGATGTCACTCCTGTATAATATATCTTATATCTGGAGAGCGGTGATGTCACTCTGTATAATATATCTTATATCTGGAGAGTGGTGATGTCACTCTGTATAATATATCTTATATCTGGAGAGCGGTGATGTCACTCTGTATAATATATCTTATATCTGGAGAGTGGTGATGTCACTCTGTATAATATATCTTATATCTGGAGAGCGGTGATGTCACTCTGTATAATATATCTTATATCTGGAGAGCGGTGATGTCACTCCTGTATAATATATCTTATATCTGGAGAGCGGTGATGTCACTCTGTATAATATATCTTATATCTGGAGAGTGGTGATGTCACTCTGTATAATATATCTTATATCTGGAGGGTGGTGATGTCACTCTGTATAATATATCTTATATCTGGAGGGTGGTGATGTCACTCTGTATAATATATCTTATATCTGGAGAGCGGTGATGTCACTCTGTATAATATATCTTATATCTGGAGAGCGGTGATGTCACCAATGTATAATATATCTTATATCTGGAGAGCGGTGATGTCACTCTGTATAATATATCTTATATCTGGAGAGTGGTGATGTCACTCTGTATAATATATCTTATATCTGGAGAGCGGTGATGTCACTCTGTATAATATATCTTATATCTGGAGAGAGGTGATGTCACTCTGTATAATATATCTTATATCTGGAGAGTAGTGATGTCACTCTGTATAATATATCTTATATCTGGAGAGAGGTGATGTCACTCTGTATAATATATCTTATATCTGGAGGGCGGTGATGTCACTCTGTATAATATATCTTATATCTGGAGAGCGGTGATGTCACTCCTGTATAATATATCTTATATCTGGAGAGTGGTGATGTCACTCTGTATAATATATCTTATATCTGGAGAGTGGTGATGTCACTCTGTATAATATATCTTATATCTGGAGAGAGGTGATGTCACTCTGTATAATATATCTTATATCTGGAGGGCGGTGATGTCACTCTGTATAATATATCTTATATCTGGAGAGTGGTGATGTCACTCTGTATAATAATCTTATATCTGGAGAGCGGTGATGTCACTCTGTATAATATATCTTATATCTGGAGAGTGGTGATGTCACTCCTGTATAATATATCTTATATCTGGAGAGTGGTGATGTCACTCTGTATAATAATCTTATATCTGGAGAGAGGTGATGTCACTCTGTATAATATCTTATATCTGGAGAGAGGTGATGTCACTCTGTATAATATATCTTATATCTGGAGAGAGGTGATGTCACTCTGTATAATATATCTTATATCTGGAGAGAGGTGATGTCACTCTGTATAATATATCTTATATCTGGAGGGTGGTGATGTCACTCTGTATAATATATCTTATATCTGGAGAGTAGTGATGTCACTCTGTATAATATATCTTATATCTGGAGAGTGGTGATGTCACTCTGTATAATATATCTTATATCTGGAGAGCGGTGATGTCACTCTGTATAATATATCTTATATCTGGAGGGCGGTGATGTCACTCTGTATAATATATCTTATATCTGGAGGGTGGTGATGTCACTCCTGTATAATATATCTTATATCTGGAGAGAGGTGATGTCACTCTGTATAATATATCTTATATCTGGAGAGTGGTGATGTCACTCTGTATAATATATCTTATATCTGGAGAGCGGTGATGTCACTCTGTATAATATATCTTATATCTGGAGAGTGGTGATGTCACTCTGTATAATATATCTTATATCTGGAGAGTGGTGATGTCACTCTGTATAATATATCTTATATCTGGAGAGTGGTGATGTCACTCTGTATAATATATCTTATATCTGGAGAGCGGTGATGTCACTCTGTATAATATATCTTATATCTGGAGAGTGGTGATGTCACTCTGTATAATATATCTTATATCTGGAGAGCGGTGATGTCACTCTGTATAATATATCTTATATCTGGAGAGTGGTGATGTCACTCTGTATAATATATCTTATATCTGGAGAGGTGGTGATGTCACTCTGTATAATATATCTTATATCTGGAGAGTGGTGATGTCACTCTGTATAATATATCTTATATCTGGAGAGTGGTGATGTCACTCTGTATAATATATCTTATATCTGGAGAGTGGTGATGTCACTCTGTATAATATATCTTATATCTGGAGAGCGGTGATGTCACTCTGTATAATATATCTTATATCTGGAGAGCGGTGATGTCACTCTGTATAATATATCTTATATCTGGAGAGCGGTGATGTCACTCTGTATAATATATCTTATATCTGGAGAGCGGTGATGTCACTCTGTATAATATATCTTATATCTGGAGAGTGGTGATGTCACTCTGTATAATATATCTTATATCTGGAGAGCGGTGATGTCACTCTGTATAATATATCTTATATCTGGAGAGTGGTGATGTCACTCTGTATAATATATCTTATATCTGGAGAGCGGTGATGTCACTCTGTATAATATATCTTATATCTGGAGAGCGGTGATGTCACTCTGTATAATATATCTTATATCTGGAGAGCGGTGATGTCACTCTGTATAATATATCTTATATCTGGAGAGCGGTGATGTCACTCTGTATAATATATCTTATATCTGGAGAGCGGTGATGTCACTCTGTATAATATATCTTATATCTGGAGAGCGGTGATGTCACTCTGTATAATATATCTTATATCTGGAGGGCGGTGATGTCACTCTGTATAATATATCTTATATCTGGAGAGCGGTGATGTCACTCTGTATAATATATCTTATATCTGGAGGGAGGTGATGTCACTCTGTATAATATATCTTATATCTGGAGAGTGGTGATGTCACTCTGTATAATATATCTTATATCTGGAGAGCGGTGATGTCACTCTGTATAATATATCTTATATCTGGAGAGTGGTGATGTCACTCTGTATAATATATCTTATATCTGGAGAGAGGTGATGTCACTCTGTATAATATATCTTATATCTGGAGGGTGGTGATGTCACTCTGTATAATATATCTTATATCTGGAGAGCGGTGATGTCACTCTGTATAATATATCTTATATCTGGAGAGCGGTGATGTCACTCTGTATAATATATCTTATATCTGGAGGGCGGTGATGTCACTCTGTATAATATATCTTATATCTGGAGGGCGGTGATGTCACTCTGTATAATATATCTTATATCTGGAGGGCGGTGATGTCACTCTGTATAATATATCTTATATCTGGAGAGTGGTGATGTCACTCTGTATAATATATCTTATATCTGGAGGGCGGTGATGTCACTCCTGTATAATATATCTTATATCTGGAGAGAGGTGATGTCACTCTGTATAATATATCTTATATCTGGAGAGAGGTGATGTCACTCTGTATAATATATCTTATATCTGGAGAGCGGTGATGTCACTCTGTATAATATATCTTATATCTGGAGAGAGGTGATGTCACTCTGTATAATATATCTTATATCTGGAGGGCGGTGATGTCACTCTGTATAATATATCTTATATCTGGAGAGAGGTGATGTCACTCTGTATAATATATCTTATATCTGGAGAGCGGTGATGTCACTCTGTATAATAATCTTATATCTGGAGGGCGGTGATGTCACTCTGTATAATATATCTTATATCTGGAGAGGGTGATGTCACTCTGTATAATATATCTTATATCTGGAGAGCGGTGATGTCACTCTGTATAATATATCTTATATCTGGAGAGCGGTGATGTCACTCTGTATAATATATCTTATATCTGGAGAGCGGTGATGTCACTCTGTATAATATATCTTATATCTGGAGAGCGGTGATGTCACTCTGTATAATATATCTTATATCTGGAGAGCGGTGATGTCACTCTGTATAATATATCTTATATCTGGAGAGAGGTGATGTCACTCTGTATAATATATCTTATATCTGGAGAGCGGTGATGTCACTCTGTATAATATATCTTATATCTGGAGAGTGGTGATGTCACTCTGTATAATATATCTTATATCTGGAGAGCGGTGATGTCACTCTGTATAATATATCTTATATCTGGAGGGTGGTGATGTCACTCTGTATAATATATCTTATATCTGGAGAGCGGTGATATCACTCTGTATAATATATCTTATATCTGGAGAGGCGGTGATGTCACTCTGTATAATAATCTTATATCTGGAGAGCGGTGATGTCACTCTGTATAATATATCTTATATCTGGAGAGAGGTGATGTCACTCTGTATAATATATCTTATATCTGGAGAGTGGTGATGTCACTCTGTATAATATATCTTATATCTGGAGAGTGGTGATGTCACTCTGTATAATATATCTTATATCTGGAGAGAGGTGATGTCACTCTGTATAATATATCTTATATCTGGAGGGTGGTGATGTCACTCTGTATAATATATCTTATATCTGGAGAGTGGTGATGTCACTCTGTATAATATATCTTATATCTGGAGAGTGGTGATGTCACTCTGTATAATATATCTTATATCTGGAGGGCGGTGATGTCACTCTGTATAATATATCTTATATCTGGAGAGCGGTGATGTCACTCTGTATAATATATCTTATATCTGGAGGGCGGTGATGTCACTCTGTATAATAATCTTATATCTGGAGAGCGGTGATGTCACTCTGTATAATATATCTTATATCTGGAGGGCGGTGATGTCACTCTGTATAATATATCTTATATCTGGAGGGCGGTGATGTCACTCTGTATAATATATCTTATATCTGGAGAGCGGTGATGTCACTCTGTATAATATATCTTATATCTGGAGAGCGGTGATGTCACTCCTGTATAATATATCTTATATCTGGAGAGCGGTGATGTCACTCTGTATAATATATCTTATATCTGGAGAGCGGTGATGTCACTCCTGTATAATATATCTTATATCTGGAGAGTGGTGATGTCACTCTGTATAATATATCTTATATCTGGAGGACGGTGATGTCACTCTGTATAATATATCTTATATCTGGAGAGCGGTGATGTCACTCCTGTATAATATATCTTATATCTGGAGAGTGGTGATGTCACTCTGTATAATATATCTTATATCTGGAGAGCGGTGATGTCACTCTGTATAATATATCTTATATCTGGAGAGTGGTGATGTCACTCTGTATAATATATCTTATATCTGGAGAGTGGTGATGTCACTCTGTATAATATATCTTATATCTGGAGAGCGGTGATGTCACTCTGTATAATATATCTTATATCTGGAGAGCGGTGATGTCACTCTGTATAATAATCCTATATCTGGAGAGCGGTGATGTCACTCTGTATAATATA
Source organism: Rana temporaria (assembly GCF_905171775.1). Taxonomy (NCBI): domain Eukaryota; kingdom Metazoa; phylum Chordata; class Amphibia; order Anura; family Ranidae; genus Rana; species Rana temporaria. Next base: position 148,786,883 of record NC_053500.1, on the reverse strand, counting down.
TCTTATATCTGGAGAGCGGTGATGTCACTCCTGTATAATATATCTTATATCTGGAGGGCGGTGATGTCACTCTGTATAATATATCTTATATCTGGAGGGTGGTGATGTCACTCTGTATAATATATCTTATATCTGGAGGGCGGTGATGTCACTCTGTATAATATATCTTATATCTGGAGAGCGGTGATGTCACTCCTGTATAATATATCTTATATCTGGAGAGTGGTGATGTCACTCTGTATAATATATCTTATATCTGGAGGGCGGTGATGTCACTCTGTATAATATATCTTATATCTGGAGAGTGGTGATGTCACTCTGTATAATATATCTTATATCTGGAGAGCGGTGATGTCACTCTGTATAATATATCTTATATCTGGAGAGAGGTGATGTCACTCTGTATAATATATCTTATATCTGGAGGGCGGTGATGTCACTCTGTATAATATATCTTATATCTGGAGAGTGGTGATGTCACTCTGTATAATAATCTTATATCTGGAGAGCGGTGATGTCACTCTGTATAATAATCTTATATCTGGAGAGTGGTGATGTCACTCTGTATAATATATCTTATATCTGGAGAGCGGTGATGTCACTCCTGTATAATATATCTTATATCTGGAGAGCGGTGATGTCACTCTGTATAATATATCTTATATCTGGAGGGCGGTGATGTCACTCCTGTATAATATATCTTATATCTGGAGGGTGGTGATGTCACTCTGTATAATATATCTTATATCTGGAGGGCGGTGATGTCACTCTGTATAATATATCTTATATCTGGAGGGTGGTGATGTCACTCTGTATAATATATCTTATATCTGGAGAGCGGTGATGTCACTCTGTATAATATATCTTATATCTGGAGAGTGGTGATGTCACTCTGTATAATAATCTTATATCTGGAGAGTGGTGATGTCACTCCTGTATAATATATCTTATATCTGGAGAGAGGTGATGTCACTCCTGTATAATATATCTTATATCTGGAGAGTGGTGATGTCACTCTGTATAATATATCTTGTATCTGGAGGGCGGTGATGTCACTCTGTATAATAATCTTATATCTGGAGAGTGGTGATGTCACTCCTGTATAATATATCTTATATCTGGAGAGTGGTGATGTCACTCTGTATAATATATCTTATATCTGGAGAGTGGTGATGTCACTCTGTATAATATATCTTATATCTGGAGGGCGGTGTGGAGGAGTTCTGTGGTCGGTATTGGGCTCCAGCTCTGTTCGGCGCGTGTGATTGGCCGTCTGCTGATGATGTCATCACTACCGCTGTCTGAAATCCATTCTTCTGATTTCCCGGCCCCTCAGCTTCCCCATTAATATGGAAAGTTAGCTCCGCTCTGCCGCGCCTCCCGCCCCCTCCACTCTGCCGCGCCTCCCGCCCCCTCCACTCTGCCGGATCTTTATATCAGTAGAGGGGTCTTCATCAGGGGGAAGGAGGTCCTGATTCCTCTATATAGATCTTTATATCACTAGAGGGGTCTTCATCAGGGGGAAGGAGGTCCTGATTCCTCTATATAGATCTTTATATCACTAGAGGGGTCTTCATCAGGAGGAAGGGGGTCCTGATTCCTCTATATAGATCTTTATATCACTAGAGGGGTCTTCATCAGGGGGAAGGAGGTCCTGATTCCTCTATATAGATCTTTATATCACTAGAGGGGTCACCGGCAGGAGGAAGGAGGTCCTGATTCATCTATATAGATCTTTATATCACTAGAGGGGTCTTCATCAGGAGGAAGGGGGTCCTGATTCCTCTATATAGATCTTTATATCACTAGAGGGATCACTAACAGAAGGAGGACCAGATCCCTCTATATAGATCTTCAGATATCCCTAGAGGGGTCACCAGCAGGAGGAAGGAGGTCCTGATTCCTCTATATAGATCTTTATATCACTAGAGGGGTCTTCATCAGGAGGAAGGAGGTCCCGATTCCTCTATAGATCTTTATATCACTAGAGGGGTCTTCATCAGGGGGAAGGAGGTCCTGATTCCTCTATATAGATCTTTATATCACTAGAGGGGTCTTCATCAGGAGGAAGGAGGTCCTGATTCCTCTATATAGATCTTTATATCACTAGAGGGGTCTTCATCAGGAGGAAGGAGGTCCTGATTCCTCTATATAGATCTTTATATCACTAGAGGGGTCTTCATCAGGGGGAAGGAGGTCCTGATTCCTCTATATAGATCTTTATATCACTAGAGGGGTCACCAGCAGGAGGAAGGAGGTCCTGATTCCTCTATATAGATCTTTATATCACTAGAGGGGTCTTCATCAGGAGGAAGGAGGTCCTGATTCCTCTATATAGATCTTTATATCACTAGAGGGGTCTTCATCAGGGGGAAGGAGGTCCTGATTCCTCTATATAGATCTTTATATTATGGACCTTCCCCTGTTGGGACCCCTCTGGAGATAATTGGACAAGTTTGGTACAAACCTCCATCTTTTACTCGAACCCGTTATAAAAACAAATCGGAAAGGAGGGGGAGGGCAGAGAAAGTGGTGAATTGTGTCCTCGTCTTTGAAGTCTCACTTGTCTCCTCCATTTTGTGTCCCCAGCCGGAGAGAATCGACCCGAGTGCGTCCCGCCAAGGATACGACGTGCGTTCCGATGTCTGGAGTCTCGGCATCACATTGGTGAGAAATCATTCTATATAATGCAACCTTCTGTGTCATCCAATCCACAGACTGGCACCAAATCGTGATCTGTATCGGGGGGGGAGGGGTGATTGTACTGTTGGCAGTCAGTGGGGGAGGGGATCTATAGTGCATTATAAGATGTTGATGGGCTGTGGGAGGGGATTTGTAGTACTGTACATGGTATGAAGTGTTGTTCCTCTCCGCAGTATGAGTTGGCGACAGGGAGGTTCCCGTACCCCAAATGGAACAGCGTGTTCGATCAGTTGACGCAGGTGGTGAAGGGCGACCCTCCGCAGCTCAGCAACTCCGACGAACGCGAATTCTCCTCCAGTTTCATCAACTTTGTCAACTTGTGGTGAGCGTTTCTTTGGGTTCAGTGTCGGCAAGTAGGGGCAAAGCTGTATCTTGGCCTAGGGCAGCACCTTGCAGGGGGGCGGCACAAAACCTAAGTAGGCGTCGGCATGGTGGTCACAGCCGCACTTCTCTCGGCGACGACTTTCTTTGAAGAGCGGATCATTCCCCTGTCATCGGCTGTGATGTTTCTGATTGGATAGATCTAGAGAAGTAAGAATTCTGTCTTTACAGGTCTGTAACCAATCAGAAACGGACAGATATTGGGAGCGCCGCTATGAGCGTCTGAATTGGGATTGATTGCGGTTTGGTGTTGTGACTCCACCCACAGGACGTAAGATCGGGGTGTCGGTTCTCATTTCTGAGTCTTGGCATCTGATCGGTATAGACGATCGGCTTGATATTGATTGCGGCACTTTTCACACTGACCTTCTGTTTCGACTCATTGGGTTGAATCTTTGTATTTGCTGCCATCTACTGGAAGGTGCCATGTTCTGCAGCCTGCGACTTGTAATAGGAAATCTGAGCGCTGCTTTGCTGCCCCCTGCTGGTGTGTTGTAGTTACGGTTACAATTTCTTTATTTATTTTTAAGCAAAATTCTGCTTATTAACCACTTGACCTCTGGAAGATTTACCCCCCGCAATTGCGCGGTCTTGTGACACAAAATTTGACGTCCCCTTTTTTTCCCCTGAAATGGCGCTTTCTTTTGGTGGTATTTGATTACTTCTGCGGGTTTCATTTTTTGCCTTTATAAACAAAAAAACGTAAATTTTGATTAAAAATATATTTCTTTTTTTGCTTGCTGCTATCTAATAAAAAAATTTAGTTTTTAAATTTAGAGAATGAAATTTCTTCATCAATGTGTGTCTTATATCATTTCTGCTACATATTAATAAGTGAATGTTGATTGTAGACGCCCAAACTATGGGATATCTGTATTCCTTACTAGGAATGGCGGCGATCAGCAACTTGTAGCAGGACTGTTGGGCACTAACTGACAATTTCTGGGGCCCAGTGACCCAAATCTAGAGATCGTGGGGGGGGGGGGGGGAGGATGGAGGATGTTGGGGGGGAGGGTGGGGGGGGGTGCACGCTCCCCGGGTGACGTTTGTTCTTCAGGGTGCAGCACCGCCCTCTATGGGCTGAAGTTGGAATGATCTAGAACAGGCATGTCCAAAGTCAGGCCTGGGGGCCAAATGCGGCCCCCCTGTTGATTTAATATGGCCCCCCTGGGGATTTGGATGTATATATTGTTTGTGGCCCCCAGGGCCACAAAAGATATATACTGTATTTATTGGCGCAGCCTTGGAGGGGACAGGACGAGCGCCGTCAGATTACATGAAGAGAATCTCCTGTTTACTCAGCAGCGTCTGTATTGGAAGTCCCGTCTCCTGGGATGCCATTGGACGACTGTTCTGTCTATTAAAGAGGCCACAAGATAAACAAGGCATTCTCCTGTTTGTAATCTGTTGGCACTCGTCCCGCCCCCTCCCTCTGCCCTCCGAGGCTTCAGATGGGCATTGTTCAGGCTGCACTGATGGCAATGGTAAGGCTGCATTTATGGCACATGTGAGGCTGCATTGGTTGCAATGGTGAGGCTGCATTCATGGCAATGGTAAGCCTGTGAGTGTTATACGCCGATAAATACGGTATATCCAAATAACACGCCCCGCGCTCATCCTTCGTCCTAAGCAGCGCTCTGGGATTCGTTGGGGCCACAAATAAATATATACAGTAGATCCAAATAACACACCCGCGCTCATCTCTTCACCACACGGCCACTAAGGCGGGAGATTTCTCGTTGGGCCGTGTATTGGCGCTCAGACGAACACACTTAGGCAGAATTTTAATGGTTCATAGAATGTCGGGCAAAATAGTCGGCCCTTCACGCATGTTCACTTCATCAAATCTGGCCCTCTTTGAAAAAGTTTGGACACCCCTGATCTAGAAGAATGTAGAAATCCCGGGACGACACAAAGGCTCCACAACCGAAATTTCTGACATTATTGGGAGGATTGTTGTGGTTTTGACTGGAATCTGTTGAATTTTTTTATTTTTCCTTATTTTTTTTTTTTTTCTGCAGCCTTACGAAGGACGAATCGAAGAGGCCAAAGTACAGAGAGCTTCTGGTGAGTGTCTCCTTCCTTAGATCAGATCCAAGGATGTCCCTACTGGGGCTCTGTGCTCCTCTATGCAGTGCCATCAGATCATGGCTGGTGTGAGAGGCCAGCAGAGTGTTGTACAGTAGGCCTATCACAAGTCCTCAGTCCTGATGTAAGCAGTGGGCGGGCTCTTGGGTGGAGTTGTTCAAATATCAGAATGCCTTGATTGGTGGGTTTCAGTCTGGAGGGGTGGGCCGACCTAGGAAGGCTGCAGTTGCATGCAGACCACTCTAGGCACCGTCCTCCTGTGATTCACTAGATGGGGCGGAGCTCTACTAACTCATTGTGACGAGTTTGCGGCATTTTCATATTTTAGCATCACTTGGGGTGATTCCAATCCAGACTCGAGCAGTGGGATCGGGACTCTAGTGTTTGGGTTCTGGGAGGGGCAGAGGATATGGTGATCCTGGAAAGGGGTGGAGGCTGTGGTGGTGATCCTGGGAAGGGGTGGAGGCTGAGGTGGTGATCCTGGAAAGGGGTGGAGGCTGTGGTGGTGATCCTGGAAAGGGGTGGAGGCTGTGGTGGTGATCCTGGAAAGGGGTGGAGGCTGTGGTTGGGGATCCTGGAAAGGGGTGGAGGCTGTGGTGGTGATCCTGGGAAGGGGTGGGGCTTGTGGCGATAGAATCCTGGGAAGGGAAGAGGCAATGGCGGTGGGGATCCTGGGATTAGGGTGGAGGTGGCGGCAAGAATGAAGGAGGGGGGGGGCAAGGAAAGGGGCGGAGGCTGTGGCGGGGGGGGCGGGCAAGGAAAGGGGCAGAGGCTGTGGCAGCAAGGATGAAGGAAAGGTGTGGTGGCAGCAGGGGGGGTAAGGGAAGGGGCGGGGGGCTGTGGCGGTGAGGCTGTAGGAAAGGGGCGGAGGCTGTAGCGCGGGATCTCACTAGAATAAACAGATTTGTAGCTTTGGGTGGAGAGATTTAGAATGTGACGCTTCTTCTCGTTGTAGAAACATTCTTTCATCATGATGTACGAGGAGCGGAACGTCGATGTCGCTGGGGGGCTGTGGCAGTGAGGCTGTAGGAAAGGGGTGGAGGCTGTAGGAAAGGGGCGGGGCCTGTAGGAAAGGGGCGGAGAGATTTGGAATCTGACGCTTCTTCTCGTTGTAGAAACATTCTTTCATCATGATGTACGAGGAGCGGAACGTCGATGTCGCCGGATACGTCATTAGAATTATGGATCAGATGCCGGCCACGCCCAGCTCTCCGATGTACGTCGATTGACCCCGCCTCCACCCGCAACGCTAGCAAATGGCAACGTCAAGGACCGGACGGGCTGGGGGGGCAAACCGGACGGAGAGACGGCGCAGCATGAACCCGACATGACTTCCCTCTCCGGCTGCAGTGCAATAAGATCAGTGTTTTTGTTTCCTATCTTTCCATTGTGTCTGTGCGCTAAAGTCATATGTAAAAAAAAATCGCATCCCTTTAATCCCGCCGGTCGCCGGCGCTCGGCTGGCGGACAGACAGAAGCCCACGTTCCGTGCAAACCGCTCCATGGAACTCGAGTGAGACTGGAATCAACCAATAATATCTCTGCTGTGACCTCTTCCACCTGAAACCAACGTAAAAATGGACGCCGACCGCCGCAGAGGAGCGAGACCACGCGCGTCGTACGACCGACCGCTCCGCGGAGGCGGGAAGAGGCGAAAAGAATATGAATTATATAAATATATATATTTTTATTATTTTTAAATAAAAAAACAAAAAAAAAATTCTTCACAAAGTGCAATAGGTTAACCAATTCTTCGCCAGGCGGTTCTGCCGCCGATCAGGACTTTTCTTTTCGCCCTTCTGGCAGAGAATGGGGGTAATAAATATGAAATTCTCTTCCACTTTAGTTTTATTTTATGTTCTCAGAGTGTCCGTTGAATTTTATTTTTCTTTTTTAAGAATCAAAGTATAGTAAATATTTACCAAAAAACACAAAAATGATGTTGCATTGGAAAAAATCGAACATTAAAATATTAAGAGATGGAGTATAACTTTGGTTGGAATGATTGGTTCTTTGGGGTCCGTGACAATATAAGGGGAGGGACCTCGGACAAATCGCACCTATATGACCTTCCTGGACCTCCCATTCAATAACCAAGCCCCTCCCCCTTCACCTCCACCTTACGTCCATTATAGACTTTACTCTTCTAGGAAGGCGTTCAGAGGAAGTTTGTGGGGATCTGTGATGTTGGATAGGTGTTCAATAGGGATGAGTTCAGGTGATGGGTGGGGATGAGGTCAGGGGGATCAGGGATGGTAGGGAAGGGGTAAGGACGGGATCGGGTGATCAGTGGGAATGAGGTTGAGAGATAAGCAGGGGTGAGGTCGGGCGATCGGTAGGGATGGGTTTGGGTGATCGGTAGGGATGAGGTCAGGTAGATCAGTGGGGATGAGGTGAGAGGGATCAGGGATGGTAGGGAAGGGGTCGGGTGATCGGTAGGGACGAGGTCGGGCGAACGGTAGGGACGGGATTCGGGTGATCAGTGGGGTTGAGGTTGAGAGATAGGCAGGGGTGAGGTAGGGATGGGTTTGGGTGATCGGTAGGGACAAGGTCGGGCAATCGGTAGGGATGGGTTTGGGTGATCGGTAGGGACAAGGTCGGGCAATCGGTAGGGATGGGTTTGGGTGATCGGTAGGGACAAGGTCGGGCAATCGGTAGGGATGGGTTTGGGTGATCGGTAGGGACAAGGTCGGGCAATCGGTAGGGATGGGTTTGGGTGATCGGTAGGGACAAGGTCGGGCAATCGGTAGGGATGGGTTTGGGTGATCGGTAGGGACAAGGTCGGGCAATCGGTAGGGATGGGTTTGGGTGATCGGTAGGGACAAGGTCGGACAATCGGTAGGGATGGGTTTGGGTGATCGGGAGGGACAAGGTCGGGCAATCGGTAGGGATGGGTTTGGGTGATCGGTAGGGACAAGGTCGGGCAATCGGTAGGGATGGGTTTGGGTGATCGGTAGGGACAAGGTCGGGCAATCGGTAGGGATGGGTTTGGGTGATCGGTAGGGACAAGGTCGGGCAATCGGTAGGGACGGGTTTGGGTGATCGGTAGGGACAAGGTCGGGCAATCGGTAGGGATGGGTTTGGGTGATCGGTAGGGACAAGGTCGGGCAATCGGTAGGGACGGGTTTGGGTGATCGGTAGGGACAAGGTCGGGCAATCGGTAGGGATGGGTTTGGGTGATCGGTAGGGACAAGGTCGGGCAATCGGTAGGGACGGGTTTGGGTGATCGGTAGGGACAAGGTCGGGCAATCGGTAGGGACGGGTTTGGGTGATCGGTAGGGACAAGGTCGGGCAATCGGTAGGGATGGGTTTGGGTGATCGGTAGGGACAAGGTCGGGCAATCGGTAGGGATGGGTTTGGGTGATCGGTAGGGACAAGGTCGGGCAATCGGTAGGGACGGGTTTGGGTGATCGGTAGGGACAAGGTCGGGCAATCGGTAGGGATGGGTTTGGGTGATCGGTAGGGACAAGGTCGGGCAATCGGTAGGGATGGGTTTGGGTGATCGGTAGGGACAAGGTCGGGCAATCGGTAGGGATGGGTTTGGGTGATCGGTAGGGACAAGGTCGGGCAATCGGTAGGGATGGGTTTGGGTGATCGGTAGGGACAAGGTCGGGCAATCGGTAGGGATGGGTTTGGGTGATCGGTAGGGACAAGGTCGGGCAATCGGTAGGGATGGGTTTGGGTGATCGGTAGGGACAAGGTCGGGCAATCGGTAGGGATGGGTTTGGGTGATCGGTAGGGACAAGGTCGGGCAATCGGTAGGGACGGGTTTGGGTGATCGGTAGGGACAAGGTCGGGCAATCGGTAGGGACAAGGTCGGGCAATCGGTAGGGACGGGTTTGGGTGATCGGTAGGGACAAGGTCGGGCAATCGGTAGGGACGGGTTTGGGTGATCGGTAGGGACAAGGTCGGGCAATCGGTAGGGACGGGTTTGGGTGATCGGTAGGGACAAGGTCGGGCAATCGGTAGGGACGGGTTTGGGTGATCGGTAGGGACAAGGTCGGGCAATCGGTAGGGACGGGTTTGGGTGATCGGTAGGGACAAGGTCGGGCAATCGGTAGGGACGGGTTTGGGTGATCGGTAGGGACAAGGTCGGGCAATCGGTAGGGATGGGTTTGGGTGATCGGTAGGGACAAGGTCGGGCAATCGGTAGGGATGGGTTTGGGTGATCGGTAGGGACAAGGTCGGGCAATCGGTAGGGATGGGTTTGGGTGATCGGTAGGGACAAGGTCGGGCAATCGGTAGGGATGGGTTTGGGTGATCGGTAGGGACAAGGTCGGGCAATCGGTAGGGATGGGTTTGGGTGATCGGTAGGGACAAGGTCGGGCAATCGGTAGGGATGGGTTTGGGTGATCGGTAGGGACAAGGTCGGGCAATCGGTAGGGATGGGTTTGGGTGATCGGTAGGGACAAGGTCGGGCAATCGGTAGGGATGGGTTTGGGTGATCGGTAGGGACAAGGTCGGGCAATCGGTAGGGATGGGTTTGGGTGATCGGTAGGGACAAGGTCGGGCAATCGGTAGGGATGGGTTTGGGTGATCGGTAGGGACAAGGTCGGGCAATCGGTAGGGATGGGTTTGGGTGATCGGTAGGGACAAGGTCGGGCAATCGGTAGGGATGGGTTTGGGTGATCGGTAGGGACAAGGTCGGGCAATCGGTAGGGACGGGTTTGGGTGATCGGTAGGGACAAGGTCGGGCAATCGGTAGGGACAGGTTTGGGTGATCGGTAGGGACAAGGTCGGGCAATCGGTAGGGACGGGTTTGGGTGATCGGTAGGGACAAGGTCGGGCAATCGGTAGGGACGGGTTTGGGTGATCGGTAGGGACAAGGTCGGGCAATCGGTAGGGACGGGTTTGGGTGATCGGTAGGGACAAGGTCGGGCAATCGGTAGGGACGGGTTTGGGTGATCGGTAGGGACAAGGTCGGGCAATCGGTAGGGACGGGTTTGGGTGATCGGTAGGGACAAGGTCGGGCAATCGGTAGGGACGGGTTTGGGTGATCGGTAGGGACAAGGTCGGGCAATCGGTAGGGATGGGTTTGGGTGATCGGTAGGGACAAGGTCGGGCAATCGGTAGGGATGGGTTTGGGTGATCGGTAGGGACAAGGTCGGGCAATCGGTAGGGATGGGTTTGGGTGATCGGTAGGGACAAGGTCGGGCAATCGGTAGGGATGGGTTTGGGTGATCGGTAGGGACAAGGTCGGGCAATCGGTAGGGATGGGTTTGGGTGATCGGTAGGGACAAGGTCGGGCAATCGGTAGGGATGGGTTTGGGTGAGGATCTGTTTTTAAATGTGGTTTCAGAATGTGAAGTTCAGTAGACGGGGGGAGGGGTGACTTCCATTATAATTCTGCTGTGAAAATGGGAAAATGTTCCTTTTGGCCGTCCAGATCGATGCGATCGGCAGATGAATGTTGGTGACAAATCTGGAGCGATCTCTCGGCTCCATTGTGCCCAATTCTCTTTTCTGTTCCCCAACAGCTCCACCTCTTTTGGGAAGGCCGTCCACAAGGTTTAGGGGTGTGTCTATGGGAAGGCCGCCCACAAGGTTTAGGGGTGTGTCTATGGGAAGGCCGCCCACAAGGTTTAGGGGTGTGTCTATGGGAAGGCCGTCCACAAGGTTTAGGGGTGTGTCTATGGGAAGGCCGTCCACAAGGTTTAGGGGTGTGTCTATAGACGGCCGTCCACAAGGTTTAGGGGTGTGTCTATGGGAAGGCCGCCCACAAGGTTTAGGGGTGTGTCTATGGGAAGGCCGTCCACAAGGTTTAGGAGGGTGTCTATAGAAGGCCGTCCACAAGGTTTAGGGGTGTGTCTATAGAAAAGGCCGCCCACAAGGTTTAGGGGTGTGTCTATGGGAAGGCCGTCCACAAGGTTTAGGAGGGTGTCTATAGAAGGCCGTCCACAAGGTTTAGGGGTGTGTCTATGGGAAGGCCGTCCACAAGGTTTAGGGGTGTGTCTATGGGAAGGCTGTCCACAAGGTTTAGGGGTGTGTCTATGGGAAGGCCGTCCACAAGGTTTAGGGGTGTGTTTATGGGAAGGACGTCCACAAGGTTTAGGGGTGTGTCTATGGGAATGTTTGACCGTTCTTCCAGAAGAGCATTTGTGAGGTCAGGCACTGATGTTGGATGAGAAGGCCTGGCTCACAGTCTCCACTCTAATTCATCCCAAAGATGTTCTATGGCAGGGGTCCTCAAACTACGGCCCTCCAGCTGTTGTAGAACTACACATCCCATGAGGCACTGACATTCACAGACATGACTAGGCATGATGGGAATTGTAGTTCCTGAACACCTGGAGGGCCGTAGTTTGAAGACCCATGTTCTATGGGGTTGAGGTCAGGACTCTGTGCAGGCCAGTCAAGTTCCTCCACCACAAACTCACTCATTAATGTCTTTATGGACCTTGCTCAAACATTCCCATAGACACACCCCTAAACCTTGTGGACGGCCTTCCCATAGACACCCTCCTAAACCTTGTGGACGGCCTTCCCAGAAGAGGTGAAGCTGTTATAGCTGGAAAGGGCGGAGCCAACTCAATATTGAACCCTACGGACTAATACATACCCTGGCAATCAAAAAACTCTAGGCCAGCCTCCGAGGATTCCCTCAATTTTTCTGGCTGTGATGTAATTGAGATTAATGCTGCGGGGGGAAAGAGAGGGAAGTGTCTCCATCCAGTTCTGTGCGGCTTTTCCTGCTTCCCACCCACATTGGCTAACCCTCTGACGTCCCACTTCCCGTCTGGTACCAGCTGTCCGGGTTTCACTAGTTTAGATCTCTTACCCCGAGCTGGTTGCCTATCCGTTCTTGTAGAGCCCCCAACTCTTCTACTCACAGGACTGCTACAGCGTGGCCCCTGAGGGTTCAGATGTGGAGTCATGTTGGGTGTTTTGGTTTCTCCGGTGTTGTCTTTGGCTCTGTCAGGTGTATCCGGGTCCTCCTGTCCTTTCAGCCAATCCTGAGGTTTTACCAGTCCCAAAACATAAGTATGAAGCTTGGACAACCCATCATGGGGTAGAATAACCGCGGCCCTCCAGAGCACTCCATGTGAGAAACGGCCTCGGCCTGCACCACTTTGAAATGCATCAGTTGGGCGTGGTTTACAATCTGGTGGGTGGGGAAAAAGGCTTCCAACGGGGTGTGGTTTGCTGAAGTGTAGGTTAAGGCCGTTCCTCACTCTTCTCCCACATGGGCTGGTTATTCTACAGCATTGGTCATCAACCCCTTCCTCAGGGCCCACTAACAGGCCAGGTTTTATGTATTACCTTGGGGAGATGCACTGAGCAGCAAATGAGATCCCCTGTCATGTATTTCAGTTATGCTGCAAACCTGGCCTGTTAGTGGGCCCTGAGGACCTCTACACCATTATTGTCCAAAAACCGAACTGTGCGTTTCCTTCATGGAAGTCTTGAATTAAATTCCACAAAATCACCTTCCTTCTTCTGGGATACGTCCCCATCTCTGGGCCCCTGCACTAGCCGGCTGTGGCCCTTTCTTTTACCTGTTGTCCGCACCTAAGGAGTCGCCTCCAGTCAGCGAGGAATCGGGAAACATCTGACTGTCCACATGACAGATTTTCAGGTGCATCTGAACATCTAGAAGTTCTCAACTCCAGTCCTCGGGGCGCCCCAACAGGTCGTGTTTTCAGGATTTCCCCTCAGATGACACGGCTGTGGTAATTACTAAGGCAGTGAACCTGATCAACTCACCTGAGCAAAATGATGGAAGGCCTGAAAACCTGACCTGTTGGGGCGCCTTGAGGACTGAACCCCAATTCATAGATTGTCCTTGTGCCTCAGGATTGCTTCTCTGGACATTCCACCCACCTCCGCACTCCTCTCCCACCTCCACCCTCCTCTCCCACACATACCACCCACCTCCGCCCTCCTCTCCCACCTCCACCCTCCTCTCCCACACATACCACCCACCTCCGCTCTCCTCTCCCACACATACCACCCACCTCCACCCTCCTCTCCCACACATACCACCCACCTCCACCCTCCTCTCCCACACATACCACCCACCTCCGCTCTCCTCTCCCACACATACCACCCACCTCCACCCTCCTCTCCCACACATACCACCCACCTCCGCCCTCCTCTCCCACACATACCACCCACCTCCGCCCTCCTCTCCCACACATACCACCCACCCCCGCCCTCCTCTCCCACACATACCACCCACCTCCGCTCTCCTCTCCCACACATACCACCCACCTCCGCCCTCCTCTCCCACACATACCACCCACCTCCACACTCCTCTCCCACACATACCACCCACCTCCACCCTCCTCTCCCACACATACCACCCACCTCCGCTCTCCTCTCCCACACATACCACCCACCTCCACACTCCTCTCCCACACATACCACCCACCTCCTCCCTCCTCTCCCACACATACCACCCACCTCCACCCTCCTCTCCCACACATACCACCCACCTCCGCTCTCCTCTCCCGCACATACCACCCACCTCCACCCTCCTCTCCCACACATACCACCCACCTCCACCCTCCTCTCCCACACATACCACCCACCTCCGCACTCCTCTCCCGCACATACCACCCACCTCCGCTCTCCTCTCCCACACATACCACCCACCTCCGCACTCCTCTCCCACACATACCACCCACCTCCGCACTCCTCTCCCACACATACCACCCACCTCCGCCCTCCTCTCCCGCACATACCACCCACCTCCGCTCTCCTCTCCCACACATACCACCCTCCTCCACCCTCCTCTCCCACACATACCACCCACCTCCGCCCTCCTCTCCCACACATACCACCCACCTCCACACTCCTCTCCCACACATACCACCCACCTCCACCCTCCTCTCCCACACATACCACCCACCTCCGCACTCCTCTCCCGCACATACCACCCACCTCCGCACTCCTCTCCCACACATACCACCCACCTCCGCCCTCCTCTCCCGCACATACCACCCACCTCCGCCCTCCTCTCCCACACATAACACCCACCTCCGCTCTCCTCTCCCGCACATACCACCCACCTCCGCTCTCCTCTCCCACACATACCACCCACCTCCGCTCTCCTCTCCCACACATACCACCCACCTCCGCTCTCCTCTCCCACACATACCACCCACCTCCGCTCTCCTCTCCCACACATACCACCCACCTCCGCCCTCCTCTCCCACACATACCACCCACCTCTCCCACACATACCACCCACCTCCGCTCTCCTCTCCCACACATACCACCCACCTCCGCCCTCCTCTCCCACACATACCACCCACCTCTCCCACACATACCACCCACCTCTCCCACACATACCACCCACCTCCGCTCTCCTCTCCCACACATACCACCCACCTCCGCCCTCCTCTCCCACACATACCACCCACCTCCGCCCTCCTCTCCCACACATACCACCCACCTCTCCCACACATACCACCCACCTCCGCTCTCCTCTCCCACACATACCACCCACCTCCGCCCTCCTCTCCCACACATACCACCCACCTCCGCTCTCCTCTCCCACACATACCACCCACCTCCGCTCTCCTCTCCCACACATACCACCCACCTCCGCTCTCCTCTCCCACACATACCACCCACCTCCGCTCTCCTCTCCCACACATACCACCCACCTCCGCCCTCCTCTCCCACACATACCACCCACCTCCGCTCTCCTCTCCCACACATACCACCCACCTCCGCTCTCCTCTCCCACACATACCACCCACCTCCGCTCTCCTCTCCCACACATACCACCCTCCTCCATCCTCCTCTCCCACACATACCACCCACCTCCGCCCTCCTCTCCCACACATACCACCCACCTCCGCTCTCCTCTCCCACACATACCACCCACCTCCGCTCTCCTCTCCCGCACATACCACCCACCTCCGCTCTCCTCTCCCACACATACCACCCACCTCCGCTCTCCTCTCCCACACATACCACCCTCCTCCATCCTCCTCTCCCACACATACCACCCACCTCCACACTCCTCTCCCACACATACCACCCACCTCCGCCCTCCTCTCCCACACATACCACCCACCTCCGCTCTCCTCTCCCACACATACCACCCACCTCCGCTCTCCTCTCCCACACATACCACCCACCTCCGCTCTCCTCTCCCACACATACCACCCTCCTCCATCCTCCTCTCCCACACATACCACCCACCTCCACCCTCCTCTCCCGCACATACCACCCACCTCCACCCTCCTCTCCCGCACATACCACCCACCTCCACCCTCCTCTCCCGCACATACCACCCTCCTCTCCCACACATTCCACCCACCTCCGCTCTCCTCTCCCGCACATACCACCCTCCTCTCCCACACATACCACCCACCTCCGCTCTCCCACACATACCACCCACCTCCGCACTCCTCTCCCGCACATACCACCCACCACCACCCTCCTCTCCCACACATACCACCCACCTCCGCACTCCTCTCCCACACATACCACCCACCTCCGCTCTCCCACACATACCACCCACCTCCGCTCTCCTCTCCCGCACATACCACCCACCTCCGCACTCCTCTCCCACACATACCACCCACCTCCGCCCTCCTCTCCCGCACATACCACCCACCTCCGCACTCCTCTCCCACACATACCACCCACCTCCGCCCTCCTCTCCCGCACATACCACCCACCTCCGCCCTCCTCTCCCACACATAACACCCACCTCCGCTCTCCTCTCCCGCACATACCACCCACCTCCGCTCTCCTCTCCCACACATACCACCCACCTCCGCTCTCCTCTCCCACACATACCACCCACCTCCGCCCTCCTCTCCCGCACATACCACCCACCTCCGCCCTCCTCTCCCACACATAACACCCACCTCCGCTCTCCTCTCCCACACATACCACCCACCTCCGCTCTCCTCTCCCGCACATACCACCCACCTCCGCACTCCTCTCCCACACATACCACCCACCTCCGCCCTCCTCTCCCACACATACCACCCACCTCCGCCCTCCTCTCCCGCACATACCACCCACCTCCGCCCTCCTCTCCCACACATACCACCCACCTCCACCCTCCTCTCCCACACATACCACCCACCTCCGCCCACACATACCACCCACCTCCGCCCTCCTCTCCCGCACATACCACCCACCTCCGCCCTCCTCTCCCGCACATACCACCCACCTCCGCTCTTCTCTCCCACACATACCACCCACCTCCGCCCTCCTCTCCCGCACATACCACCCACCTCCGCTCTCCTCTCCCGCACATACCACCCACCTCCGCTCTCCTCTCCCGCACATACCACCCACCTCCGCACTCCTCTCCCACACATACCACCCACCTCCGCCCTCCTCTCCCACACATACCACCCTCCTCTCCCGCACATACCACCCTCCTCTCCCACACATACCACCCTCCTCTCCCACACATACCACCCACCTCCACCCTCCTCTCCCACACATACCACCCACCTCCACCCTCCTCTCCCACACATACCACCCACCTCCGCTCTCCTCTCCCACACATACCACCCACCTCCGCACTCTTCTCCCGCACATACCACCCTCCTCTCCCACACATACCACCCACCTCCGCACTCCTCTCCCACACATACCACCCACCTCCGCTCTCCTCTCCCACACATACCACCCACCTCCGCTCTCCTCTCCCACACATACCACCCACCTCCACCCTCCTCTCCCGCACATACCACCCACCTCCGCCCTCCTCTCCCGCACATACCACCCACCTCCGCCCTCCTCTCCCACACATACCACCCACCTCCACCCACCTCCACCCTCCTCTCCCACACATACCACCCACCTCCACCCTCCTCTCCCACACATACCACCCACCTCCGCCCTCCTCTCCCACACATACCACCCACCTCCACCCTCCTCTCCCACACATACCACCCACCTCCGCCCTCCTCTCCCACACATACCACCCACCTCCGCCCTCCTCTCCCGCACATACCACCCACCTCCGCACTCCTCTCCCACACATACCACCCACCTCCGCTCTCCTCTCCCACACATACCACCCTCCTCCGCCCTCCTCTCCCACACATACCACCCACCTCCGCACTCCTCTCCCACACATACCACCCACCTCCGCCCTCCTCTCCCACACATACCACCCACCTCCGCCCTCCTCTCCCACACATACCACCCTCCTCCGCTCTCCTCTCCCACACATACCACCCACCTCCACCCTCCTCTCCCACACATACCACCCACCTCCGCACTCCTCTCCCACACATACCACCCACCTCCGCCCTCCTCTCCCACACATACCACCCTCCTCTCCCACACATACCACCCACCTCCACCCTCCTCTCCCACACATACCACCCACCTCCACACTCCTCTCCCGCACATACCACCCACCTCCGCTCTCCTCTCCCACACATACCACCCACCTCCACCCTCCTCTCCCGCACATACCACCCACCTCCGCTCTCCTCTCCCACACATACCACCCTCCTCCACCCTCCTCTCCCACACATACCACCCACCTCCGCACTCCTCTCCCACACATACCACCCACCTCCGCCCTCCTCTCCCGCACATACCACCCACCTCCACCCTCCTCTCCCGCACATACCACCCACCTCCGCACTCCTCTCCCACACATACCACCCACCTCCGCCCTCCTCTCCCACACATACCACCCACCTCCGCCCTCCTCTCCCACACATTCCACCCACCTCCGCTCTCCCGCACATACCACCCACCTCCACCCTCCTCTCCCACACATACCACCCACCTCCGCTCTCCTCTCCCGCACATACCACCCACCTCCGCCCTCCTCTCCCGCACATACCACCCTCCTCCGCCCACACATACCACCCACCTCCACCCTCCTCTCCCACACATACCACCCACCTCCGCCCTCCTCTCCCACACATACCACCCACCTCCACCCACACATTCCACCCACCTCCACCCTCCTCTCCCACACATACCACCCACCTCCGCTCTCCTCTCCCACACATACCACCCACCTCCGCCCTCCTCTCCCGCACATACCACCCACCTCCGCACTCCTCTCCCACACATACCACCCACCTCCGCTCTCCTCTCCCACACATACCACACTCCTCCGCCCACACATACCACCCACCTCCGCCCTCCTCTCCCGCACATACCACCCACCTCCGCCCTCCTCTCCCGCACATACCACCCTCCTCCGCCCACACATACCACCCACCTCCACCCTCCTCTCCCACACATACCACCCACCTCCGCCCTCCTCTCCCGCACATACCACCCACCTCCGCTCTCCTCTCCCGCACATACCACCCACCTCCACCCTCCTCTCCCACACATACCACCCACCTCCGCCCTCCTCTCCCACACATACCACCCACCTCCGCCCTCCTCTCCCGCACATACCACCCACCTCCGCCCTCCTCTCCCGCACATACCACCCACCTCCACCCTCCTCTCCCACACATACCACCCACCTCCGCCCTCCTCTCCCACACATACCACCCACCTCCGCCCTCCTCTCCCACACATACCACCCACCTCCACCCTCCTCTCCCACACATACCACCCACCTCCGCCCTCCTCTCCCGCACATACCACCCACCTCCACCCTCCTCTCCCGCACATACCACCCACCTCCGCTCTCCTCTCCCACACATACCACCCACCTCCGCTCTCCTCTCCCACACATACCACCCTCCTCCACCCTCCTCTCCCACACATACCACCCACCTCCGCACTCCTCTCCCACACATACCACCCACCTCCGCCCTCCTCTCCCGCACATACCACCCACCTCCGCACTCCTCTCCCACACATACCACCCACCTCCGCCCTCCTCTCCCGCACATACCACCCACCTCCGCCCTCCTCTCCCACACATACCACCCACCTCCGCCCTCCTCTCCCACACATACCACCCACCTCCGCTCTCCTCTCCCACACATACCACCCACCTCCACCCTCCTCTCCCACACATACCACCCACCTCCGCTCTCCTCTCCCGCACATACCACCCACCTCCACCCTCCTCTCCCACACATACCACCCACCTCCGCTCTCCTCTCCCACACATACCACCCACCTCCGCTCTCCCGCACATACCACCCACCTCCACCCTCCTCTCCCACACATACCACCCACCTCCACCCTCCTCTCCCACACATACCACCCACCTCCGCTCTCCTCTCCCGCACATACCACCCACCTCCACCCTCCTCTCCCGCACTTACCACCCACCTCCGCTCTCCTCTCCCGCACATACCACCCACCTCCGCTCTCCTCTCCCGCACATACCACCCACCTCCACCCTCCTCTCCCACACTTACCACCCACCTCCGCTCTCCTCTCCCGCACATACCACCCACCTCCACCCTCCTCTCCCACACATACCACCCACCTCCGCTCTCCTCTCCCGCACATACCACCCACCTCCACCCTCCTCTCCCGCACATACCACCCACCTCCACCCTCCTCTCCCGCACTTACCACCCACCTCCGCTCTCCTCTCCCGCACATACCACCCACCTCCACCCTCCTCTCCCACACATACCACCCTCCTCCACCCTCCTCTCCCACACATACCACCCTCCTCCACCCTCCTCTCCCACACATACCACCCACCTCCGCTCTCCTCTCCCACACATACCACCCACCTCCGCCCTCCTCTCCCGCACATACCACCCACCTCCGCTCTCCTCTCCCACACATACCACCCACCTCCACCCTCCTCCCCCCTCTCCTGCACATACCACCCACCTCCGTGCATAAGTTCATATAAATACATAAGGGGGGGGGATATGATCTCCATGTATAAATATATAAGGGGGGATATGATCTCCATGTATAAATACATAAGGGGGGATATGATCTCCATGTATAAATACATAAGGGGGGATATGATCTCCATGTATAAATACATAAGGGGGGGATATGATCTCCATGTACAAATACATAAGGGGGGATATGATCTCCATGTATAAATACATAAGGGGGGATATGATCTCCATGTATAAATACATAAGGGGGGGATATGATCTCCATGTATAAATACATAAGGGGGGGATATGATCTCCATGTATAAATACATAAGGGGGGATATGATCTCCATGTATAAATACATAAGGGGGGGATATGATCTCCATGTATAAATACATAAGGGGGGGATATGATCTCCATGTATAAATACATAAGGGGGGGATATGATCTCCATGTATAAATACATAAGGGGGGGGATATGATCTCCATGTATAAATACATAAGGGGGGGGGATATGATCTCCATGTATAAATACATAAGGGGGGGGATATGATCTCCATGTATAAATACATAAGGGGGGGATATGATCTCCATGTATAAATACATAAGGGGGGGATATGATCTCCATGTATAAATACATAAGGGGGGGGATATGATCTCCATGTATAAATACATAAGGGGGGATATGATCTCCATGTATAAATACATAAGGGGGATATGATCTCCATGTTTAAATACATAAGGGGGGATATGATCTCCATGTATAAATACATAAGGGGGGGATATGATCTCCATGTATAAATACATAAGGGGGGGGGGTATGATCTCCATGTATAAATACATAAGGGGGGATATGATCACCATGTATAAATACATAAGGGGGGGTATGATCTCCATGTATAAATACATAAGGGGGGATATGATCTCCATGTATAATATATAAGGGGGGGATATGATCTCCATGTATAAATACATAAGGGGGGATATGATCTCCATGTATAAATACATAAGGGGGGATATGATCTCCATGTATAAATACATTAGGGGGGATATGATCTCCATGTATAAATACATAAGGGGGGATATGATCTCCATGTATAATACATAAGGGGGGATATGATCTCCATGTATAAATACATAAGGGGGGATATGATCTCCATGTATAAATACATAAGGGGGATATGATCTCCATGTATAAATACATAAGGGGGGATATGATCTCCATGTATAAATACATAAGGGGGGATATGATCTCTATGTATAAATACATAAGGGGGGATATGATCACCATGTATAAATACATAAGGGGGGATATGATCTCCATGTATAAATACATAAGGGGGATATGATCTCCATGTATAATACATAAGGGGGGGATATGATCTCCATGTATAAATACATAAGGGGGGATATGATCTCCATGTATAAATACATAAGGGGGGATATGATCTCCATGTATAAATACATAAGGGGGGATATGATCTCCATGTATAAATACATAAGGGGGATATGATCTCCATGTATAAATACATAAGGGGGGGATATGATCTCCATGTATAAATACATAAGGGGGGATATGATCTCCATGTATAAATACATAAGGGGGATATGATCTCCATGTATAATACATAAGGGGGGGATATGATCTCCATGTATAAATACATAAGGGGGGATATGATCTCCATGTATAAATACATAAGGAGGGATATGATCTCCATGTATAAATACATAAGGGGGGGATATGATCTCCATGTATAAATACATAAGGGGGGGATATGATCTCCATGTATAAATACATAAGGGGGGATATGATCTCCATGTATAAATACATAAGGGGGGGATATGATCTCCATGTATAAATACATAAGGGGGGATATGATCTCCATGTATAAATACATAAGGGGGATATGATCTCCATGTATAATACATAAGGGGGGGATATGATCTCCATGTATAAATACATAAGGGGGGATATGATCTCCATGTATAAATACATAAGGAGGGATATGATCTCCATGTATAAATACATAAGGGGGGGATATGATCTCCATGTATAAATACATAAGGGGGGGATATGATCTCCATGTATAAATACATAAGGGGGGATATGATCTCCATGTATAAATACATAAGGGGGGATATGATCTCCATGTATAAATACATAAGGGGGGATATGATCTCCATGTATAAATACATAAGGGGGGATATGATCTCCATGTATAATACATAAGGGGGGATATGATCTCCATGTATAAATACATAAGGGGGGATATGATCTCCATGTATAAATACATAAGGGGGGGATATGATCTCCATGTATAAATACATAAGGGGGGGATATGATCTCCATGTATAAATACATAAGGGGGGATATGATCTCCATGTATAAATACATAAGGGGGGATATGATCTCCATGTATAAATACATAAGGGGGATATGATCTCCATGTATAAATATATATAGGGGGGATATGATCTCCATGTATAAATACATAAGGGGGGGATATGATCTCCATGTATGAATACATAAGGGGGGGGATATGATCTCCATGTATAAATACATAAGGGGGGGATATGATCTCCATGTATAAATACATAAGGGGGGGATATGATCTCCATGTATAAATACATAAGGGGGGATATGATCTCCATGTATAATACATAAGGGGGGGATATGATCACCATGTATAAATACATAAGGGGGGGATATGATCTCCATGTATAAATACATAAGGGGGGATATGATCTCCATGTATAAATACATAAGGGGGGATATGATCTCCATGTATAAATACATAAGGGGGGGATATGATCTCCATGTATAAATACATAAGGGGGGATATGATCTCCATGTATAAATATATATAGGGGGGGATATGATCTCCATGTATAAATACATAAGGGGGGGTATGATCTCCATGTATAAATACATAAGGGGGGTATGATCTCTATGTATAAATACATAAGGGGGGGATATGATCTCCATGTATAAATACATAAGGGGGGTATGATCTCCATGTATAAATACATAAGGGGGGATATGATCTCCATGTATAAATACATAAGGGGGGGATATGATCTCCATGTATAAATACATAAGGGGGGTATGATCTCCATGTATAAATACATAAGGGGGGGATATGATCTCCATGTATAAATACATAAGGGGGGTATGATCTCCATGTATAAATACATAAGGGGGGATATGATCTCCATGTATAAATATATAAGGGGGGGGATATGATCTCTATGTATAAATACATAAGGGGGGGATATGATCTCCATGTATAAATACATAAGGGGGGGATATGATCTCCATGTATAAATACATAAGGGGGGATATGATCTCCATGTATAAATACATAAGGGGGGATATGATCTCCATGTATAAATACATAAGGGGGGATATGATCTCCATGCATAAATACATAAGGGGGGATATGATCTCCATGTATAAATACATAAGGGGGGGATATGGTCTCCATGTATAAATACATAAGGGGGGATATGATCTCCATGCATAAATACATAAGGGGGGATATGATCTCCATGTATAAATACATAAGGGGGGATATGATCTCCATGTATAAATACATAAGGGGGGGATATGATCTCCATGTATAAATACATAAGGAGGGGGGATATGATCTCTATGTATAAATACATAAGGGGGGGGATATGATCTCTATGTATAAATACATAAGGGGGGATATGATCTCTATGTATAAATAAATAAGGGGGGTATGATCTCCATGTATATATACATAAGGGGGGGGATATGATCTCCATGTATAAATACATAAGGGGGGGATATGATCTCCATGTATAAATACATAAGGGGGGATATGATCTCCATGTATAAATACATAAGGGGGGGGGATATGATCTCCATGTATAAATACATAAGGGGGGGGGGATATGATCTCCATGTATAAATACATAAGGGGGGGATATGATCTCCATGTATAAATACATAAGGGGGGGATATGATCTCCATGTATAAATACATAAGGGGGGGATATGATCTCCATGTATAAATATATAAGGGGGGGGGGATATGATCTCTATGTATAAATACATAAGGGGGGGGGGGATATGATCTCCATGTATAAATACATAAGGGGGGATATGATCTCCATGTATAAATACATAAGGGGGGATATGATCTCCATGTATAAATACATAAGGGGGGATATGATCTCCATGCATAAATACATAAGGGGGGATATGATCTCCATGTATAAATACATAAGGGGGGGGATATGATCTCTATGTATAAATACATAAGGGGGGGGATATGATCTATATGTATAAATACATAAGGGGGGATATGATCTCCATGTATAAATACATAAGGAGGGATATGATCTCCATGTATAAATACATAAGGGGGGATATGATCTCCATGTATAAATACATAAGGGGGGGGGGGTATGATCTCTATGTATAAATACATAAGGGGGGATATGATCTCTATGTATAAATAAATAAGGGGGGTATGATCTCCATGTATATATACATAAGGGGGGGGATATGATCTCCATGTATAAATACATAAGGGGGGGATATGATCTCCATGTATAAATACATAAGGGGGGGATATGATCTCCATGTATAAATACATAAGGGGGGGATATGATCTCCATGTATAAATACATAAGGGGGATATGATCTCCATGTATAAATACATAAGGGGGGATATGATCTCCATGTATAAATACATAAGGGGGGATATGATCTCCATGTATAAATACATAAGGGGGGGATATGATCTCCATGTATAAATACATAAGGGGGGATATGATCTCCATGTATAAATACATAAGGGGGGGATATGATCTCCATGTATAAATACATAAGGGGGGGATATGATCTCCATGTATAAATATATAAGGGGGGGGGATATGATCTCTATGTATAAATACATAAGGGGGGGGGATATGATCTCCATATGTATGTCTATGTATATTATCCATGGACTGGGCGGAGGGAACCGCGCATTCATCTAAGGCTCGCCAGTTCCTAAATGTCATGCAGGACAATTTTATGGGTTATGGACACCAGAACCTCACCGGTGTTATTGCACCGCCACCTTGTGTACAGGTTATGGAGAAAGGGGGCTCTAGAGTCACGTGGTCACCCCGTCTTCTGCAACCCCCCCTCCCCGCTCTGTGTGCTTTCTACACTCACCATGCAATGATTTTCTAGCTGAACTGATCAGAAGTGTAACAGTGACATCTTGTGGTGAGTTATGAATATAACAGCATAGTGTAAAAATGCTGCTCCTTCATGTAGTGACACACCTGGGGGAGGTGAAATGGGTGCAGTAAAGGATTTCAATTTATTTAAAACCATTTGTTTATTTACCGGCTCCTCCCTTTTCCTGGTCCCGGTTTTGTTTCTCCTTCCCATCTCCTCATTGCACCTCTCTAAAGTTCACAGTACTTTTGTTACAATTACAAGAGAGAATGATCACATTCTCTATCTGAGGACTGAGCACTGAGGACTGAGCACTGAGCTCTCTGGGCTCTCTGGGTTCTCTGGGTTCTCTGGGCTCTCTGGGTTCTCTGGTCTCTTTGGGTTCTCTGGGCTCTCTGGGTTCTCTGGTCTCTCTGGGCTCTCTGGGCTCTCTGGGTTCTCTGGGTTCTCTGGGTTCTCTGGGTTCTCTGGGTTCTCTGGTCTCTTTGGGTTCCCTGGGCTCTCTGGGTTCTCTGGTCTCTTTGGGTTCTCTGGGTTCTCTGGTCTCTTTGGGTTCCCTGGGCTCTCTGGGTTCTCTGGGCTCTCTGGGTTCTCTGGTCTCTTTGGGTTCTCTGGGCTCTCTGGGTTCTCTGGTCTCTCTGGGCTCTCTGGGCTCTCTGGGTTCTCTGGGTTCTCTGGGTTCTCTGGGTTCTCTGGGTTCTCTGGTCTCTTTGGGTTCCCTGGGCTCTCTGGGTTCTCTGGTCTCTTTGGGTTCTCTGGGTTCTCTGGTCTCTTTGGGTTCCCTGGGCTCTCTGGGTTCTCTGGTCTCTTTGGGTTCTCTGGGCTCTCTGGGCTCTGTGGGTTCTCTGGGCTCTCTGGGCTCTCTGCGTTCTCTGGGCTCTCTGTGCTCTCTGGGTTCTCTGGGCTCTCTGGGCTCTGTGGGTTCTCTGGGTTCTCTGGGCTCTTTGGGTTCTCTGGGCTCTCTGGGCTCTCTGGTGTCAGAACCTGTACTCACAGAGACCGAGATGCTGAGGGCGGCTCACCTTTGCGACCCTGTGCAGACCACTCCCTGGAGTTGGGACAGAGGAGGGACGGCACAAGGAGGCACCGGCGCCGGGAGCTGGCAGGAAGACTTGGTGCAGCTGACAGAAGCAGGGCAGGTGCAGAAGACTGGAGACAAGCGTTGGTCAGGCAGGAACTGGTAGGTGAGTCTGGTAGGGTCCACAGGAGATGAGGGCAAATCCGAGTCACAAGCCGAGGGTCAAGGGCAGGAGAGTTCAGAGGGAGTCCATGAGAGCAAGCCAAGGTCAAGGGGCAGGAGACAACAGCAATCCAGGTAACGTTAGCCAAAGGGTCAGAGGTTCCAGGTGAGAGGAGAGTCGTCAGGAATTCCGGGTCAAAACAGGCAGGTACGGCAACAGGTAAACACATAGGAGCTGAAGACAAACCAGCAACCTGTTCAGGGAAGGCTGCTGGTTTAAATAGGAATGTCCGGCCTCTGATTGGCCCCAGGGTTGCCGCATACGTGCACGTGCGCGCTTCCACGCACAGGCATGCGCCGAAATGTCATTCTACTGGGCATGTGCGGGAATCTGTCAGAGATGGAGCTAGTACCCTGACATCTGGGCTCTCTGGGTTCTCTGGTCTCTTTGGGTTCTCTGGGCTCTCTGGGCTCTCTGGGTTCTCTGGTCTCTTTGGGTTCTCTGGGCTCTCTGGGTTCTCTGGGTTCTCTGGGCTCTCTGGGTTCCCTGGGTTCTCTGGGCTCTCTGGGCTCTGTGGGTTCTCTGGGCTCTGTGGGTTCTCTGGGCTCTCTGGGCTCTCTGGGCTCTCTGCGTTCTCTGGGCTCTCTGGGTTCTCTGGGCTCTCTGGGTTCTCTGGTCTCTTTGGGTTCTCTGGGCTCTCTGGGCTCTGTGGGTTCCCTGGGTTCTCTGGGCTCTCTGGGCTCTGTGGGTTCTCTGGGCTCTGTGGGTTCTCTGGGCTCTCTGGGCTCTCTGGGCTCTGTGGGTTCTCTGGGTTCTCTGGGTTCTCTGGGCTCTTTGGGTTCTCTGGGCTCTCTGGGCTCTCTGGGCTCTTTGGGTTCTCTGGGCTCTTTGGGTTCTCTGGGCTCTCTGGGTTCTCTGGGCTCTTTGGGTTCTCTGGGCTCTCTGGGTTCTCTGGGCTCTCTGTGCTCTTTGGGCTCTCTGGGTTCTCTGGGTTCTCTGGGCTCTCTGGGTTCTCTGGGCTCTCTGGGTTCTCTGGGCTCTCTGTGCTCTTTGGGCTCTCTGGGTTCTCTGGGTTCTCCGGGCTCTCTGGGTTCTCTGGGCTCTCTGGGTTCTCTGGGCTCCGTGGGTTCCCTGGGCTCTGTGGGTTCCCTGGGCTCTATGGGTTCCCTGGGTTCTCTGGGTTCTCTGGGCTCTCTGGGTTCTCTGGGCTCTCTGGGTTCTCTGGGCTCTTTGGGCTCTCTGGGTTCTATGGGTTCTCTGGGCTCTCTGGGTTCTCTGGGCTCTCTGTGCTCTTTGGGTTCTCTGGGCTCTGTGGGTTCTCTGGGCTCTCTGGGTTCTCTGGTCTCTTTGGGTTCTCTGGGCTCTCTGGGTTCTCTGGGCTCTCTAGGTTCTCTGGGCTCTCTGGGCTCTCTGGGTTCTCTGGGCTCTCTGGGTTCTCTGGGCTCTCTGTGCTCTTTGGGCTCTCTGGGCTCTCTGGGTTCTCTGGGCTCTCTGGGTTCTCTGGGCTCTCTGGGTTCTCTGGGCTCTCTGTGCTCTTTGGGCTCTCTGGGTTCTCTGGGCTCTCTGGGCTCTTTGGGTTCTCTGGGCTCTGTGGGTTCCCTGGGCTCTGTGGGTTCTCTGGGCTCTCTGGGTTCTCTGGGCTCTCTGTGCTCTTTGGGCTCTCTGGGTTCTCTGGGTTCTCTGGGCTCTCTGGGCTCTCTGGGTTCTCTGGGCTCTCTGGGTTCTCTGGGCTCTCTGGGCTCTTTGGGCTCTCTGGGCTCTTTGGGTTCTCTGGGCTCTCTGGGTTCTCTGGGTTCTCTGGGCTCTCTGGGCTCTCTGGGCTCTTTGGGTTCTCTGGGGTCTCTGGGCTCTCTGGGCTCTCTGGGTTCTCTGGGTTATCTGGGCTTTCTGGGCTCTCTGGGTTCTCTGGGCTCTCTGGGTTCTCTGGGCTCTCTGGGTTATCTGGGCTTTCTGGGTTCTCTGGGATCTCTGGGTTCTCTGGGCTCTCTGGGTTCTCTGGGCTCTTTGGGTTCTCTGGCCTCTCTGGGTTCTCTGGGCTCTCTGGGTTCTCTGGGCTCTCTGGGTTCTCTGGGCTCTCTGGGCTCTCTGGGTTCTCTGGGCTCTCTGGGTTCTCTGGGCTCTCTGTGCTCTTTGGGCTCTCTGGGCTCTCTGGGTTCTCTGGGTTCTCTGGGCTCTCTGGGTTCTCTGGGTTCTCTGGGTTCTCTGGGTTCTCTGGGCTCTCTGTGCTCTCTGGGTTCTCTGGGCTCTCTGGGCTCTTTGGGTTCTCTGGGCTCTGTGGGTTCCCTGGGCTCTGTGGGTTCTCTGGGCTCTCTGGGTTCTCTGGGCTCTCTGTGCTCTTTGGGCTCTCTCGGTTCTCTGGGTTCTCTGGGTTCTCTGGGTTCTCTGGGCTCTCTGGGTTCTCTGGGCTCTCTGGGCTCTTTGGGCTCTCTGGGCTCTTTGGGTTCTCTGGGCTCTCTGGGCTCTCTGGGTTCTCTGGGCTCTCTGGGTTCTCTGGGCTCTCTGGGCTCTTTGGGTTCTCTGGGCTCTCTGGGTTCTCTGGGTTCTCTGGGCTCTCTGGGTTCTCTGGGCTCTCTGGGTTCTCTGGGCTCTCTGTGCTCTTTGGGCTCTCTGGGGTCTCTGGGCTCTCTGGGTTCTCTGGGCTCTCTGGGTTCTCTGGGCTCTCTGGGTTATCTGGGCTTTCTGGGCTCTCTGGGTTCTCTGGGCTCTCTGGGCTCTTTGGGTTCTCTGGGCTCTCTGGGTTCTCTGGGTTCTCTGGGCTCTCTGGGTTCTCTGGGTTCTCTGGGCTCTCTGGGTTCTCTGGGCTCTTTGGGTTCTCTGGGCTCTCTGGGTTCTCTGGGCTCTCTGGGTCTCATTATTTTTCTATGCAGCCACCGGAATGTGATATGAAATTAAAGTCTGAACTTGCCTTTACTTCGATGTGCTTTGATTGGGCTCCTCATGTTCCTCTTGGCCCCTCTGTAGGGTGAAAGTCTTCGGAGATATCAAGGTTTATCCAATTCATCCTTCAGACTTTAGCCGCGATCTTCCCACTTTTATTAAAAAGCAGGTGGGGCTTCCTATGTCTTCCTGTGAAGGTTCATTAGAGGACACTTTTATAAATTACAAGCTTATCCTGTTTATAAACTGTGACGTTTCCTTTGGAAGTGAATCTTTTTTCTGAAGTCTCTGCTGCCAAATCCCCCAACCGAGTCGCCGGTATTCATATAAACCGCAGTGTGAAATTTGTGGCATTTCATACCCTCAAGGGTTAATTAATTAAAGGGACACTAGACGGGTTCAGTTCAAAGATGTGAATCCTCTCCAGAACAAAGGACAGGGGTGGCCTTCAAGATTTCACCCCCAGGCAGTCCTCCTGACTCTTCATCCTGATTGGTTTCCTGCCACTGAGACAAAGAAGGGAGTCTCTCTGGATGGATACCGGCTGGGAGCCAATCAAAGGTTTCCCACTCATAAATCTCCATGTCTTTGATTCCCTTACTTTCTTATCATTTCCTTTATAGAAATGTTGGGATGAGGTCAGGGCCGGACTTACCATTGGGCTTGACTGGGCTCAAGCCCAAGGGCCCCGCCAAATAGGGGGCCCCGGATGGCAACCCCCTAAGTCTTGCCCTGGATGAGGTGATACACTTCTCCAGAGGACCTGGGCTTCTCCTCCCATGATTAATAAAGTTTCCTCCTGTCCTGCACTGCAGGAGATTCCTCTTCTGACGTTTATTATCCCTGCACACTAATTCATGGGTGGGACTTTGTCTGATCTTTGGAACGTTGGGGTTTCGTTTTATGTCCCGTCATGTGGTTTAAAGCCCTATTGGGGAAGAAAGTCTGTCTGGAGGAGACTCCTTATGGAAGAAAGGGAGAGAAATCTGTCCCACCAATCTCACTGAAGTGGGGGGTCCAATGCCCCTGAGGTGGGCTGTCCAACCACATCAGTTCCCCTGAGATGAGGGGGTACAATCCCACCAATCCCATTGAGGCAGAGGGTCCAATCCCAAAAATCCTCTTTAGGTAGGGAGTCCAATCCCACCAATCATCCTGAGAAGGGGTCAGGGCAATTCCGCAACACCTATGAGATGGAGATTCAATATCACAATACCGCTGAGGTGGGGGAGGAGGGTGTCTATGGGAATGTTTGGCCATTCTTCCAGAAGAGCATTTGTGAGGTCAGGCACTGATGTTGGATGAGAAGGCCTGGCTCACAGTCTCCACTCTAATTCATCCCAAAGGTGTTCTATTGGGGTTGAGGTCAGGACTCTGTGCAAACCAAATTCCTCCATTCCAAACTCGCTCCTCCATGTCTTTATGGACCTTGCTTTGTGCACTGGTGGGCAGTCATGTTGGAACAGGAAGGGACCGTCCCCAAACTCCTCCCACAAAGTTGGGAACATTAAATTGTCCAAAACGTCTTGGTGTGCCAACTTCTTAAGAGTTCCCTTCACTGTAACTAAGGGGCCAACCCAACCCCTGAAAAACAACCCCACACCATAATCCCCCTGTGATGCAATTGCCTATATATGCTTCAGTTTAATTCTCCCTGCTAATTTAATGCTGTGTTAGAGGTAACAGGTGGTTTCATGTGTGACTCATCTCTCTGGGTAACAGACTATTAATATGTTAAATAAGGCTGGCCTTTGAAAGGCCTTTAATTGTGTGATAACACTGTCTACAGCCTAGTGATGCTCAGAGGTGTTAATAGGTGTCAAGCTGTATGCAGACGAAACGTCTGCCTAGGAAACTCAAGTGTGTGAAGGTGGTTTGTTGTTATGCTGTTTAAGGAATGTGCAGTGATTAGACATGATGATTATCAGTCGGTGCCGACCTGTCTAGAATGTTTTAGTAATTAGCCTTAGTGTGTGATTAGGGGGGGTGGAGATCTCATTGTTGCTTTAATGTCTTGGACTGTATAAAAAGCTGAGAAGAAACCATTAAAGTCTGTGTTGTTCCAGCAGTAAACTTGTCTCATGTGTGGCTTTTTGGGCGACTCCAGGAATATTCCTCCTCGTGGAATATTGGGGTGATTTTCGTTATGGGAAGAAGGGAACGTTGACGGGGATATCATTGTAATACCGTCACAACTGGTTGGCAGCAGCGGGATTTTCCCTTCTATTCCCATTTACACCCGGATTCCAAGCAGACACTGGAAGAACTACTGGAAGTTCGTGGAAGGATTGCTAGCAATAAAACCAAGTGGGTCATCATAGCAGAATTAATGGAGCTAGACCAGGAGAACGGGGTTGCAGCAACGCCAGCAGTACAAGAGATGGAGACACCAGTGATTCAGGAAGAGGAATCGCCAGCCAACAAGCTAATGAGAGAGAAGCTAGCATGGTTCGGTCCGAACCCAACGGCGGATGTGGTGCTGAGAGTGATGGACCTGTTAGCGAAGGAGGCTAAAGAAATAAGAGACGCAGAGCTACAGTTAAAACTGGCAGCAGTCCAACAAGCAGCCGCACATTCTCCAAACAGTGAGTACAGCACAGCAGACGCAAGGAAGATTCCGTTTAGCGCTTTTAAAGCTTTTGATGAAAAGGACTGTGAGATTGAAACTACCTGGCAGATTTTGAGCGACAATGTATCCTGCACCGAATAGCTAGAAGAGAGTGGGTTGCAATATTGTCAGGCAAACTGTCAGGCAAAGCTTCTGATGCTTTCCGGACCGTGCCAGATCAGGATATCCATAGCTACGCCCGGGTTAAAGAAGTGCTCCTGGCTCGTTATGCAGTAACCCCAGAGTCCCACCGACAGAAGTTCAGGGACTCACGCAAAACCACGAAAGACTCTTACGCGGAATGGGCATGCCAGCTGTCCCTGTCGGCCTCTAACTGGGTTAACAGCAGCCAGGCCACCACCGCAGAGGACATTTTGCAACTAATGCTCCTGGAGCAATTTTACAATCACATCCAGACGGATGTCAAAGATTGGGTGAGAGATCGCAGGCCCATGACTCTACCAGAGGCCGCGAAGTTGGCGGATGAATATGCGGATACTCGCAAGACAAACCAGGTCACACCACGGGTACAACCTCCACGACCAACGGCACCCTCACACCCACCAGCCGCTAGATACCAACCTCCTAACAGACCGATTACATCTAGCCCTCGCTACCCACGCCAGGAGGACAACGAACAACGCTGCTTCCGGTACAAACAGCTGGGTCACTTCAAGCAGAATTGCCCCCTGAATGACAACACCAGGTCAAATTGGTCTCAACCTGGGTACCGCCCACCAGCAGCAGCCCATTGTGTACGGACTGCTGACACCACGGACTGCTGACACCACGGACTGCTGACACCACCGACTGCTGACACCATGAACTGCTGACACCACCGACTGCTGACACCACGGACTGCTGACACCACGGACTGCTGACACCATGAACTGCTGACACCACCGACTGCTGACACCACCGACTGCTGACACCACCGACTGCTGACACCACCGACTGCTGACACCATGAACTGCTGACACCACCGACTGCTGACACCACCGACTGCTGACACCACCGACTGCTGACACCACCGACTGCTGACACCATGAACTGCTGACACCACCGACTGCTGACACCACCGACTGCTGACACCACCGACTGCTGACACCACCGACTGCTGACACCACCGACTGCTGACACCATGGACTGCTGACAGTGACACCACCGACTGCTGACACCACCGACTGCTGACACCATGGACTGTCAGTCTCTGTTTTATTGCTTTATTGCAGGGCAGAACCTCTATAATAAAAGTTCACAGACTTTTAATAAAACGTAATCCTGTAAGGCTGCGGCCTTCGCTCTGTGTTTGTTATTGTCTGCTTGTGCTGCATACAGCTAACAGATGTGTGAGTGCGCCGGCATACCAAAATCCCTGTGAGCTTTATTAGAGTCTTACTTCTCTCGCTGGAAGATTCCAGTATAGAATGTAGTCAGAGAAGAGTCATCACTATGTAGCAATGTGGACTACAACTGCAAAGCACAGCGATTCCCCGTCATTTCTATGTACTGTATTGTCCCTCTAGTGCCCAGAATCACTACATGACATCATATCTGTGAGCCGATCCAAAGGGATCCCGGACTACATATCCCAGGGATCAATGCTATCATTCGAGAGGATGCTGGGAAGAGGATAAAAGAGACGCATGCTACGGTCTCTTCCTCCTGGGCCTGGTGTGTGACGGACCTCTCTGTTCAGAGAGGGTGAGGTAACGGCCTACCACACGGTGTACGACATCCCAACCCCCGCCGAGAAGGGCCAATCCCTGCTTGCTGATCATCAGACATCTATCCCCCTAATAGTTCGATGCACAGCACAAAGCGTGGGATGGTGGATGATTGTCACAAGTGGAACGGCTGCAAGGATGACTCTTTGGGAACCGCTCTTCAGATGGCATTGAATCGGGCTGGTCGTTGGTGAGAGGGCAATTGCCCACCTTTCTTTGTTGTGACGGGGACACTGCGCACAGACAGCTTTACCCCGGGAAACACTTACTGCATCTCTATTTGAACATTGTACATAGACACCTGTCCCATCAACCATTCCAAGAGTAGCGCCTGGTTACTTCCAAGTACCGGTGCTGTTTAAATTTGGAGTGTTAGTTGATTCTGATCAAGATTAATGTGTTCAAAACAGGGTCTCTGCTGTGGGCTCATTCTGTTGTTCCACCCCAGGATGACAGGTGGCAGCAGTGGAGTCTAGACTTGGGTGCTCTTTCCCAGCAGCCAATCAGGGGGAGTTTCCTCGCTGGGCTTGCTGGGAGAGGGTATTTATGGAGCAGACGCCATTGAGTCTGGATCTTCTTCGCCATGTGCGGCACCCACCTTTAGGGTGACTGCACCACGGCACCCCAGGGTGCGCGTGCCACGTGGTGTTCCTGGTTCCGGGACCATGTTGGTCCGGAGCATCTAAGCTGTGGCGGGGAGCCCACCTTTGAGGATCCCAAGTGGTATTGCTGTTCGGTGGGGAGTCCGTCTGAGGAGAGGGATCCAAAAGGATCTCGACAAACCACCAGGGATCAAGGTAGCCGGACACTGAAGGATTGATCACCTGTCAGTCGGTACCTGGGCGACTAGAAGAAGGAGATACAGGCGTAATTTATTCAAGGAGGACCAATCCCCAACTAGGATTGGCAGGGGTGAGGCCTCCCACATAAACTAAGGTCCAGCCCACTGGAGGGGGGTTGTCGGCTGAGTGAAGTGAAGAATGAAGTGTTAGACGGGGGGGGGGGGGGGGGGTGCAGGCCTCGGGGGGGGAGCTTGGGAGCTGGGAGGGAACCTCTCTTTAAACGGTCATGGAGAGGTGTCCTGAAACAGAGGAGCTGGAGAAGCAGTCGGGAAATTCTTCACAAAGGACTCAGGGCAGGAGAAGTTCGGTGAGTGAGGCACAGTGGATATCTGGAAGAGGCATGCCAGGGGAACTGAGGCCGGAGGAGAGACTGTGGGGTTTTGTGTTCAAATCTGGGATCAGTAGTCCATCTACCATTTACTTCTACTGAATATCTTCTGATTGTCCCAACTTGTATTATAGAGGAGGAATCTTTCTTCTGAACTAGACTGTTATCCGAAGTTCAGGTGATGTATTACCTCCTTTGTGCAACAAAATCTTTCTTGAGTCCTTTAGTAAACATTACTAGAATATAAATTCATTGAGTGGTGCAAAGATGTCTGAACCCAGAGTGTCAGGTGGGTTGGAATGTTCCCAGGGTCATGACGGTGCAGATAAGCAGGTGTATCCAAGCCGTCCCCAAGGGGGCAGTGCTACAACTACATGAGGAGGACTCTGCTCCTTCCTCTATAACTCTCCTCTCCTGATATACTCTGCTGGAGGACTCTGCTCCTTCCTCTATAACTCTCCTCTCCTGATATACTCTGCTCTGCTGGAGGACTCTGCTCCTTCCTCTATAACTCTCCTCTCCTGATATACTCTGCTGGAGGACTCTGCTCCTTCCTCTATAACTCTCCTCTCCCGATATACTCTGCTGGAGGATTCTGCTCCTTCCTCTATAACTCTCCTCTCCTGATATACTCTGCTGGAGGACTCTGCTCCTTCCTCTATAACTCTCCTCTCCTGATATACTCTGCTGGAGGACTCTGCTCCTTCCTCTATAACTCTCCTCTCCTGATATACTCTGCTGGAGGACTCTGCTCCTTCCTCTATAACTCTCCTCTCCTGATATACTCTGCTCTGCTGGAGGACTCTGCTCCTTCCTCTATAACTCTCCTCTCCTGATATACTCTGCTGGAGGACTCTGCTCCTTCCTCTATAACTCTCCTCTCCTGATATACTCTGCTGGAGGACTCTGCTCCTTCCTCTATAACTCTCCTCTCCTGATATACTCTGCTGGAGGACTCTGCTCCTTCCTCTATAACTCTCCTCTCCTGATATACTCTGCTGGAGGACTCTGCTCCTTCCTCTATAACTCTCCTCTCCTGATATACTCTGCTGGAGGACTCTGCTCCTTCCTCTATAACTCTCCTCTCCTGATATACTCTGCTGGAGGACTCTGCTCCTTCCTCTGTATATTATTATTCTTTGTATTTCTGGTGGTGACTTCGCTGTCTTGCTGATATAAGATTTCTATTTCTGTTATATTCTTGTGTGTTATATATATTGCAGCCACTGGGGGTCAGTAGAGATTTGCATACAGCTGGGCCCCCATGATGGCTCCCAAATACTCTTGTAATGTCACTGGGCGCGTGCCGTTAAAAAAGCATTTGAGTGAAAATAAATAACGGGACGGAGACATTGTCCAGGACCAGCACAAGGTGTAATCCTTCCAACAAGGAAAACACTGAAAATCACAGCGCTGGGGGGGAGGGGCTCCTCACTTTGGAAGTTTAATCGATGAAGAACGTTACTTTTTGGCACAAAGAAAAAGGAAAGAGAGAAAAAAGCTAAAAAAAAAGAGAAAACTGTTTAAACACCAAAACTGCCCACAGATGACGAGCCGACTGGAAAATTTCCTGTTTAGAGTGGAAAATATAATTGCCTCGGAATTTTCCTAAAGTAGCACTCCGGTGTAAAGAAAGCCGATCATCAATTCTATTGGCCAAGTCTGTCATGGACCCCGATGCTGGGAAGGCCTGATAGAGTCATTTGTTGTCAGTCCCCGCCCCTCTCTTCTTCATCACTTACCCCCCTTCATCAGACACCACTGACTACCCCCTCTCTTCTTCATCACTTACCCCCCCTTCATCAGACACCACTGACCACCCCCTCTCTTCTTCATCACTTACCCCCCTTCATCAGACACCACTGACCACCCCCTCTCTTCTTCATCACTTAGCCCCCTTCATCAGACACCACCATCCACCCCCTCTCTTCTTCATCACTTACCCCCCCTTCATCAGACACCACTGACCACCCCCTCTCTTCTTCATCACTTACCCCCCTTCATCAGACACCACTGACCACCCCCTCTCTTCTTCATCACTTACCCCCCTTCATCAGACACCACCATCCACCCCTCTCTTCTTCATCACTTACCCCCCCTTCATCAGACACCACTGACCACCCCCTCTCTTCTTCATCACTTACCCACCTTCACCAACCACCACCAACTAGCCCCCCATTCTTTATCATCAACCCCCCTTCATCAGCCAGCACCATCCACCCCCTAAGTAACATTTGGGATATAAATGATCAGATGGCATAAGTGAATTCTTCTTTATCTGGGTGAAAATGATTCACTGCCCCCCCCCCCCCCCCCCGTTCCTGGGCCTTAAGGATAAGGTGTCCATTAAATACTTTTGACCAATCTTATCTCCTGTAGACCAACCTCTAGACTCGTCTTCATGACATGTTAAGGACCGATCTTAGTGACCACTTAATACCTTAAACCCCCATGTTACCACCCCCTTTTGTACCCCTTGCTAACCCCAATAAAGCCAAAGACCACGTTGTGGAGTAAAATTGGCCATCAGGCCTTATTTATTAAAACCAATAACATTATATAAATAACTGTATTAAATAACTCTTAAATACTATATAACCCTATCAACAACCCCCTGGTGGTCAAAAGGACCACCCCTCTCGAACTTGGACACTGGGACAAATACTTCTAAACTAGGCCTCAGCCGCAAGACACCGACTCGGAGGCAGTGTAACCGTCCTCAGTGACCTTAACCCTTTAACCCCTTCCTGGTTAACACCCGCCAACCACAAGGTACACCATAACCTCCCATACCACGTATGGGTACAACTTTAACTTACCCCAACTAGCCAGACTTTTAGTCTTACCGAGACCCAAAAACACGCCCCACTAGCCTGCCTAAAAATAGGGAGGGTGGGTGGGAAGCTTTTCCTCTGCTGTAAGATGGAGGAGTGACCCACGTCACTTCCTCCACGTCTGTCCCTCTGCCGACCACGCCCCCTCTGCCCGGCCAGCCCAGCCCCTACTTCCCCCTGACCTATCAGCACTGACGGTCCCCCCCTGTCATGCGGCCCTTCCCCCACTGCGTTGCTCCGTGCCTTTCTTGACATGTTAAGGACCGATCTTAGTGACCACTTAATACCTTAAACCCCCATGTTACCACCCCCTTTTGTACCCCTTGCTAACCCCAATAAAGCCAAAGACCACGTTGTGGAGTAAAATTGGCCATCAGGCCTTATTTATTAAAACCAATAACATTATATAAATAACTGTATTAAATAACTCTTAAATACTATATAACCCTATCAACAACCCCCTGGTGGTCAAAAGGACCACCCCTCTCGAACTTGGACACTGGGACAAATACTTCTAAACTAGGCCTCAGCCGCAAGACACCGACTCGGAGGCAGTGTAACCGTCCTCAGTGACCTTAACCCTTTAACCCCTTCCTGGTTAACACCCGCCAACCACAAGGTACACCATAACCTCCCATACCACGTATGGGTACAACTTTAACTTACCCCAACTAGCCAGACTTTTAGTCTTACCGAGACCCAAAAACACGCCACCGCTCACAAGGATAAAGCCTTACCCTTGCGAGCACCTCCACACCCTCAGGGCCCTCTGGATTCCCTCCTGCAGCCCCAGCACCCATAGGGCGATGCCCACCTCGTTGAGATGGACCCCGTCTCTACGCAGAAAACGCCATGTCTCAACTTCCAACTCTCTATGTCTCACCACCACTCCACCATTGCGCATAAAAAACCTCCCCACCTCCTTGTTCACTTTAACCCGCGCCTTGTTGACCTTCTCCACCGACCAGGCCCATCTCCACGCTGTACGTCCCACCATCTCCGACCAGACAATAATCATGTCTGGAAACAAAGAGCGCAACCTAAGAAAATCGTACTTTATGTCCCGTATTAGCTGATGCATGGACCTAGAACCCATGTCGTTCCCGCCTGCATGGAGTACCAGGACGTCCGGAGCCCTATCTAAACGCACAAACTTCAGTACCTCCGGCATGACCCTGCTCCACACCAACCCCGGGAACCCAATCCACCTGACCAGGGCTTCTTGAAAAGGGATGCCCAGTTGCCTGCCGTTCGGTCGCCCATCCACCTGTCTGGCCCCCCAATGCACGTATGAGTGACCTAGTATCCATACCAGGCAAGGCTCACCACCTGAAAAACATCAAGTAAAACACATATAACTTCTAACAGCAATCCCCATTCGCACTCTCACTGTGTACAAACAACTGCCCCCCAAATAACTCCCCTGCCCTGAACTCACTCCTGCATCAACTGAGGGCGGATGTAGATCCTGAACCTCTCCGAATCCCACCGCCCGATTTTTTTCACCACGTCCGCAGCCAAACCGGCCCGGGCGGCCTCTGTAGCCGCCCCGATCCGGAACGAATGCGCCGAATAATCCTTCGGGTCATACCCCGCCTCTTTCAAACATCTCCGGAACACCGCCACGAACTGAAACTTTGACAATGCTGACCCATCTTGATGCATTAGGAAGGACCCCGCCGCCCCAGGACGCATGGATCGAAACGATTCCACCGCCCGCACTGGACAAATTGCCGCTCCCGGAACCCTGAACAACTGTAGCCGCATTCCTTTTCCCCTTTGGTCCGTCTTAGACCTACGCACCCAGATTCCTAGACTTCCCCCGGTTAGTTCCACATCCTGAGTCAGCAAACCACCCTGCACCCCTCGCGAGGAACTGACCAGTTCACTCACCCTCAATGCTCCGAAAAAGGCCAGTGCAAAGGCTGCCCTGAACAGTGCACACTCGTACGCCGTTGAACACACCGCCGGTAAACGCAGAAAAAGGCTCTGAAGCATCCCAAACGACACCGGCCGGCGGCAATCAGCCGCCTTCCTGCCCTTCCTATACCCTTTCACCGTCTGCCTCACCCAAAATTCCTTTGTGCAATCCGTCACCCCGTGCCACTTAAAGAAAAACGTCAAGCCTGCCAAAACCCGATCGATCGCAGACACCGACACCCCCTGCTCCATCTTCAGCGTGAGAAAATAGAGGACAGCGATGCCTGCCTCCTGCCCCACCGGGGAGATACCCAGTCCTAACGCCAGCTCCACCCATTCTCGCCATACCTTGGAGTAAGCCGACCATGTCGCCTTGCTCACCGACCGCTGGATCCACCCTGCTGCGCTGTGAAAACAATGTCCCACATCCAGGCGGGACAGGGGACTCCGTGTTGCTCCGCTGCTGGTGCCAACTCCCGGAACCTGTCCCACTGAAAACGAGACAAAGCGTCAGCCAAGGTGTTCTCGACCCCCGGTAAGTGTACAGCATACATGTAGACATTCAAGTGCAAGCAACGTAGCACCAAATGGCGCAGCAAACAAATCACCGGCGGGGATCCCGCCGACATACGATTCACTACCTGCACCACCCCCAGGTTATCGCAATTGAAACGTACTTTCGAATTCCGCAGCGTCTCACCCCACAATTCCAGCGCCACCACAATCGGGAAGAGCTCTAGGAGCACCAGATTCTTCAAGAATCCCGCCTCCTGCCACTGCCTCGGCCACGCCTCAGCGCTCCACCTGCCTTGACAAAATGCTCCATACCCTGTCGAGCCAGCAGCGTCCGTGAACAACTCCAAGTCGAAGTTGCTCACAGGCCCGGACATCCACAACGCACGGCCATTAAAGGAACTCAGGAACTCCTGCCAGACCCTCAAGTCGGCTCTGTGCTCCCCCGTAAGGGTAACAAAGTGCTTGGGCTTCCGCACGCCAGCTGTCGCTCCCGACAACCGGCGGCAAAACACCCTCCCCATGGGCATAATTCTGCAGGCGAAGTTCAACTTACCCAGCAGCGACTGCATACTGCGCAGCTGAATCTTCCGTAGCCCAATGGTCCCTCGCACTTCCGCTTTCAACGCCTCCAGCTTGTCCTCCGGTAATCGGCACTCCATCTTCATTGAATCCAGCACGATACCCAAGAAGACAATGGAGGTAGTGGGGCCCTCCGTCTTCCCCGGCGCCAGTGGAACCCCGAACCGATCAGCTACATACTGCAGCGTGCCCAACAGTACCGCGCATGTGTTCGCCCCGGGCTGGCCAATGCACAAGAAGTCATCCAGGTAATGAATGACGGAGCTGAGCCCTGATACGTCTCGCACCACCCACTCCAGAAAGGAGCTAAACGTCTCGAACAGCGCGCAAGAGATGGAGCAACCCATGGGCAAACAACGATCCACATAGTATGCCCCATCCCAGCTGCATCCCAATAGCCGAAAGCTGTCAGGGTGAACCGGCAATAACCGAAAAGCCGATTCCACATCTGCCTTCGCCATGAGAGCCCCCCGGCCGCACTTGCGCACCCACGAGACCGCTGCGTCAAATGACGTATAGGACACCGTACAATCCTCCGGCGCAATGGCGTCATTGACCGAGCCGCCTTTCGGGAAGGATAAATGGTGTATCAACCGGAACTTGCCCGGTTCCTTCTTGGGGACCACCCCCAGCGGGGACACGACCAAGTCATCAACCGGAGCCGTCGCAAACGGCCCGGCCATCCTACCCAAACGCACTTCTTTGGTGAGTTTCTCCGAAACCACCTCAGAATGCAGCACCGCCGATCTCAAATTACTCGCTTCAGGGGGGACAACTGAAAGAGAACATGGTATCCTAAAACCGCTGGCAAAGCCCTCCTCCAGCAACTTTGCCGCGCGCCTGTCAGGGTATCTATTGAGGAAGGGAAGCATCCTTGCCACCCGCACCGGAGTCACCCCCTTTTCCCCCAGACTCGCCGGGACGACCTTTGTTCCGCTTAAAGCATTTAGCCAACGCGTGGGTGCCTCCGCACCCTGAACACGTGTGCTTAAATCGGCAGTTTGTGCCGTATTTGCACGTCCCTTCATTGAATTGCCAACAATAGCCCCATCTCTTTTCGGCCGGTAGTCCTGAGGCAGAAGCACCCCCGACCCCTCCCTGAAAAAACTGTTGTGGAGCCCGCGCCGCTGTCATCAAGGTCATCCACAGGTTGATGTCCTTCTGGTTCCAGCGCAGTGTCGGTCGGAAAGACATCCGTTGACGGAATTGCTCATCATACTGCAACCACGCCGTCCCGCCATACGTCTGGTGCGCCGACCGTATAGCCTCCTGGTATATAAATAAACCCGAACAGTGCTCAGGCGCTTTCTCCCCCACCACGCATGCCAGGATCGAAAACGCTTGGAGCCAATTGGTAAACGTACGGGGTATCAGACGATACCGCCGTCGCTCCTCGTCCTCCTTCTTATTTAATTCTGGCTTCACCCGGGTTAGATTAAATTTCTCGAGGGGAAGTAACGTGAAAATCTCCACGTACTCCCCCTTCCAAATTTTTTCCCTAACTTCCGGCTTCAGATGAGCCCCCAACGTCGCCTCAAAGCAAGTGTACATTTCGCTCTGCGCGGCATCTGCTAACCGGACAACCTCCCTCTTATCACTTGCCGCCTCCGGCGCAACCACCTGCGCCCCCGCCACACTCGTAGCCGCCGCTCCGCTCGCCGACGCCGCCCCCGCGCTCGAGCCCTCCTGCCCCACCGGGCCTGCTGCCTGAACCCCCTCTGTCTGACCCGACCCCCCCCCCAGCGGGGACCACGCCACCGCTGGCGAGGGCGTGCTGCCAGCCCCTGGTTCAAACCTCCTAACCAAGTCCCGCAACCCGGCCCAGAGATCCTGAGCCTCACCCCCTGACAGTGCCCCGCCCGTGGCAACCCCCCTCGTCTCCTGAGCCCTGTCTTTCCCAGAGCCCCCCCCCGCACCACTCTGTACTAACAAATCCTGCAATAAATTACAAACTGAAGTAGATTGTGACTTACCAGGCCGCCTTGGACTAGGTCCACGCGCCGCCGGAATGGAATCCACCGCTGCTCGATGTCCCGGACCATCATCACTCTCTGACCCGGACAGCTCGCCTTCGGACCGGTCCTCACTCTGCGCTGGCGAAAAGTCTCTCTGCCGGTCACCGTCTTGTCGTGACGCAGCTGCAGACGGCCTGTGTTGCGCTGAACTCCGACCCCTCTGTCCCAGAACACCAGACCCACTCGCGACCTCCGCAGATGGGCTCCGTGAGCGCCCGCTGGCCCGGGCCTCCGCTCCCCGACCACGTCCT
Organism: Rana temporaria; assembly: GCF_905171775.1. Classification (NCBI taxonomy): domain Eukaryota; kingdom Metazoa; phylum Chordata; class Amphibia; order Anura; family Ranidae; genus Rana; species Rana temporaria. The sequence continues at coordinate 148,744,125 of NC_053500.1, read as the reverse complement.
TCACTCCTCGCCGCCCCCATACTCCGCTCCGAACTCCCTCCACTCGCTGCCGGGCCCCTGGCCGCCGTAGGAGAGTGGCCCCGGGCCCGCTGGCTGGACTCCACCCGCTGGGTCGCATGACTGCCACGACCGTCCCCTGCAGTCCCGACCGCGCTGTCCGGGCATCTCCGTCGAGCTGGTGGTGAGGGTCCAGGCGGGCTGTCTGACCCCCCCACTGCGGCGCAACGTCCGCGACGCGGATTCCTCCCAGCCCCCCCCGAGGGCCCAGCTGTAGACCGCTGCGGGGATGGAGCTGGAGGGCCCCTGGCGGGTCTCCGTGCGTTCCGGTCTGTGCCTGGGGAAGGCCCCGGACTGTACCGCTCCGGCGGTTTTGACCGCCTAGCGCGCGCTATTTTACCCCCCTCAGCGGCCGGCGCCTCCAACGCTGCAGCCACCTGCTGTCTCACCCACTCGGCCCCCTCTGTGGCCGCCGCCGCGCGCAATTGCGCAATTAGCTCCGCTACCGCCGCCATGTTCAGAGGAGCTGCCGAGCTGACAAGCTTTTCCTCTGCTGTAAGATGGAGGAGTGACCCACGTCACTTCCTCCACGTCTGTCCCTCTGCCGACCACGCCCCCTCTGCCCGGCCAGCCCAGCCCCTACTTCCCCCTGACCTATCAGCACTGACGGTCCCCCCCTGTCATGCGGCCCTTCCCCCACTGCGTTGCTCCGTGCCTTTCTTTCTCATTGTAAGTTGAGTTACTGTCTTCCTTTTTTTTATAAGTAATATTTGGGATTAGAAATGATAATAAGTTGGGAGGAGTAAATCTTTCTTTTTCTAGGTGAAAATAACTCATTGCCCCCCCTCTCCAGGCCTCCCGGGCCTTTGCAGATAAGGGGCCCATTAAATACTTTTGGCAAACCTTACCGATGCCCCAGGTCACCGGAGCGAACCAGGATGTCTAAGAGGCGAAGTCTGAAGGCCACCAAGACCACCACTGGAAGAACTTTGCTGTAGACCAACCTCTAGACGAGTCTTCATGTGGTCCGACCTCCTCTGAACTTGGCTTGTATTACCAATATTAAACAATTCTCTAAATTCAATAAATCCTTGTGAACTGCCATGTCCCCACTCTGTGCTCTTATTGTGGTCGATTAGAGGAGAAATGCGCCTTGACAAAGGGCGCTCCATATTACGCTCATAGCTCCGAGAACAAAAACCAGCGATGCCGAGAATGGAGCTACAATTATCTAACACAGCATGCAATTTTATTTTTTGCGGTTTTGGGGACGCACATTAGAAAAAAAATGATTTCAGTGCAACATCAGTCCAAACCACAATTAGTATTTTGGAAACATTTAATTCAATTTTCTGTGTGTTAGTCTAGTCAAAAAAATAATCAGGTGAGAATAATTGGAGCGTCTGAGGAAAATGCGCCCAGTTCCTCCAAATAAGGAGCTCAAGAGGAGCAGCGACCATCAGAGAATTTACCAAAGACACAAAAAATAAAAATCCCCCAAAAAATCTGAATTTAATTAAACAACCTGAAATGCTATCTTATAGAGAAATGGAACTTTCAGGATATAATATTCAAACAGAAAATCAATCATTATCGCTGAGAGAATTATAGCCAAATTCTAAAGAAAAACACAAAAGACAAAAGTTTACCGTAAATTAAAAACAGAAAACTATATGGTATAGTATAATGTATGTAAGAGCAAACAGTATATATATATATATTTGTTTTTAACTTGGAGTTTCACTTTTACATTTTTATTTTTTCCTCTAGTCTCACCGGTTCCCTTTAAAACTATTTAAATGACTCCAATATGATAAACATTCCCTCCCCCCGGGGGCTTCTTAATTGAGCGGACCGCAAGTCAGCTTCACAATGTATATATATATATAAATATATTTCGTTCAATTCCCCCGCACATCATATATTGCCGTCTTCTTCAACCTGCTCCATTCAGGGAGGATTATAGTGAGAGTTTTATGGGAAGCGAACTTCTCGGTGACCGATCATTCAACGTAACATGTGAGATATATCAACGACATCCAAAGTGACCGATCATTCAACGTAACATGTGAGATATATCAACGACATCCAAAGTGCCAGATCATTCAACGTAACATGTGAGATATATCAACGACATCCAAAGTGCCAGATCATTCAACGTAACATGTGAGATATATCAACGACATCCAAAGTGCCAGATCATTCAACGTAACATGTGAGATATATCAACGACATCCAAAGTGACCGATCATTCAACGTAACATGTGAGATATATCAACGACATCCAAAGTGACCGATCATTCAACGTAACATGTGAGATATATCAACGACATCCAAAGTGACCGATCATTCAACGTAACATGTGAGATATATCAACGACATCCAAAGTGACCGATCATTCAACGTAACATGTGAGATATATCAACAACATCCAAAGTGCCAGATCATTCAACGTAACATGTGAGATATATCAACGACATCCAAAGTACCAGATCATTCAACGTAACATGTGAGATATATCAACGACATCCAAAGTGACCCATCATTCTACGTAACATGTGAGATATATCAACGACATCCAAAGTGACCGATCATTCTACGTAACATGTGAGATATATCAACGACATCCAAAGTGCCAGATCATTCTACGTAACATGTGAGATATATCAACGACATCCAAAGTGACCGATCATTCAACGTAACATGTGAGATATATCAACGACATCCAAAGTGACCGATCATTCTACGTAACATGTGAGATATATCAACGACATCCAAAGTGACCGATCATTCAACGTAACATGTGAGATATATCAACGACATCCAAAGTGACCGATCATTCAACGTAACATGTGAGATATATCAACGACATCCAAAGTACCAGATCATTCAACGTAACATGTGAGATATATCAACGACATCCAAAGTGACCGATCATTCAACGTAACATGTGAGATATATCAACGACATCCAAAGTACCAGATCATTCTACGTAACATGTGAGATATATCAACGACATCCAAAGTGCCAGATCATTCTACGTAACATGTGAGATATATCAACGACATCCAAAGTGACCGATCATTCTACGTAACATGTGAGATATATCAACGACATCCAAAGTGACCGATCATTCTACGTAACATGTGAGATATATCAACGACATCCAAAGTACCAGATCATTCTACGTAACATGTGAGATATATCAACGACATCCAAAGTGCCAGATCATTCTACGTAACATCTGAGATATATCAACGACATCCAAAGTACCAGATCATTCAACGTAACATGTGAGATATATCTACGACATCCAAAGTGACCGATCATTCAACGTAACATGTGAGATATATCAACGACATCCAAAGTGACCGATCATTCTACGTAACATCTGAGATATATCAACGACATCCAAAGTACCAGATCATTCAACGTAACATGTGAGATATATCTACGACATCCAAAGTGACCGATCATTCAACGTAACATGTGAGATATATCAACGACATCCAAAGTGCCAGATCATTCAACGTAACATGTGAGATATATCAACGACATCCAAAGTGACCGATCATTCTACGTAACATGTGAGATATATCAACGACATCCAAAGTGACCGATCATTCTACGTAACATGTGAGATATATCAACGACATCCAAAGTGACCGATCATTCAACGTAACATGTGAGATATATCAACGACATCCAAAGTGACCGATCATTCAACGTAACATGTGAGATATATCAACGACATCCAAAGTGCCAGATCATTCAACGTAACATGTGAGATATATCAACGACATCCAAAGTGACCGATCATTCTACGTAACATCTGAGATATATCAACGACATCCAAAGTGCCAGATCATTCAACGTAACATGTGAGATATATCAACGACATCCAAAGTGACCGATCATTCAACGTAACATGTGAGATATATCAACGACATCCAAAGTGCCAGATCATTCAACGTAACATGTGAGATATATCAACGACATCCAAAGTGCCAGATCATTCTACGTAACATGTGAGATATATCAACGACATCCAAAGTGACCGATCATTCTACGTAACATGTGAGATATATCAACAACATCCAAAGTACCAGATCATTCTACGTAACATGTGAGATATATCAACGACATCCAAAGTGACCGATCATTCTACGTAACATGTGAGATATATCAACGACATCCAAAGTGACCGATCATTCTACGTAACATGTGAGATATATCAACGACATCCAAAGTGACCGATCATTCAACGTAACATGTGAGATATATCAACGACATCCAAAGTGACCGATCATTCAACGTAACATGTGAGATATATCAACGACATCCAAAGTGACCGATCATTCAACGTAACATGTGAGATATATCAACGACATCCAAAGTGACCGATCATTCAACGTAACATGTGAGATATATCAACGACATCCAAAGTGACCGATCATTCAACGTAACATGTGAGATATATCAACAACATCCAAAGTGCCAGATCATTCAACGTAACATGTGAGATATATCAACGACATCCAAAGTACCAGATCATTCAACGTAACATGTGAGATATATCAACGACATCCAAAGTGACCCATCATTCTACGTAACATGTGAGATATATCAACGACATCCAAAGTGACCGATCATTCAACGTAACATGTGAGATATATCAACGACATCCAAAGTACCAGATCATTCAACGTAACATGTGAGATATATCAACGACATCCAAAGTACCAGATCATTCAACGTAACATGTGAGATATATCAACGACATCCAAAGTGACCCATCATTCTACGTAACATGTGAGATATATCAACGACATCCAAAGTGACCGATCATTCAACGTAACATGTGAGATATATCAACGACATCCAAAGTGCCAGATCATTCTACGTAACATGTGAGATATATCAACGACATCCAAAGTGCCAGATCATTCAACGTAACATGTGAGATATATCAACGACATTCAAAGTACCAGATCATTCTACGTAACATGTGAGATATATCAACGACATCCAAAGTGCCAGATCATTCTACGTAACATGTGAGATATATCAACGACATCCAAAGTGACCGATCATTCAACGTAACATGTGAGATATATCAACGACATCCAAAGTGACCGATCATTCAACGTAACATGTGAGATATATCAACGACATCCAAAGTGACCGATCATTCAACGTAACATGTGAGATATATCTACGACATCCAAAGTGCCAGATCATTCTACGTAACATGTGAGATATATCTACGACATCCAAAGTGCCAGATCATTCTACGTAACATGTGAGATATATCAACAACATCCAAAGTGACCGATCATTCTACGTAACATGTGAGATATATCAACGACATCCAAAGTGACCGATCATTCAACGTAACATGTGAGATATATCAACGACATCCAAAGTGACCGATCATTCAACGTAACATCTGAGATATATCAACGACATCCAAAGTACCAGATCATTCTACGTAACATGTGAGATATATCTACGACATCCAAAGTGACCGATCATTCTACGTAACATGTGAGATATATCAACGACATCCAAAGTGACCGATCATTCAACGTAACATCTGAGATATATCAACGACATCCAAAGTGACCGATCATTCAACGTAACATCTGAGATATATCAACGACATCCAAAGTGACCGATCATTCAACGTAACATGTGAGATATATCAACGACATCCAAAGTGACCGATCATTCAACGTAACATGTGAGATATATCAACGACATCCAAAGTGCCAGATCATTCTACGTAACATGTGAGATATATCAACGACATCCAAAGTGACCGATCATTCAACGTAACATCTGAGATATATCAACGACATCCAAAGTGCCAGATCATTCTACGTAACATGTGAGATATATCAACGACATCCAAAGTGACCGATCATTCAACGTAACATGTGAGATATATCAACGACATCCAAAGTGACCGATCATTCAACGTAACATGTGAGATATATCAACGACATCCAAAGTGCCAGATCATTCTACGTAACATGTGAGATATATCAACGACATCCAAAGTGACCGATCATTCAACGTAACATGTGAGATATATCAACGACATCCAAAGTGACCGATCATTCAACGTAACATGTGAGATATATCAACGACATCCAAAGTGACCGATCATTCAACGTAACATCTGAGATATATCAACGACATCCAAAGTGACCGATCATTCAACGTAACATGTGAGATATATCAACGACATCCAAAGTGCCAGATCATTCAACGTAACATGTGAGATATATCAACGACATCCAAAGTGACCGATCATTCTACGTAACATGTGAGATATATCAACGACATCCAAAGTGACCGATCATTCAACGTAACATGTGAGATATATCAACGACATCCAAAGTGACCGATCATTCAACGTAACATGTGAGATATATCAACGACATCCAAAGTGACCGATCATTCTATGTAACATGTGAGATATATCAACGACATCCAAAGTGACCGATCATTCAACGTAACATCTGAGATATATCAACGACATCCAAAGTACCAGATCATTCAACGTAACATCTGAGATATATCAACGACATCCAAAGTGACCGATCATTCTACGTAACATGTGAGATATATCAACGACATCCAAAGTGACCGATCATTCAACGTAACATGTGAGATATATCAACGACATCCAAAGTGCCAGATCATTCAACGTAACATGTGAGATATATCAACGACATCCAAAGTGACCGATCATTCTACGTAACATGTGAGATATATCAACGACATCCAAAGTGACCGATCATTCTACGTAACATGTGAGATATATCAACGACATCCAAAGTGACCGATCATTCTACGTAACATGTGAGATATATCAACGACATCCAAAGTGCCAGATCATTCTACGTAACATGTGAGATATATCAACGACATCCAAAGTTACCGATCATTCTACGTAACATGTGAGATATATCAACAACATCCAAAGTGACCGATCATTCTACGTAACATGTGAGATATATCAACGACATCCAAAGTGACCGATCATTCTACGTAACATGTGAGATATATCAACGACATCCAAAGTACCAGATCATTCTACGTAACATGTGAGATATATCAACGACATCCAAAGTGACCGATCATTCAACGTAACATGTGAGATATATCAACGACATCCAAAGTGCCAGATCATTCTACGTAACATCTGAGATATATCAACGACATCCAAAGTACCAGATCATTCAACGTAACATGTGAGATATATCAACGACATCCAAAGTGACCGATCATTCAACGTAACATGTGAGATATATCTACGACATCCAAAGTGACCGATCATTCAACGTAACATGTGAGATATATCAACGACATCCAAAGTGACCGATCATTCTACGTAACATCTGAGATATATCAACGACATCCAAAGTGACCGATCATTCAACGTAACATGTGAGATATATCAACGACATCCAAAGTGACCGATCATTCAACGTAACATGTGAGATATATCAACGACATCCAAAGTGACCGATCATTCAACGTAACATGTGAGATATATCAACGACATCCAAAGTGCCAAACACTACAACCAAACCCAGCGCTTCGACCAATTAAGCTGAAATATGGGGCCTTTCATTTCTAGGGAAATTGGAAGACAATTTTTTAATTAGCAGATTGGCTTGGAGATTAGTCTTGTTCTATACATTACACGCTGTATATGAAGGATAAGCCAGAGATGAGGATTTTACGCCTGTGTTTTGTACGAAATCAAACAAATGAACCTCCTCTGAAGGAAACGAGTACTACAGAATTATTATTATCCAGAAAAGGAAAGGCCGTGTTTATACTCTGTACATAAAATATAAAAAAACTTGAATAAAAAAGGCAAAACTAAAAAACAATGTGGATTTTACATTTTAATAATTCAATGGAGAGATTTTACACAAAATAAATGAACCTCCTCTGAGGAACACGAATAATACAAATAATACCTAGAAAGGGTAAAGTTTATATTCTGTAAAGAAAAATGAAAAAACTTGAGAAATGTAAAATGTAAATATAAAAAAATGTTCCAACACAACCCAAAAGTAGTACAGACATAATCAAGTTCTCTTTGGCCAAATATTTGGAAATGTAGGTAGAGTACAGTGCCTTAAAAAAAGTATTCATACCCCTCTATATACAGTGGGCTAGATTCAGATAGCGGATCTTTAGATCTCTGATTTTTGTTACGCCGCCGCAAGTTTTTGAGGCAAGTGCTTTATTCAGAAAGCACTTGCCTGTAAACTTGTGGCGGCGTATCGTAAATCCCCCGGCGTAATTCAAATTCCGCGGCTAGGGGGCGTGTAAAATTTAAATCAGGCGCTTCCCCGCACCAAACGAACAGCGCATGCGCCGTCCGTAAAATTTCCCAGCTTGCATTGCTCTAAATGACGTCGCTAGGACGTCATTGGTTTCGACGTGAACGTAAATTACGTCCATCCGTATTCGCGAACGACTTACGCAAACGATGTAAAAAATTCAAAACTCGGCGCGGGAATGACGGCCATACTTAACACAGGATACGCCGCATATAGCAGGGGTAACTATCCGTCGGAAAAAGCCGAATGCAAACGACGTAAAAAAAAAGCGCCGGGCGGTCGTTCGTTTCTGAATTGGCGTATCTCCTCATTTGCATATTCCTTGCGTATACAAACGGAAGCGCTACCTAGCGGCCAGCGTGAGATTGCACTCAGAGATACGACGGCGTATCAGGAGATACGCTATCGTATCTTCTTTCTGAATCCGGGCCCGTGTCATGAAAAAGTATTCATACCCCTTGAAATTTACCACATTTTCTTATGTTACACCCAAAAAACATAAATGTAATTTATTGGGATTTTATGTGATGGACCAACACAAAGTGTCACATAATTGTGAAGTGGAAGGAAAATGATACAAATAAATATGTGAAAAGTGTGGGGGGGGAGGGGCATATTACTTTTTTTTGCAATTACTTTTTACTATAAATATATATAAATAACATTTCTTAAAGTTGGATTTCGATGGGCTTATAAAGAAAAACACTCCAGAAGATCTTTTTTCCTCCTTTAGATGTATCCCGATAGTCTCGGGCCTGGACGCCCCTGTGTAGGCCTCTTCTTTTATTAGTAGCAATATACATTTCCCTTCTATTTTTTCCCAAAATTCATTTGATCCCCTTTTAAGTTCTTAGAACAGGTACTGAACTCCCAACCCCCGTTCCTGAAGTCAGCCAATGAAGGCTTCACCTGGTATTTTCTCTTTATCGGCCCCTTCATCACAAATAAACAGAACATTTAGGTTTAATAAATCCCTAACACAAAGCAAATGTTGGGAGGAGCGTGGAACTAGCGTGGAACTAGCGGCAGAACAAGCAGATTACGATATCGCGGCCATCAAGATGGGAAGCCGATGATAAGTGTGTTTGCGTTCTGCATGAATATTAATTTTAAATCCTTCTTTGAAACTCGTAAACTTCATAAGCCTAGAAAACAAACGGTTTTCATGTTGGTGTGTTGGAGAAAATTGAGGCAAGGTCTAATCGTTTTTTTTACGTATGTCTATCGCTCTGCCAACATTTTGGAAAGAGAAACGGGAATGGAAATCGGAAACATAAAGGTCTTTAAGTTAAAAAAAATTTTTTATTCTATTTAAAAATGTTTTCCTAACTTATAAAAGTCCCTTCTATTGCTCTCAGCCTCCTCCAGATATCCAATTATTATCATTTGTTTTCTTCTGTTATCCGACTTCCTGTTAGAAGAACATATCCGCCTTACTCGCTCCTGAGATGGACTATGGACTAGGGGCTCTGGACTAGGGGCTCTGGACTAGGGGCTCTGGACTATGGGCTCTGGACTAGGGGCTTTGGGCTATGGGCTCTGGACTAGGGGCTCTGGACTAGGGGCTCTGGACTATGGGCTCTGGACTAGGGGCTCTGGACTATGGGTTCTGGACTAGGGGCTCTGAGCTATGGGCTCTGGACTAGGGGCTCTGGACTATGGGTTCTGGACTATGGGTTTTGGACTAGGGGCTCTGAGCTATGGGCTCTGGACTTTGAGCTCTGGACAAGGGGCTCTGGACTATGGGTTCTGGACTAGGGGCTTTGGGCTATGGGCTCTGGACTAGGGGCTCTGGACTATGGGCTCTGGACTATGGGTTTTGGACTAGGGGCTTTGGGCTATGGGCTCTGGACTAGGGGCTCTGGACTATGGGTTCTGGACTAAGGGCTCTGAGCTATGGGCTCTGGACTAGGGGCTCTGAGCTATGGGCTCTGGACTAGGGGCTCTGGACTAGGGGCTCTGGACTATGGGTTCTGGACTAGGGGCTTTGGGCTATGGGCTCTGAGCTATGGGCTCTGGACTAGGGGCTCTGGACTAGGGGCTCTGGACTATGGGTTCTGGACTAGGGGCTTTGGGCTATGGGCTCTGAGCTATGGGCTCTGGACTAGGGGCTCTGGACTAGGGGCTCTGGACTATGGGTTCTGGACTAGGGGCTTTGGGCTATGGGCTCTGAGCTATGGGCTCTGGACTATGGGCTCTGGACTATGGGTTTTGGACTAGGGGCTTTGGGCTATGGGCTCTGGACTATGGGTTCTGGACTATGGGTTTTGGACTAGGGGCTCTGAGCTATGGGCTCTGGACTATGGGCTCTGGACTAGGGGCTCTGGACTATGGGTTCTGGACTAGGGGCTCTGAGCTATGGGCTCTGGACTAGGGGCTCTGGACTATGGGTTCTGGACTAGGGGCTCTGAGCTATGGGCTCTGGACTAGGGGCTCTGGACTAGGGGCTCTGAGCTATGGGTTTTGGACTAGGCTAGGGGCTCTGGACTATGGGCTCTGGACTAGGGGCTTTGGGCTATGGGCTCTGGACTAGGGGCTCTGGACTAGGGGCTCTGAGCTATGGGCTCTGGACTATGGGCTCTGGACTAGGGGCTCTGATTCTGTAATAAGCGATGATTCTGGAATCAGTACATTTCTGAAATCTTGGACTCCTTTCAGACCCCAGACTCTATTTCCATCATCAGTGAGGTAGGATAATTGTAGGAGACGTAAGTTCTCTGAGTTATTTTCCTACTTGGAACTCCGAGACACAAATAGATTGTTTTGTAGAATCGGATCCGAGGCGGATCTGTAATCGCTCCTTATTTATTTTTTCATTTCTGGGGACAAGAATTGGTCACAGTCCTCACCCTCCCCCGCCATCGTTGTGTTATAAATGTGAGTGAGGAACCACAGCCTCTGCCGAATCCAAGTTCTGATCGCGGGATGAAATCTGCTTTTAGTTCCGGGGATCTGAATCTTTAGTAAAAGGACAAAGAGAGGTGATGGTGCCACAAGACATCGTAGACTCGGGAAAATGACTCTCTTGAGGGCTCCACTAAAAACTGTGCTGACCGCTGAGTAATGAAGACGGGGAAATATTTCTGTAGTGAGGTCCACCCAAGGCTCTGATTCTGTGTACCCCAGTGGGTAAAGGCTCTGATTCTGTGGACCGCAGTGGGTAAAGGCTCTGATTCTGTGGACCCCAGTGGGTAAAGGCTCTGATTCTGTGGACCCCAGTGTGTAAAGGCTCTGATTCTGTGGACCCCAGTGGGTAAAGGCTCTGATTCTGTGGACTCCAGTGTGTAAAGGCTCTGATTCTGTAACCCCAGTGTGTAAAGGCTCTGATTCTGTGGACCCCAGTGGGTAAAGGCTCTGATTCTGTGGACCACAGTGGGTAAAGGCTCTGATTCTGTGGACCCCAGTGGGTAAAGGCTCTGATGCTGTGGACTCCAGTGGGTAAAGGCTCTGATTCTGTGGACCCCATTGGGTAAAGGCTCTGATTCTGTGGACTCCAGTGGGTAAAGGCTCTGATTCTGTGTACCCCAGTGGGTAAAGGCTCTGATTCTGTGGACCCCATTGAGTAAAGGCTCTGATTCTGTGGACCCCAGTGTGTAAAGGCTCTGATTCTGTGGACCCCAGTGGGTAAAGGCTCTGATTCTGTGGACTCCAGTGGGTAAAGGCTCTGATTCTGTGTACCCCAGTGGGTAAAGGCTCTGATTCTGTGGACCCCATTGAGTAAAGGCTCTGATTCTGTGGACCCCAGTGTGTAAAGGCTCTGATTCTGTGGACCCCAGTGGTTAAAGGCTCTGATTCTGTGGACCCCAGTGGGTAAAGGCTCTGATTCTGTGTACCCCAGTGGGTAAAGGCTCTGATTCTGTGTACCCCAGTGGGTAAAGGCTCTGATTCTGTGGACCCCAGTGTGTAAAGGCTCTGATTCTGTGGACCCCAGTGGTTAAAGGCTCTGATTCTGTGGACCCCAGTGGGTAAAGGCTCTGATTCTGTGTACCCCAGTGGGTAAAGGCTCTGATTCTGTGTACCCCAGTGGGTAAAGGCTCTGATTCTGTGGACCACAGTGGGTAAAGGCTCTGATTCTGTGGACCCCAGTGGGTAAAGGCTCTGATTCTGTGGACTCCAGTGGGTAAAGGCTCTGATTCTGTGGACCCCAGTGGGTAAAGGCTCTGAATCTGTGGACCCCATTGAGTAAAGGATCTGATTCTGTGGACCCCAGTGGGTAAAGGCTCTGATTCTGTGGACCCCATTGGGTAAAGGCTCTGATTCTGTGGACCCCATTGGGTAAAGGCTCTGATTCTGTGGACCCCAGTGGGTAAAGGCTCTGATTCTGTGGACCGCAGTGGGTAAAGGCTCTGATTCTGTGGACCCCAGTGGGTAAAGGCTCTGATTCTGTGGACCCCAGTGGGTAAAGGCTCTGATTCTGTGGGCACCAGTGGGTAAAGGCTCTGATTCTGTGTACCCCAGTGGGTAAAGGCTCTGATTCTGTGGACCCCAGTGGGTAAAGGCTCTGATTCTGTGGGCACCAGTGGGTAAAGGCTCTGATTCTGTGGACCCCAGTGGGTAAAGGCTCTGATTCTGTGGACCCCATTGGGTAAAGGCTCTGATTCTGTGGACCCCAGTGGTTAAAGGCTCTGATTCTGTGGACCCCAGTGGGTAAAGGCTCTGATTCTGTGGACTCCTTTGGGTAAAGGCTCTGATTCTGTGGACCCCATTGGGTAAAGGCTCTGATTCTGTGGACCCCAGTGGGTAAAGGCTCTGATTCTGTGTACCCCAGTGGGTAAAGGCTCTGATTCTGTGGGCACCAGTGGGTAAAGGCTCTGATTCTGTGGACCCCAGTGGGTAAAGGCTCTGATTCTGTGGACTCCTTTGGGTAAAGGCTCTGATTCTGTGGACCCCATTGGGTAAAGGCTCTGATTCTGTGGACCCCAGTGGGTAAAGGCTCTGATTCTGTGTACCCCAGTGGGTAAAGGCTCTGATTCTGTGGGCACCAGTGGGTAAAGGCTCTGATTCTGTGGACCCCAGTGGGTAAAGGCTCTGATTCTGTGTACCCCAGTGGGTAAAGGCTCTGATTCTGTGGACCGCAGTGGGTAAAGGCTCTGATTCTGTGGACCCCAGTGGGTAAAGGCTCTGATTCTGTGGACCCCAGTGGGTAAAGGCTCTGATTCTGTGGACCCCAGTGGGTAAAGGCTCTGATTCTGTGGGCACCAGTGGGTAAAGGCTCTGATTCTGTGGACTCCAGTGGGTAAAGGCTCTGATTCTGTGGACCCCAGTGGGTAAAGGCTCTGATTCTGTGGGCACCAGTGGGTAAAGGCTCTGATTCTGTGTACCCCAGTGGGTAAAGGCTCTGATTCTGTGGACTCCAGTGGGTAAAGGCTCTGATTCTGTGGACTCCAGTGGGTAAAGGCTCTGATTCTGTGTACCCCAGTGGGTAAAGGCTCTGATTCTGTGGACCCCAGTGGGTAAAGGCTCTGATTCTGTGTACCCCAGTGGGTAAAGGCTCTGATTCTGTGGGCACCAGTGGGTAAAGGCTCTGATTCTGTGGACTCCAGTGGGTAAAGGCTCTGATTCTGTGGACCCCATTGGGTAAAGGCTCTGATTCTGTGGACCCCAGTGGGTAAAGGCTCTGATTCTGTGGACCCCAGTGGGTAAAGGCTCTGATTCTGTGGACCCCAGTGGGTAAAGGCTCTGATTCTGTGGACCCCAGTGGGTAAAGGCTCTGATTCTGTGTACCCCAGTGGGTAAAGGCTCTGATTCTGTGGACCCCAGTGGGTAAAGGCTCTGATTCTGTGTACCCCAGTGGGTAAAGGCTCTGATTCTGTGGACCCCAGTGGGTAAAGGCTCTGATTCTGTGTACCCCAGTGGGTAAAGGCTCTGATTCTGTGGACCCCAGTGGGTAAAGGCTCTGATTCTGTGTACCCCAGTGGGTAAAGGCTCTGATTCTGTGGACCCCAGTGGGTAAAGGCTCTGATTCTGTGGACCCCATTGGGTAAAGGCTCTGATTCTGTGGACCCCAGTGGTTAAAGGCTCTGATTCTGTGGACCCCAGTGGGTAAAGGCTCTGATTCTGTGGACTCCTTTGGGTAAAGGCTCTGATTCTGTGGACCCCATTGGGTAAAGGCTCTGATTCTGTGGACCCCAGTGGGTAAAGGCTCTGATTCTGTGTACCCCAGTGGGTAAAGGCTCTGATTCTGTGGGCACCAGTGGGTAAAGGCTCTGATTCTGTGGACCCCAGTGGGTAAAGGCTCTGATTCTGTGTACCCCAGTGGGTAAAGGCTCTGATTCTGTGGACCCCATTGGGTAAAGGCTCTGATTCTGTGGACCCCAGTGGGTAAAGGCTCTGATTCTGTGGACCCCAGTGGGTAAAGGCTCTGATTCTGTGGACCCCAGTGGGTAAAGGCTCTGATTCTGTGGACACCAGTGGGTAAAGGCTCTGATTCTGTGGACCCCAGTGGGTAAAGGCTCTGATTCTGTGTACCCCAGTGGGTAAAGGCTCTGATTCTGTGGGCACCAGTGGGTAAAGGCTCTGATTCTGTGGACCCCAGTGGGTAAAGGCTCTGATTCTGTGTACCCCAGTGGGTAAAGGCTCTGATTCTGTGGACCCCATTGGGTAAAGGCTCTGATTCTGTGGACCCCAGTGGGTAAAGGCTCTGATTCTGTGTACCCCAGTGGGTAAAGGCTCTGATTCTGTGGACCGCAGTGGGTAAAGGCTCTGATTCTGTGGACCCCATTGGGTAAAGGCTCTGATTCTGTGGACCCCATTGTGTAAAGGCTCTGATTCTGTGGACCCCAGTGGGTAAAGGCTCTGATTCTGTGGACCCCAGTGGGTAAAGGCTCTGATTCTGTGGACCCCAGTGGGTAAAGGCTCTGATTCTGTGGACCCCAGTGGGTAAAGGCTCTGATTCTGTGGACCCCAGTGGGTAAAGGCTCTGATTCTGTGTACCCCAGTGGGTAAAGGCTCTGATTCTGTGTACCCCAGTGGGTAAAGGCTCTGATTCTGTGGACCCCAGTGGGTAAAGGCTCTGATTCTGTGGACCCCAGTGGGTAAAGGCTCTGATTCTGTGGACCCCAGTGGGTAAAGGCTCTGATTCTGTGGACCCCAGTGGGTAAAGGCTCTGATTCTGTGTACCCCAGTGGGTAAAGGCTCTGATTCTGTGTACCCCAGTGGGTAAAGGCTCTGATTCTGTGGACCCCAGTGGGTAAAGGCTCTGATTCTGTGGACCCCAGTGGGTAAAGGCTCTGATTCTGTGGACACCAGTGGGTAAAGGCTCTGATTCTGTGGACTCCAGTGGGTAAAGGCTCTGATTCTGTGGACCCCATTGGGTAAATGCTCTGATTCTGTGGACCCCAGTGGGTAAAGGCTCTGATTCTGTGTACCCCAGTGGGTAAAGGCTCTGATTCTGTGGACCCCATTGAGTAAAGGCTCTGATTCTGTGGACCCCAGTGGGTAAAGGCTCTGATTCTGTGGACCCCAGTGGGTAAAGGCTCTGATTCTGTGTACCCCAGTGGGTAAAGGCTCTGATTCAGTGGACCCCAGTGGGTAAAGGCTCTGATTCTGTGTACCCCAGTGGGTAAAGGCTCTGATTCTGTGGACCCCATTGGGTAAAGGCTCTGATTCTGTGTACCCCAGTGGGTAAAGGCTCTGATTCTGTGGACCCCAGTGGGTAAAGGCTCTGATTCTGTGTACCCCAGTGGGTAAAGGCTCTGATTCTGTGGACCCCAGTGGGTAAAGGCTCTGATTCTGTGTACCCCAGTGGGTAAAGGCTCTGATTCTGTGGACCCCAGTGGTTAAAGGCTCTGATTCTGTGGACCCCAGTGGGTAAAGGCTCTGATTCTGTGGACTCCTTTGGGTAAAGGCTCTGATTCTGTGGAACCCATTGGGTAAAGGCTCTGATTCTGTGGACCCCAGTGGGTAAAGGCTCTGATTCTGTGGACCCCATTGGGTAAAGGCTCTGATTCTGTGGACCCCAGTGGGTAAAGGCTCTGATTCTGTGTACCCCAGTGGGTAAAGGCTCTGATTCTGTGGACCCCAGTGGGTAAAGGCTCTGATTCTGTGTACCCCAGTGGGTAAAGGCTCTGATTCTGTGGACCCCAGTGGGTAAAGGCTCTGATTCTGTGGACCCCAGTGGGTAAAGGCTCTGATTCTGTGGACCCCAGTGGGTAAAGGCTCTGATTCTGTGGACCCCAGTGGGTAAAGGCTCTGATTCTGTGGACCGCAGTGGGTAAAGGCTCTGATTCTGTGGACCCCAGTGGGTAAAGGCTCTGATTCTGTGGACCCCAGTGGGTAAAGGCTCTGATTCTGTGTACCCCAGTGGGTAAAGGCTCTGATTCTGTGTACCCCAGTGGGTAAAGGCTCTGATTCTGTGGACCCCAGTGGGTAAAGGCTCTGATTCTGTGTACCCCAGTGGGTAAAGGCTCTGATTCTGTGGACCCCAGTGGGTAAAGGCTCTGATTCTGTGGACCCCAGTGGGTAAAGGCTCTGATTCTGTGGACCCCAGTGGGTAAAGGCTCTGATTCTGTGGACCCCAGTGGGTAAAGGCTCTGATTCTGTGGACCCCAGTGGGTAAAGGCTCTGATTCTGTGGACCCCAGTGGGTAAAGGCTCTGATTCTGTGGACCCCAGTGGGTAAAGGCTCTGATTCTGTGGACCCCAGTGGGTAAAGGCTCTGATTCTGTGGACCCCAGTGGGTAAAGGCTCTGATTCTGTGGACCGCAGTGGGTAAAGGCTCTGATTCTGTGGACCCCAGTGGGTAAAGGCTCTGATTCTGTGGACCCCAGTGGGTAAAGGCTCTGATTCTGTGGACCCCAGTGGGTAAAGGCTCTGATTCTGTGGACCGCAGTGGGTAAAGGCTCTGATTCTGTGGACCCCAGTGGGTAAAGGCTCTGATTCTGTGGACCCCAGTGGGTAAAGGCTCTGATTCTGTGTACCCCAGTGGGTAAAGGCTCTGATTCTGTGTACCCCAGTGGGTAAAGGCTCTGATTCTGTGGACCCCAGTGGGTAAAGGCTCTGATTCTGTGTACCCCAGTGGGTAAAGGCTCTGATTCTGTGGACCCCAGTGGGTAAAGGCTCTGATTCTGTGGACCCCAGTGGGTAAAGGCTCTGATTCTGTGGACCCCAGTGGGTAAAGGCTCTGATTCTGTGGACCCCAGTGGGTAAAGGCTCTGATTCTGTGGACCCCAGTGGGTAAAGGCTCTGATTCTGTGGACCCCAGTGGGTAAAGGCTCTGATTCTGTGGACCCCAGTGGGTAAAGGCTCTGATTCTGTGGACCCCAGTGGGTAAAGGCTCTGATTCTGTGGACCCCAGTGGGTAAAGGCTCTGATTCTGTGGACCGCAGTGGGTAAAGGCTCTGATTCTGTGGACCCCAGTGGGTAAAGGCTCTGATTCTGTGGACCCCAGTGGGTAAAGGCTCTGATTCTGTGTACCCCAGTGGGTAAAGGCTCTGATTCTGTGGACCCCAGTGGGTAAAGGCTCTGATTCTGTGGACCCCAGTGGGTAAAGGCTCTGATTCTGTGGACCCCAGTGGGTAAAGGCTCTGATTCTGTGGACCGCAGTGGGTAAAGGCTCTGATTCTGTGGACCCCAGTGGGTAAAGGCTCTGATTCTGTGGACCCCAGTGGGTAAAGGCTCTGATTCTGTGGACCCCAGTGGTTAAAGGCTCTGATTCTGTGGACCCCAGTGGGTAAAGGCTCTGATTCTGTGGACTCCTTTGGGTAAAGGCTCTGATTCTGTGGAACCCATTGGGTAAAGGCTCTGATTCTGTGGACCCCAGTGGGTAAAGGCTCTGATTCTGTGTACCCCAGTGGGTAAAGGCTCTGATTCTGTGGACCCCAGTGGGTAAAGGCTCTGATTCTGTGGACCCCAGTGGGTAAAGGCTCTGATTCTGTGGACCGCAGTGGGTAAAGGCTCTGATTCTGTGGACCGCAGTGGGTAAAGGCTCTGATTCTGTGGACCCCAGTGGGTAAAGGCTCTGATTCTGTGGACCCCAGTGGGTAAAGGCTCTGATTCTGTGTACCCCAGTGGGTAAAGGCTCTGATTCTGTGTACCCCAGTGGGTAAAGGCTCTGATTCTGTGGACCCCAGTGGGTAAAGGCTCTGATTCTGTGGGCACCAGTGGGTAAAGGCTCTGATTCTGTGTACCCCAGTGGGTAAAGGCTCTGATTCTGTGGACCGCAGTGGGTAAAGGCTCTGATTCTGTGGACCCCAGTGGGTAAAGGCTCTGATTCTGTGGACCCCAGTGGGTAAAGGCTCTGATTCTGTGGACCCCAGTGGGTAAAGGCTCTGATTCTGTGTACCCCAGTGGGTAAAAGCTCTGATTCTGTGGACCCCAGTGGGTAAAGGCTCTGATTCTGTGGACCCCAGTGGGTAAAGGCTCTGATTCTGTGGACCGCAGTGGGTAAAGGCTCTGATTCTGTGGGCACCAGTGGGTAAAGGCTCTGATTCTGTGGACCCCAGTGGGTAAAGGCTCTGATTCTGTGGGCACCAGTGGGTAAAGGCTCTGATTCTGTGGACCCCAGTGGGTAAAGGCTCTGATTCTGTGGGCACCAGTGGGTAAAGGCTCTGATTCTGTGTACCCCAGTGGGTAAAGGCTCTGATTCTGTGGACCCCAGTGGGTAAAGGCTCTGATTCTGTGGACCCCAGTGGGTAAAGGCTCTGATTCTGTGGGCACCAGTGGGTAAAGGCTCTGATTCTGTGGACCCCAGTGGGTAAAGGCTCTGATTCTGTGGGCACCAGTGGGTAAAGGCTCTGATTCTGTGTACCCCAGTGGGTAAAGGCTCTGATTCTGTGTACCCCAGTGGGTAAAGGATCTGATTCTGTGTACCCCAGTGGGTAAAGGCTCTGATTCTGTGTACCCCAGTGGGTAAAGGCTCTGATTCTGTGGACCCCAGTGGGTAAAGGCTCTGATTCTGTGGACCCCAGTGGGTAAAGGCTCTGATTCTGTGGGCACCAGTGGGTAAAGGCTCTGATTCTGTGGACCCCAGTGGGTAAAGGCTCTGATTCTGTGGACCCCATTGGGTAAAGGCTCTGATTCTGTGTACCCCAGTGGGTAAAGGCTCTGATTCTGTGTACCCCAGTGGGGGACCCCATTCTCCTGGTCTGCCTGTCCACCTGCACGGTGATTGATGTGGTCGGTCTCGGGGTGGGGGCCAGACTAGCAGTCTCATGCTTGTTATTGTGTTTTTTCTCTGAGCTCCCTGTTTGTCTGCTCTTAGGATTTCCCTGTTTATGACCTCAGAGAGAACCACTCTGCCTGCCTGCTAACCACAAGTACCTGTTTGCTTTGCTCAGTTCCCACATGCCCTGGATTGGTAGCCAGGCACTATAGCATTATGTATAAGTCTTGGGGGCAACCGAGTACTGGTAGGGCTGCTGGCCTTATGGGAAAGGGGCTGCTATAGGTGAAGAACACAGAAGTGTCTGACCACCTGCATTAGGGATAAGCGTGACAGCTCCCGCCGCCTTGATATTAGGAAGGAAGCCAAAGGAGGACGTGTGGTTTGGAGAAGGTGGAACACACCAACAGAGTTTAAATAGCACTTCAAAAAGTCCAAAAGGGTTATTTGAGGCATACAGAGACATACAGGAGCAGGTACAAGGCAGCAGGGGACAGGGCAGGAGCAAGTTTAGGATCAATGGCAAGCAGAAAACCCTGGAGCGAGAGGTGCTAGTAGGGTTAGCGCTAAGACCTAAATACCCTCCCAGCAGCCAGCATTAGGTGATTATTGGGATCTGCTGGCTGCTGGGAGGGTATTTAGTTTGATTAGGTAGGTATTCTGTCACTGGGCCTTTGGCTCCCTTATAGTTTTAGGTTTGCTATGTGCTGGGGTTTGGATGGATTTTGGTGTATTATAAGGCTTGGTCCCCACCTGTGTGGGTGATTGCCGCTGTGGGACCGCACATGTTCCCACAACCACCCGAAATCAGGAAACGTGTGCGGGTGCCAATAATCTGAATGGCCCACCACACACACTGGAAATTTCTCTCCCACTGGGAACTGCACTGACGGTGATTCCAGAAATGGCGCATTTCAGGAAGTACGGCAGCCGGTGCAGAACAAACGCAGAACGGCATCAGTGTGAACCGAAATGAATCTCACTGGAAGGATCCACAGCCTGGGCCCGGGATCTTGAGTGGAGCTCCACAGATTCGGCTCATTCCTGACACACGACTTTCTACAAAGCCATGTGATCACCGTGACAACGTGGCAACTCATTATTAACGGGGGTCTCTTTTCCTAAGCATGGAGAATTTCTCTCCAATCATCCCAATTGTTCTTCTACAGGTTCTTGAAGTATCCATTCTGCCAATAAACAATGTTCATCTATGTATCAAGCTGCACAATACGTCTTTTATTCTGTCCTGGATCTTATCTTAGTAAATCTACAATAGTGAAAATATGGAACAGCAAAGCAATACAATGACATCACACCAACCTATATACTGTAATAACTGTCTGGAAACACATTATAGTCTTAATGCTTCACATGATGAAGGTGAGGAGTGGGGGATGGGCGTCTATCCTTGGAACGATCGCAGTAACGTCACCTTTTCAGCTCTGCCGCGGCGGCGCCGTCCCGTTTTATTGACATTTGTAACGCATTGTCCTTATTTAGGCCGAGGCCCGGATTTCACCTTGCAGCATTTTTTTGGAGCGCTGCTCAGCAGATCATTTTGAAAAATAGCTTTTGTCATCTTTATGGGAAATGATGTCATTTATCTTCTTATTTCTGGGGGTGTGGCCTTTGTCGCCGGCCAGGAACGCCGTCTTCCTTCGCAGAGGAATTCTTCATTAATGTCCATTAGTTGTTTGTAGGGAAGATTTAGTGGCGTGTTCCTCTGTATTGGATGATCGAGGATCGGGATCGTGTTCACACAGGTGAGCCAGAATTCCGTCTCAGACGTTCTCAATCAAAGCGCAGTGTTCTTGGACCGCCGCCGACGCCTCCAGGGCCGCCATATTGATCACATCAGATTCGATTCCAGAGGAGCTCAGTGCATTGTGGGAGTTCTCCTTGATATCATCGTATTTATCTGCGATCACAGATCTGTCAGATCTTTTTCTCTATTATTATTATTATTATTATTATTATTATTATTATTATTATTATACTACAGGATTTATATATTATTATTATTATTATACAGGATTTATATATTATTATTATTATTATTATTATTATTATTATTATTATTGACGCACCGATATCATTTTTTTTACAAGTTCCAATACTTTGTTTTTGTACTCGCCGATGCCGATTACCGATACCGACCGCACGCCATCTGTCAGCAACGGTACAAAGAATTAAAACGTTATTTCTGAATTAAATATTTAAATTTGCGCTTTTTTCAACATGGAAATATAGGCTAAAGGTGTAAAAATATTAATCAACAAAGCAAACTATTTTTTTTTAAATCTTTAATAGTTTTTAAAATAAAAGTGAAAATAATAAATGAAATGGAGAAGAAGAATAAGGAGTTAATTAAGGCTGATTGGAGTAAATGAAAGGTTAATAAGGGGTTAAACAGAGAAACCTTTACCCAGCATCAGCCACCACTGGTGTGGGGTGATTACCTCCCATGCCCCAAGTGTCTGTATGCCCCTCCCCCCCTATACATGTAGGTAGGTACTGACTCACCCCTGACATCACTGCAGGAAGGCTCCACCTAAGGGGGCCTAACACCTGAAGACCCTACGCTGTAACCAGACTCTCAGAGCCACCTAGTGGCAAAGTAGTTAATTGCAGTTGCCTAGAGACTGGATGTGGAATTATAATAGGCACAGCCTACAGGCTGAACAGATATAAATCTATGTGTGTATGGCCAGCTTAGCAACCGTCTAGCTCTTCAGACCTTTTCTGCACCTCAAACCCCCCCCTCCCCCATTGCTTTTTGAGCCATCATTTTCTAAAGGCATTTCCAACACCAAATCTTTGTCTCTCTTTTTTCCACTTGGATCGGAGTCCAGAGAAATAAAAACTCTTTCAATAAATTGGTGGAAATGGGAAGCCAGTCAGCCCAGAGACCCCCAGATGGATTCCATAAGGGAAATGGTTCTCTTTACTTCCATGTGGAATCTCCGAGATCCGAGGCCAAGTCCCAGGAACATCGACCTGTCGGGGGCCGGTGATGGCTCCATGTCGGGGGCCGGTGATGGCTCCATGTCGGGGGCCGGTGATGGCTCCATGTAGGGGGCCATCGAAGGATCCATGTCGGGGGCCTGTGACGGCTCCATGTCGGGGGCCGGTGATGGCTCCATGTAGGGGGCCATCGAAGGATCCATGTCGGGGGCCGGTGATGGCTCCATGTCGGGGGCCGGTGACGACTCCATATCGGGGGCCGGTGATGGCTCCATTTCGGGGGCCGGTGATGGCTCCATTTCGGGGGCCGGTGATGGCTCCATGTCGGGGGCCGGTGATGGCTCCATTTCGGGGGCCGGTGATGGCTCCATGTAGGGGGCCATCGAAGGATCCATGTCGGGGGCCGGTGACGGCTCCATGTCGGGGGCCGGTGATGGCTCCATGTAGGGGGCCGGTGATGGCTCCATGTCGGGGGCCGGTGATGGCTCCATGTAGGGGGCCGGTGATGGCTCCATGTCGGGGGCCGGTGATGGCTCCATGTCGGGGGCCGGTGATGGCTCCATGTAGGGGGCCGGTGATGGCTCCATGTAGGGGGCCATCGAAGGATCCATGTCGGGGGCCTGTGACGGCTCCATGTCGGGGGCCGGTGATGGCTCCATGTCGGGGGCCGGTGATGGCTCCATGTCGGGGGCCGGTGACGACTCCATGTCGGGGGCCGGTGACGACTCCATGTCGGGGGCCGGTGATGGCTCCATTTCGGGGGCCGGTGATGGCTCCATGTCGGGGGCCGGTGATGGCTCCATTTCGGGGGCCGGTGATGGCTCCATGTCGGGGGCCGGTGATGGCTCCATTTCGGGGGCTGGTGATGGCTCCATGTAGGGGGCCATCGAAGGATCCATGTCGGGGGCCGGTGATGGCTCCATGTAGGGGGCCATCGAAGGATCCATGTCGGGGGCCGGTGATGGCTCCATGTCGGGGGCCGGTGATGGCTCCATGTAGGGGGCCGGTGATGGCTCCATGTCGGGGGCCGGTGATGGCTCCATGTCGGGGGCCGGTGATGGCTCCATGTAGGGGGCCGGTGATGGCTCCATGTAGGGGGCCGGTGATGGCTCCATGTAGGGGGCCATCGAAGGATCCATGTCGGGGGCCTGTGACGGCTCCATGTCGGGGGCCGGTGATGGCTCCATGTCGGGGGCCGGTGATGGCTCCATGTCGGGGGCCGGTGACGACTCCATGTCGGGGGCCGGTGATGGCTCCATTTCGGGGGCCGGTGATGGCTCCATTTCGGGGGCCGGTGATGGCTCCATGTCGGGGGCCGGTGATGGCTCCATTTCGGGGGCCGGTGATGGCTCCATGTCGGGGGCCGGTGATGGCTCCATTTCGGGGGCTGGTGATGGCTCCATGTAGGGGGCCATCGAAGGATCCATGTCGGGGGCCGGTGATGGCTCCATGTAGGGGGCCATCGAAGGATCCATGTCGGGGGCCGGTGATGGCTCCATGTCGGGGGCCGGTGATGGCTCCATGTCGGGGGCCGGTGATGGCTCCATGTAGGGGGCCATCGAAGGATCCATGTCGGGGGCCGGTGATGGCTCCATTTCGGGGGCCGGTGATGGCTCCATGTCGGGGGCCGGTGATGGCTCCATTTCGGGGGCTGGTGATGGCTCCATGTCGGGGGCCATCGAAGGATCCATGTCGGGGGCCGGTGATGGCTCCATGTAGGGGGCCATCGAAGGATCCATGTCGGGGGCCGGTGATGGCTCCATGTCGGGGGCCGGTGATGGCTCCATTTCGGGGGCCGGTGATGGCTCCATGTCGGGGGTCGGCGACGGCTCCATGTTGGGGGCCGGTGACGGCTCCATGTCGGGGGCCGGTGATGGCTCCATGTCGGGGGCCGGTGACGGCTCCATGTCGGGGGCCGGTGACGACTCCATGTCGGGGGCCGGTGATGGCTCCATTTCGGGGGCCGGTGATGGCTCCATTTCGGGGGCCGGTGATGGCTCCATGTCGGGGGCCGGTGATGGCTCCATTTCGGGGGCCGGTGATGGCTCCATGTAGGGGGCCATCGAAGGATCCATGTCGGGGGCCGGTGATGGCTCCATGTAGGGGGCCATCGAAGGATCCATGTCGGGGGCCGGTGATGGCTCCATGTCGGGGGCCGGTGATGGCTCCATGTCGGGGGCCGGTGATGGCTCCATGTAGGGGGCTGGTGATGGCTCCATGTAGGGGGCCATCGAAGGATCCATGTCGGGGGCCGGTGATGGCTCCATGTCGGGGGCCGGTGATGGCTCCATTTCGGGGGCCGGTGATGGCTCCATGTCGGGGGTCGGTGATGGCTCCATGTTGGGGGCCGGTGACGGCTCCATGTTGGGGGCCGGTGACGGCTTCATGTCTGGGGCCAGTGAAGGATCCATGTCGGGGGCCGGTGATGGCTCCATGTCGGGGGCCGGTGATGGCTCCATGTCGGGGGCCGGTGGCGGCTCCATGTTGGGCGCCGGTGTTGGCTCTATGTCGGGGGCCGGTGACGGCTCCATGTCGGGGGCCGGTGATGGCTCTATGTCGGGGGCCGGTGATGGCTCCATGTCGGGGGCCGGTGATGGCTCCATGTCGGGGGCCGGTGGCGGCTCCATGTTGGGCGCCGGTGATGGCTCCATGTCGGGGGCCGGTGATGGCTCCATGTCGGGGGCCGGTGATGGCTCCATGTCGGGGGCCGGTGATGGCTCCATGTCGGGGGCCGGTGATGGCTCCATGTCGGGGGCCGGTGATGGCTCTATGTCGGGGGCCGGTTGGGCTCCATGTCGGGGGCCGGTTGGGCTCCATGTCGGGGGCCGGTGATGGCTCTATGTCGGGGGCCGGTGATGGCTCCATGTCGGGGGCCGGTGATGGCTCTATGTCGGGGGCCGGTTGAGCTCCATGTCGGGGGCCGGTTGGGCTCCATGTCGGGGGCCGGTGATGGCTCTATGTCGGGGGCCGGTGAAGGATCCATGTAGGGGGCCGGTGATGGCTCCATGTAGGGGGCCGGTGATGGCTCTATGTCGGGGGCCGGTGATGGCTCTATGTCGGGGGCCGGTGATGGCACTATGTCAGGGGCGGTGATGGCTCCATGTCGGGGGCCGGTGATGGCTCCATGTAGGGGGCCGGTGATGGCTCCATGTAGGGGGCCGGTGATGGCTCTATGTCGGGGGCCGGTGATGGCTCTATGTCGGGGGCCGGTGATGGCTCTATGTCGGGGGCCGGTGATGGCACTATGTCAGGGGCGGTGATGGCTCCATGTCGGGGGCCGGTGATGGCTCCATGTCGGGGGCCGGTGATGGCTCCATGTAGGGGGCCGGTGATGGCTCCATGTAGGGGGCCGGTGATGGCTCTATGTCGGGGGCCGGTGATGGCTCTATGTCGGGGGCCGGTGATGGCACTATGTCAGGGGCGGTGATGGCTCCATGTCGGGGGCCGGTGATGGCTCCATGTCGGGGGCCGGTTGGGCTCCAGGCCTTTCCCATAAGATGAATATAAACAAAAAAACAAATGGAAACAAAACCCTTTCCCATAAGATGGTTGGAATATTTGGGCAACCTCCAGCGTCTCGCTGGCAGAGGAGAAAGAACAAGAATGTTGGAATATTTTGTAGATTTGATAACAATATATCAGTTTATTTTCTTTTATAAGGTGATGGCAAAAGCAAGAAATAAAAAATAACTGGATGGTGTTCCGTCTTCTTCATGTGGAGTCAGAGAGACACGACAACCTGACGATTGGACTGTGTGTGGCGGGAAACTGTTAGCACTTAGGAGTGACAGTCAGGAGTGACAGTCAGGAGTGACAGTTAGGAATGACAGTTAGGAGTGACAGTTAGGAGTGACAGTTCTGAGTGACAGTTAGGAATGACAGTTAGGAGTGACAGTCAGGAGTGACAGTTAGGAGTGACAGTTGGGAGTGACAGGAGTGACAGTCAGGAGTGACAGTCAGGAGTGACAGTCAGGAGTGACAGTTGGGAGTGACAGGAGTGACAGTCAGGCCCCGTACACACGACAGAGTTTCTCGGCAGAATTCACCGAGAAACTCGGTCAAAACCCGGATTCTGCCGAGAAACTCTGTCGTCTGTACACTTTTGGCTCGATGGAGCCGCCGAGGAGCTCGACGGGAAAAAAGAGAACATGTTCTCTATTTTCTCGTTGTTCTATGGGAGAAGGCGGCCCGCCGAGCTCCTCGGCGGCTTCATCCCAGAACTCGACGTGCTTGGCACGTCGAGTTCCTCGGCCGTGTGTACGGGGCCTGAGGAGGGACAGTTATGAATGACAGTTAGGAATGACAGTTAGGAATGACAGTTAGGAGTGACAGTTAGGAGTGACAGTTGGGAGTGACAGTTAGGAGTGACAGTTGGGAGTGACAGTTAGGAGTGACAGTTAGGAGTGACAGTTGGGAGTGACAGTTAGGAGTGACAGTTGGGAGTGACAGTTAGGAGTGACAGTTAGGAATGACAGTTAGGAATGACAGTTAGGAGTGACAGTTAGGAGTGACAGTTAGGAGTGACAGTTATGAATGACAGTTAGGAATGACAGTTAGGAATGACAGTTAGGAGTGACAGTTAGGAGTGACAGTTAGGAGTGACAGTTAGGAGTGACAGTTAGGAGTGACAGTTCTGAGTGACAGTTAGGAATGACAGTTAGGAGTGACAGTTATGAATGACAGTTATGAATGACAGTTAGGAATGACAGTTAGGAGTGACAGTTAGGAGTGACAGTTAGGAGTGACAGTTGGGAGTGACAGTTAGGAGTGACAGTTGGGAGTGACAGTTAGGAGTGACAGTTATGAATGACAGTTAGGAATGACAGTTAGGAGTGACAGTTAGGAGTGACAGTTATGAATGACAGTTAGGAATGACAGTTAGGAGTGACAGTTGGGAGTGACAGTTAGGAGTGACAGTTATGAATGACAGTTAGGAATGACAGTTAGGAGTGACAGTTGGGAGTGACAGTTAGGAGTGACAGTTAGGAGTGACAGTTATGAATGACAGTTAGGAGTGACAGTTAGGAGTGACAGTTGGGAGTGACAGTTAGGAGTGACAGTTGGGAGTGACAGTTAGGAGTGACAGTTAGGAGTGACAGTTGGGAGTGACAGTTAGGAGTGACAGTTGGGAGTGACAGTTAGGAGTGACAGTTAGGAATGACAGTTAGGAATGACAGTTAGGAGTGACAGTTAGGAGTGACAGTTAGGAGTGACAGTTATGAATGACAGTTAGGAATGACAGTTAGGAATGACAGTTAGGAGTGACAGTTAGGAGTGACAGTTAGGAGTGACAGTTAGGAGTGACAGTTCTGAGTGACAGTTAGGAATGACAGTTAGGAGGGACAGTTATGAATGACAGTTATGAATGACAGTTAGGAATGACAGTTAGGAGTGACAGTTAGGAGTGACAGTTGGGAGTGACAGTTAGGAGTGACAGTTGGGAGTGACAGTTAGGAGTGACAGTTAGGAGTGACAGTTGGGAGTGACAGTTAGGAGTGACAGTTGGGAGTGACAGTTAGGAGTGACAGTTATGAATGACAGTTAGGAATGACAGTTAGGAGTGACAGTTAGGAGTGACAGTTATGAATGACAGTTAGGAATGACAGTTAGGAGTGACAGTTGGGAGTGACAGTTAGGAGTGACAGTTATGAATGACAGTTAGGAATGACAGTTAGGAGTGACAGTTGGGAGTGACAGTTAGGAGTGACAGTTAGGAGTGACAGTTAGGAGTGACAGTTAGTGACAGTTAGGAGTGACAGTTGGGAGTGACAGTTAGGAGTGACAGTTAGGAGTGACAGTTAGGAGTGACAGTTAGGAATGACAGTTAGGAATGACAGTTAGGAGTGACAGTTAGGAGTGACAGTTATGAATGACAGTTAGGAATGACAGTTAGGAATGACAGTTGGGAGTGACAGTTAGGAGTGACAGTTATGAATGACAGTTAGGAATGACAGTTAGGAATGACAGTTAGGAGTGACAGTTAGGAGTGACAGTTATGAATGACAGTTAGGAATGACAGTTAGGAATGACAGTTGGGAGTGACAGTTAGGAGTGACAGTTATGAATGACAGTTAGGAATGACAGTTAGGAATGACAGTTAGGAGTGACAGTTAGGAGTGACAGTTATGAATGACAGTTAGGAATGACAGTTAGGAATGACAGTTGGGAGTGACAGTTAGGAGTGACAGTTAGGAGTGACAGTTAGGAGTGACAGTTAGGAATGACAGTTAGGAGTGACAGTTAGGAGTGACAGTTATGAATGACAGTTAGGAATGACAGTTAGGAGTGACAGTTAGGAGTGACAGTTATGAATGACAGTTAGGAATGACAGTTAGGAATGACAGTTAGGAGTGACAGTTAGGAGTGACAGTTATGAATGACAGTTAGGAATGACAGTTAGGAATGACAGTTGGGAATGACAGTTAGGAGTGACAGTTATGAATGACAGTTAGGAATGACAGTTAGGAATGACAGTTAGGAGTGACAGTTAGGAGTGACAGTTATGAATGACAGTTAGGAATGACAGTTAGGAATGACAGTTGGGAGTGACAGTTAGGAGTGACAGTTATGAATGACAGTTAGGAATGACAGTTAGGAATGACAGTTAGGAGTGACAGTTAGGAGTGACAGTTATGAATGACAGTTAGGAATGACAGTTAGGAATGACAGTTGGGAGTGACAGTTAGGAGTGACAGTTAGGAATGACAGTTAGGAATGACAGTTAGGAATGACAGTTGGGAATGACAGTTAGGAGTGACAGTTAGGAATGACAGTTAGGAGTGACAGTTAGGAGTGACAGTTATGAATGACAGTTAGGAATGACAGTTAGGAATGACAGTTGGGAGTGACAGTTAGGAGTGACAGTTATGAATGACAGTTAGGAATGACAGTTAGGAATGACAGTTGGGAATGACAGTTAGGAGTGAGAGTTAGGAGTGACAGTTAGGAGTGACAGTTATGAATGACAGTTAGGAATGACAGTTAGGAATGACAGTTAGGAATGACAGTTGGGAGTGACAGTTAGGAGTGACAGTTATGAATGACAGTTAGGAATGACAGTTAGGAATGACAGTTAGGAATGACAGTTATGAATGACAGTTAGGAGTGACAGTTAGGAGTGACAGTTGGGAGTGACAGTTAGGAGTGACAGTTGGGAGTGACAGTTAGGAGTGACAGTTAGGAGTGACAGTTAGGAGTGACAGTTGGGAGTGACAGTTAGGAGTGACAGTTAGGAATGACAGTTAGGAATGACAGTTAGGAGTGACAGTTAGGAGTGACAGTTAGGAGTGACAGTTATGAATGACAGTTAGGAATGACAGTTAGGAATGACAGTTAGGAGTGACAGTTAGGAATGACAGTTAGGAGTGACAGTTAGGAGTGACAGTTCTGAGTGACAGTTAGGAATGACAGTTAGGAGGGACAGTTATGAATGACAGTTATGAATGACAGTTAGGAATGACAGTTAGGAGTGACAGTTAGGAGTGACAGTTGGGAGTGACAGTTAGGAGTGACAGTTGGGAGTGACAGTTAGGAGTGACAGTTAGGAGTGACAGTTGGGAGTGACAGTTAGGAGTGACAGTTGGGAGTGACAGTTAGGAGTGACAGTTATGAATGACAGTTAGGAATGACAGTTAGGAGTGACAGTTAGGAGTGACAGTTAGGAGTGACAGTTGGGAGTGACAGTTAGGAGTGACAGTTGGGAGTGACAGTTAGGAGTGACAGTTAGGAATGACAGTTAGGAATGACAGTTAGGAGTGACAGTTAGGAGTGACAGTTAGGAGTGACAGTTATGAATGACAGTTAGGAATGACAGTTAGGAATGACAGTTAGGAGTGACAGTTAGGAGTGACAGTTGGGAGTGACAGTTAGGAGTGACAGTTCTGAGTGACAGTTAGGAATGACAGTTAGGAGGGACAGTTATGAATGACAGTTATGAATGACAGTTAGGAATGACAGTTAGGAGTGACAGTTAGGAGTGACAGTTGGGAGTGACAGTTAGGAGTGACAGTTGGGAGTGACAGTTAGGAGTGACAGTTAGGAGTGACAGTTGGGAGTGACAGTTAGGAGTGACAGTTGGGAGTGACAGTTAGGAGTGACAGTTATGAATGACAGTTAGGAATGACAGTTAGGAGTGACAGTTAGGAGTGACAGTTATGAATGACAGTTAGGAATGACAGTTAGGAGTGACAGTTGGGAGTGACAGTTAGGAGTGACAGTTATGAATGACAGTTAGGAATGACAGTTAGGAGTGACAGTTGGGAGTGACAGTTAGGAGTGACAGTTAGGAGTGACAGTTAGGAGTGACAGTTAGTGACAGTTAGGAGTGACAGTTGGGAGTGACAGTTAGGAGTGACAGTTAGGAGTGACAGTTAGGAGTGACAGTTAGGAATGACAGTTAGGAATGACAGTTAGGAGTGACAGTTAGGAGTGACAGTTATGAATGACAGTTAGGAATGACAGTTAGGAATGACAGTTGGGAGTGACAGTTAGGAGTGACAGTTATGAATGACAGTTAGGAATGACAGTTAGGAATGACAGTTAGGAGTGACAGTTAGGAGTGACAGTTATGAATGACAGTTAGGAATGACAGTTAGGAATGACAGTTGGGAGTGACAGTTAGGAGTGACAGTTATGAATGACAGTTAGGAATGACAGTTAGGAATGACAGTTAGGAGTGACAGTTAGGAGTGACAGTTATGAATGACAGTTAGGAATGACAGTTAGGAATGACAGTTGGGAGTGACAGTTAGGAGTGACAGTTAGGAGTGACAGTTAGGAGTGACAGTTAGGAATGACAGTTAGGAATGACAGTTAGGAGTGACAGTTAGGAGTGACAGTTATGAATGACAGTTAGGAATGACAGTTAGGAGTGACAGTTAGGAGTGACAGTTATGAATGACAGTTAGGAATGACAGTTAGGAATGACAGTTAGGAGTGACAGTTAGGAGTGACAGTTATGAATGACAGTTAGGAATGACAGTTGGGAGTGACAGTTAGGAGTGACAGTTAGGAATGACAGTTAGGAATGACAGTTAGGAATGACAGTTGGGAATGACAGTTAGGAGTGACAGTTAGGAATGACAGTTAGGAGTGACAGTTAGGAGTGACAGTTATGAATGACAGTTAGGAATGACAGTTAGGAATGACAGTTGGGAGTGACAGTTAGGAGTGACAGTTATGAATGACAGTTAGGAATGACAGTTAGGAATGACAGTTAGGAATGACAGTTAGGAGTGAGAGTTAGGAGTGATTGCTCCAGAAATTAATTTTGCCACAAAATGAAAGATTTATCAAACGGTGGAATTTGCGTAAAAAAAGAAAATTCTATTTTATTTTTTATTTTTAAGGTGAAAGTGCAAACCCGGCGCTCCTCAATGTTTTATGTCTTGCGGCGCGACAAAAAGATCTACAAATGTTCACGGCACACCTGAAAAGAATTAACAATGTTTGTGGTGAAGAAAGTATTTATTTTTACATATTTAATACATTTTATATTTAACCACTTCAGCCCCGGACCATTTGGCTGCCCAATGACCGGGCCACTTTTTGCGTCGCTTTAACTGACAATTGCGCGGTAGTGCGACGTGGCTCTCAAACAAAATTGGCGTCCTTTTTCTCCCACAAATAGAACTTTCTTTTGGTGGTATTTGATCACAGATGACAGATCGCTGCTCATACATTGTACATACAATCAGTCATTTCTCCCCCTGAATGTTTACACACACAGCTCCTGGTTGTCACGAGCGATCGCAGGTCCCCGGCGGTGATCACGCCCGCTGGGCACTCGCATCAGCACCAGGGGGGAGCAGGGCGCGCACGCCCCCTAGTGACCGCAGAGCTACATCACGTTGCCGAGCCGACCTGCCGCAGTAAAACTGAGATGGGCGGTCGCCAAGCGGTTAATGTGCCTGCTTTCCAGAGCCAATCAGATTGAAGCGATTGGAATCTTCTTTGCTTTTCGTTTAATAGTATCTCTTTCAGTATTTCTCCATCGCTGAACTTTATTTATAAGCATCAAAGTTGGAATATAACGGTCTCTATTATTATCATATAATTAGAGATCTCGCGTTACGAAAGGAACCAATAAGCGACAGTCTGACAAAGATCGCGTTTTTATAAATGTTACTTTTCTTAATTATTGCGACATTAATTTAAATTTTTCAAAACTCCCACAACACACAGTTTGAGGGTCACTGAGCCAACCTCTAACCTACGGCGCGTTTTGGGGGTCAATTTATGGAAATTTAGTTTTTAGCATTTACAGTGTCATGAAAAAGTATTCATACCCCTCTATATACAGTGCCTGGAAAAAGTATTCATACCCCTCTATATACAGTGCCTGGAAAAAGTATTCATACCCCTCTATATACAGTGTCATGACAACGTATTCATACCCCTCTATATACAGTGTCATGAAAAAGTATTCATACCCCTCTATATACAGTGTCATGAAAAAGTATTCATACCCCTCTATATACAGTGTCATGAAAAAGTATTCATACCCCTCTATATACAGTGTCATGAAAAAGTATTCATACCCCTCTATATACAGTGCCTGGAAAAAGTATTCATACCCCTTGAAATTTCCCACATTTTGTTACAACCAAAAACGTAAATGTATTTATTGTGATTTTATGTGAGAGACACAAAGTGTCACATAATTGTGAAGTGGAAGGAAAATTATACAAATAAATATGTGAAAAGTGTGGGGGGGAGGGGCATTTGTATGGCGCCCCCCCCGGAGTCAATACTTTGTAGAACCCCCTTTCTCTACAAGTCTTTTTGGGGGTGTCTCTACCAGCTTTGTACATCTAGAGAGGGACATTTCTCTCCATTCTTCTTCTCTGTAAAATATCTCACGCTCTGTCAGATTGGATGGAGAGCGTCTGTGATCAGCAATTTTCAAGTCTTGCCACAGATTCTCAATGGGATTTAGGGCTGGACTGTGACTGGGCCATTCTAACACATGAATAGGCTTTGATCTAAACCATTCCATTGTCGCTCTGGCTGTACTTTAGGGTCGTTGTCCCCCCCCTCCCCCCCCTGGTGTCCAAGTAGCCACGAAGGACTTGTTATGTTCACATGACTCCAGAATCAGTGACAATTCTGATGATAGAAGGCAGAGGTCATATCAGAAACGTCTTAATGAATTGTATGAACACAACACTAAATACCTCACCAAGCGTTCCTTCTGATTGGCCGCAGAGAGCCACATATTTCTGGTAACCCGAAGCCTTTTTATGTATTTGTGTTTCTTCCAGTCTGATGTCAGTTCAGAGGAGGCCATCAAAATCTGGCAATCAAAGTTTCTGACAAAGCGCGTGGAGCCATGTTTTCCATTACACATTCGCTCTCTGTTTGGCCACCGGGCTGAGCCGAGACGGGCAGAACACCTGCGGCCAAATGCCTGATTGCCGTGAAATCCTTCCCTGTGTACACATGGTGTGCGTCCAATCGACAATCCTAAACCACCGGAGCACCACAGGATTTGGACAAGGATCGACTATAAAGACATCAAACGCCTTTGTAGCTTTGTGTGATGAAGTCTGGCAGGGAGGAGGCTGAGTGTCCTTTCCTGGGGAAGGGGGGCTGTGTGTCCTTTCCTGGGGTGGGAGGGGGCTGAGTGTCCTTTCCTGGGGAGGGAGGGGGCTGTGTGTCCTTTCCTGGGGAGGAAGGGGGCTGAGTGTCCTTTCCTGGGGAGGAAGGGGGCTGAGTGTCCTTTCCTGAGGAGGGAGGGGGCTGAGTGTCCTTTCCTGGGGAGGGAGGGGGCTGAGTGTCCTTTCCTGGGGAAGGGGGGCTGTGTGTCCTTTCCTGGGGAGGGAGGGGGCTGTGTGTCCTTTCCTGGGGAGGGGGCTGAGTGTCCTTTCCTGGGGAGGGAGGGGGCTGAGTGTCCTTTCCTGGGGAAGGGGGGCTGTGTGTCCTTTCCTGGGGAGGGAGGGGGCTGAGTGTCCTTTCCTGGGGAGGGGGCTGAGTGTCCTTTCCAGGGCAGGGAGGGGGCTGAGTGTCCTTTCCTGGGGAGGGAGGGGGCTGAGTGTCCTTTCCTGGGGAGGGAGGGGGCTGAGTGTCCTTTCCTGGGCAGGGAGGGGGCTGAGTGTCCTTTCCTGGGGAGGGAGGGGGCTGAGTGTCCTTTCCTGGGGGGGGGGGGGGCTGTGTGTCCTTTCCTGGGGAGGGAGGGGGCTGAGTGTCCTTTCCTGGGGAGGGGGCTGAGTGTCCTTTCCAGGGCAGGGAGGGGGCTGAGTGTCCTTTCCTGGGGAGGGAGGGGGCTGAGTGTCCTTTCCTGGGGAGGGAGGGGGCTGAGTGTCCTTTCCTGGGCAGGGAGGGGGCTGAGTGTCCTTTCCTGGGGAGGGAGGGGGCTGAGTGTCCTTTCCTGGGGAGGGAGGGGGCTGAGTGTCCTTTCCTGGGGAGGGGGCTGAGTGTCCTTTCCTGGGGAGGGAGGGCTGAGTGTCCTTTCCTGGGGAGGGAGGGGGCTTATGTCCTTTCCTGGGGAGAGAGGGGGGCTTAGTGTCCTTTCCTGGGGAGAGAGGGGGGCTGTGTGTCCTTTCCTGGGGAGAGAGGGGGCTGAGTGTCCTTTCCTGGGGAGGGAGGAGGCTGTGTGTCCTTTCCCGGGGAGGGAGGGGGATGTGTCCTTTCCTGGGGAGGGAGGGGGCTGAGTGTCCTTTCCTGGGGAGGGAGGGGGCTGAGTGTCCTTTCCTGGGGAGGGAGGGGGCTGAGTGTCCTTTCCTGGGGAAGGGGGGCTGAGTGTCCTTTCCCGGGGAGGGAGGGGGCTGTATGTCCTTTCCCCGGGAGGGAGGGGGCTGAGTGTCCTTTCCTGGGGAGGGAGAGGGCTGAGTGTCCTTTCCTGGGGAGGGAGAGGGCTGAGTGTCCTTTCCTGGGGAGGGAGGGGGCTGAGTGTCCTTTCCTGGGGAGGGAGGGGGCTGTGTGTCCTTTCCCGGGGAGGGGGCTGAGTGTCCTTTCCTGGGGAGGGAGGGGGCTGTGTGTCCTTTCCTGGGGAGGGAGGGGGCTGAGTGTCCTTTCCTGGGGAGGGAGGGGGCTGAGTGTCCTTTCCTGGGGAGGGAGGGGGCTGAGTGTCCTTTCCTGGGGAGGGAGGGGGCTGTGTGTCCTTTCCTGGGGAGGGGGCTGAGTGTCCTTTCCTGGGGAGGGAGGGGGCTGAGTGTCCTTTCCTGGGGAGGGAGGAGGCTGTGTGGTGACCGGGGAGGGTGAGTCCCACGGCCACACACATGCGCTTGATGGTTAGCTACTTGGTTCTTGGGGCTATGAGCCCAGGGTCAGGTGGTATTAACCCTTAGTGAGGGCCAGATGGTATTAACCCTCTCTGTCACGTGACGCCACTGTAGTCTTGGTATACCCCGGGAATTTACAGCTCCGGGGGCCTCCGTATCCCCGCTAGTTAGGATGGTAATAACACAGTCCACAACAGGGGGTTAAAACAACAAAGGCTTTACTGACATGAAGGCAGGTGTCAAAATCTTCACAGCTTTAAACAGAGTGTCAAAATGTTCTGCAGGCAGTCTCTGGATCACACAGCTGATAATGCTTGAGCTTAGTTGATCATATACTGTATATACTCGGCTGCAAAAGCCGGATAGTAATTCAGGGCCTATGCTTAACTAGGCTGGAAAAAAGATACACTTACTGGAGTGTCTGTAGACTTGAGGCTTTTCGCCGGAATAACGGATTGATCTGATAAATGAGCTGAAGTACTGGTTCTGTAATGTTTAGGGATACTCCACTCTTTGCTGTATTTTATCCTGGAGGCTTCAGGCCTGCACTGCTTTTCTGACTGTGTGCTGCTCTGCTCTGCCAGGAACTGAGGGAAGCATTAGACTGCCTTAAACAGGAAGTACAATCCCTTATAAGGGCCTGTTTAGACTGAAGCCTATTGGTTGAGAGCTGTGGATCATAGAGACTGCCTTGTAGGATAACATAACACAATAAGGTCTTATCTAGCATTTAATCCTCCTGACTCTAATACACTGACTTAACATGAGATGGTTGACTAAACCTCTTAAAGCTATACACACCTAATAAACGTATTATCAACCATAACAGTATATAAATCACATCATAACTATCTGAGTCCCTGCAGGGGAGATCCCACAAGCCGAGGGTCTCAATCTGACAGGGACTACAACAAATACCTGTACTGGGACACCACAAACCCCACCACTAAACAGAAGTCGTCCTCGACGATTAAGGCACTGACGGATTGAGGAAACGAGGTGACCTTGGGGCCACTAGAAGTCCTGAGGCATTTGTACACCAATGTCCGTTCCAGGTTCTTTGGGAAAAAATAAACATATACGAACAGGACCATATGATAAGTCCTGAAGCATTATACACATAAATGTCCCTTGCAGGCTTATTAGATAAAGTGAGATCATTATTTTGTGCAGGGTAAGTGGTTATCCGGGTCCCAGACAGAATACATATCTGTTAAACGTTATCACTCAGTTTTGAACAGTATATTATTGTTAGATCACACTTTTAAGACTGAGCAGGTTTTGGATTGGGCTGCCGGAGGCTTTCTACCCAATGCCTTGGCTACTGGGGCCCTTAGGCTATTAGCTCTTCTCCCCAGAACACACTTTAATATTTGCTAGACATTTTTATTCTATGCCTGAAGTACACAATTAGACATTTCTTAGAGGATAGCCTTTTTCTTTTTGTAGTGCTTAAGTGAGGGATAGGAGACTTACTGGCCAGGTATGTTCCTATACACTAAATAAGGTAAGTAGGTAACTAGTGACATATTAGTTAGTAATGATGTATACTTGAGATGTATACTAACTGAGGTGTATGTAGTCTATCTACATATATTGTAGGTATAATTAATGGTTTAATACCTATATCTTGCTGGGGGATATCCGAAATTAGGTCTGGCGGATCTACGCAACACCATTTCTGAGTTTTCTGGAGCACTGTTTTCTCCTTGAACACTTGCTTCTTCTGGACTGACAGCTGCACCTTCATCTTGGACAATGGGGGCCAGTGATGGCTCTTGACTTATGGAGCTTTCTCCCACATTAGAAGGTTCTGATGGGACTGCAGCAGGTGAGCGGATGGCTGGAGTAAACTCTGGAGCTTCTGGTGCCAAGACTGAGGTGGATGGAATGGAACTGATTGGCACATAACCAAAGAAGACGTTTTGATCAGAAGGGAAGAGAGGATCATCTTCGAACATCAGGAGTGGCCTCTCAGGCTCAACTGGCTTGGTGGGCCGCACCTGTGCTGGCTGAACTGGAGGTGGAAGGCTTGGTGGTGCAGAAGGAGGCACCAACACAGGCAGGTTCCCTTTGTGACACAGCTTGATCCGGTTTCGGTGGACAACTTGTGGTTCATATCCGGCTTTTTGAACTGAGTAGACATCAGAGTCCGGGTAAGGGATGGAAATCACTGTGTATGGTTCAGTTTCCCAAAGGGAGTCCAACTTATGGGTTCTAGGATGCTTCTTCAGCCAGACTTTATCACCAACTTGCAACGGCTGGGCAGAGGCATGGCGGTTGTAGTCCTGTTGCTGCCTATAGTGTGCCTCGCCCATCTTTTTGTTGACTATCTCTCTCGCTTCCTGAATCCTTTTCTGATGTTCCGAGACCCACTCCGAAGAGGCTTGGGGGGAGTGGTTGAAAGGTGCTTGAAGTCCAAAGACCCTGTCTTTAGGCAGTTGACCGTGTCGGCCCATCATGAGGTAAAATGGAGTATAACCAGTGGAACAGTGGATGGTATTGTTGTAGATTTCCAACAATTCAGGCATTAGTTGAGGCCACTCTTCAGGTCGGGATACAGAAGCCGCTCTCAGCATGTGGATAAACACCTGGTTGATCCTCTCACAGAGTCCATTCCCTTGCGGATGATAGGCAGTGGTCCTGAGTTTCTTACAAGCATGGAACTGGCACAATTCTTGAAACAGTTGGGCCTCAAAGGCCGGACCTCGGTCGGACAAGACAGTTTCAGGACATCCAAGTATCTGTACCCAATGGGTGTAGAACTTCTGGGCTGTCGTCTTGGCTGTTAAGTCTTTGACTGGCACAACCACTACCCACTTGGAATAGTGATCCACCATGGTGAGAGCATATGAATACCCGGACCGGGTAGGTGACAGCTTGACATGATCCAAGGCGACCAATTGGTTGGGCCTCTCGCTCTGAATGGAATGGAGGGGTGCTCGCGCATTCTTGCGACCATTCTTGGTGATATTGCAGACTGCACACTCACTGCACCACTTTTCAACGTCGCTCCTCATTCCAATCCAGTAGAACCGGCGTCGGATGGTGGCTTCTGTTTTATGGACCCCAAAGTGTCCTGACTGGTCGTGGTAGGCATTCAATACCATGGCGGCATCTCTCCGAGGGATCAGAATTTGGTGTAGCCTTTCACCCGACACTGGGTCCAAGAAGTTCCTGTACACCATTCCTTTGTGCACAAATAGTCTTTTCCTCTGACGCCACAATCGCTTCAATTCGTAGTCGTTCTGGCCCCGTCGCAACCGGGGAGGTACCCTCCTGGTCAATAAATACTCCTGCAGATCTCCCATAGTCTGACTTTCTTCCTGTAGGGTCCTCCAGGTATACAGGTCTTCCTGGATTGCTTTAGACCCAGATTCACTCCCCTCGCGGGTGACGACCACATCCTGATTCACGAATCTTTGATAGAAGGGAGGCATCTCCACATCTTCCCACTGGTCCTCCACTGGGGGATCTTCGCCAGGAGCCATGCGTGATAGCACATCCGCATTAATATTAGACTTGCCACTTCGGTACTTGATAGAGAAGTCATAGTTGGCCAGTCTGGAGGCCCATCTTTGCTCAAGGGCACCTAGTTTAGCGGTGTTCAGGTGAGCCAGGGGGTTGTTATCGGTGTAGACCGTGAATGAGGTGGCTGACAAATAGTCCTTAAATTTTTCGGTGACTGCCCACACGAGGGCCAGGAGCTCTAACTTGAAGGAACTGTAGTTAGCATCATTCTTCTCAGCCCCTCGCAGATTCCGGCTGGCGTAAGCTATCACCCTCTCTTGTTTTCCCTGCATCTGGGACAACACTGCCCCGAGTCCTTCAAAGCTGGCATCTGTATACAGTCGGAAAGGCTGAGTATAATCCGGATAGGCCAGGATGGGAGGCTCTGTCAATAGATGTTTTAGAGCCTGGAAGGCCACCTCTTGCTCTTTGGCCCATTCCACAGGCAGCTTGCCATTATAGTTCCCCTTCGCCGTGCCTCGCAGGAGAGAGGTCAATGGCTCGGCAATTTGTGCAAAATGAGGAATAAAGCGGCGGTAATATCCTGAAAATCCTAAGAAGCTCCGAATATCCTTAACGGTGCGTGGGATAGGCCAATTCTTGACAACTTCGACTTTAGCTGGATCAGGTTGGACCCCTTCGGCACTGACAACGTGGCCCAGGTAATGTACTTGTGGCTTGAGTAGGTGGCACTTGGAGGGTTTGACTTTCAGACCATGCTGGATCAGTACTTGGAAGACGTCGGACAGGTGAGTCAAATGTTCCTGATAGGATTTGGAATACACAATCACGTCATCCAGGTAGAGTAGGACACTCTGGAAGTTAAGGTGTCCCAGACATCTCTCCATCAGCCGTTGAAAGGTAGCTGGGGCATTCCACAGCCCAAAGGGCATACTTTTAAATTCGAAAAGACCCATGGGGGTGACAAAGGCTGTTTTCTCCCTGTCTTCGACGGCCATGGGCACCTGCCAGTATCCGCTGGTCAGATCCAATGTAGAGAAGTAGGCCGCAGAACCCAACGCGGTGAGTGACTCCTCAATCCGGGGGAGAGGGTATGCGTCTTTATGGGTGATGTCGTTCAACTTCCTGTAATCAACACAGAAACGGATGGTCCCATCCTTCTTCTTAACTAACACCATGGGTGCTGCCCAGGGACTCTGGCTCTCTTGTATTACATCTGCCTCCTTCATGTCGGTTAACAGTTTCTTGACGGTTTGGTACATGCCTGGTGCCACAGGCCGATGCCTTTCCTTGATGGGGGGTTTATCGCCGGTCAGGATTCGATGCTTAATCATGGAGGTTTTTCCAAAATCGGTTGGGTGTTTGCTGAAGGCACTCTGGCACTCCTTCACCACCTCGATGACCCCTTCGACTTGTTCTGGTGGGGTGAGAGATCCTCCTATTTGCAGTTGGCGCCACCAAGGTTCTGGAGAATTTTCGGTAGCCCCTGACACGGTTTGGGCACTCAGCTGTTGGGCCGCCTTCCGTGAAGAGAGTATGTCACTGGAGTCCAAGAAAACAAGTTGGGCCACTGGAGTGTACTTTGGTAGGGTGGTGGCTACGCCGGACAAATTAACTAGGCGGACTGGGACCCGTCCATTCACCACCGTCACTAGGCTCCTTGCAGCTCGGACCAAAGGAAAATCTTCAGATTGTATGGGCTCCAGTAAGGCCTGATAGTCCTGATTCCTTACACCAGGGCGCGCCCGACACCACAAAATTGTCTCTGTGTTCGGCTGCAGGGTCACGGGCCTCATGTCTTGGATCCGAACTTTACCGATTTCTCCTCTCCGGTTCGCGAACTTCTGTTCTGCTTTTAGAATTTTGAGATGGTGTTGCGCAGTCCTCTGACCTGAGGAAGACATGTGGGGGAGAGAGGCATGCAAGGCATCCAAAATATAACTGAAGCAATGTCTCATTATATTCATCCCCAATATAAACTCTGTGGCCCCTGGTACTGTGACATTAGTGACAATTATACCTTGACCTCTAAGTGTGTGACCTCTCAGCTGAATAGTGGGCTCCCAGTACCCATGTCTGGGAATTGGTTTCCCGCCCCCTGCCAGGACACTAAAATCCATATCATCTGGTTCACACAATGAATCGACATTCCAGTACCTATAGAATAGGCCCTTAGAGATGGTAGACACCTGCGAGCCTGTATCAATCAGGGCCTGCAGTTGGACACCATCTATGGTAACATTTACATAGGGGCAGGATGCAATGTATAAGGACTGTCCTGAGTATATTGGCTCTTCTGCTGGACCTGTGATTCGTTTTCCTGAGGGCCGGTCCTCGACCTCAGGGGACGCCCGTTTAAAGCCCAGCATTGCATCTTCCAATGACCGGGTTTGTCACAGAAATCACAGTAAGGCCTACTAGATGGTCCTGAGCGAGGCCCGCTATAACGGGGAGGAGGGGCAGGAGTAGGTCTCTTAGTCTCTGGAGGCTCTCTAAGTACCCGAGTGGTGTGATTAGCCAACTCCTTTACCACTTGGGTAAGCTGGGCAATATCTTGTCTAACCTCTTGAATCTCAGTAATTGTAGTGGAGGCCGGGGTGACAGCCACGGGTGCGGGGGCTGGTGGTAACAGTGGTGCAGGGCACGCCGCCGCACCCATGGGTTCCGTTTTAGGGTCAGGATGCTCCTCAGGGCTTGCCCCCTGCTCTATAACTTGAAGGGCTAGGCGCTTAAAGGCAGAGAAAGACATATTGGGGTTCTGTACAGCTAACATCTTTAATTGCGCCTTGTCCCATTTATTTTGGACCCCTTCTATGAATCTATCCATCAATAGTTTGTTACCCTGGTCAGGGGTGATATTGTCCAGTTTCTGGACTGCCTCCAGGGCATTCTGCAAGGCTACTGCATATGCCCTTAGTGTTTCCCCCGGCTTTTGTCGCCTCTCGTACAGCCTGAGGCGGACCTCTGAGGGTGAGTGGGACTCAAATACCTGATGTAATCCCTCGAAGATCTGATCTACTGTAGTCTTCTCAGAAGTGGGCCAGGTACGGACTTCCTCACGTGCAGGTCCCTGCAACTGTCCCAAGAGCAACAGCACCTGTTGGTTAGGGGGGAGAGAGTAGAGAGAGAAAATGCTTTGGAAGCTCTCCTGGAAATCCTTGAGGGAAAAGGGATCCCCTCTGTAGTTAGGCAACACAGGTTTCCCCAGGTAGAATGGGGGGGCCCCACTGTCATGACGTCGCACTGGAGGTGATCCCGGAGGGGTAGCTTGTGCAGGAGCCGCAAGAGGATCTGGTACATCACCTGCATCTGGTGATCTTGGGGCTGACATGTTGTAGCCTTGTTTGAGTGCGCTGTCACTTTAAGAAACTTTGAGAGCGCTGTCTTTGAGTGCGCTGTCACTTTAAGAAACTTTGAGTGCGCTGTCACTTTAAGAAACTTTGAGTGCGCTGTCACTTTAAGAAACTTTGAGAGCGCTGTCTTTGAGAGCGCTGTCTTTGAGTGCGCTGTCTTTGAGTGCGCTGTCTTTTATTGCCGGACACGTTGCTATGGCTGTGCCCGGCAACTTCCTTTTTTTTTTTTTTGTCCGGTCAGCAATTGTTTCCTCCGTGCAACACAGAGTGGATTCTCTAGTTCCGGCTTGCACACTGAAGAGGCGTCACCGCCGGGGCTTGACTGGGCGGAGCTGCGACCGCTCCCGCGCGCGGGAAATGCTGGAAACAATTTAACCCCTTCAGGTACAGACTTTCTCCACTTAATAATGGCAGCTAACAGTCTTTCCTTCACCTCCCCCACCACTTGTATATGCGCCTCGCTGAGTAAATTACTTTCAATGACACAGTTCAGATTCTGGGGGGGAGGACTTGCTTTAGTGGCTGAATGGTTAAGGCGTACACCCGTATCCTGTTCGTGACGCCAGAAAACGATGTGGTGACCGGGGAGGGTGAGTCCCACGGCCACACACATGCGCTTGATGGTTAGCTACTTGGTTCTTGGGGCTAGGAGCCCAGGGTCAGGTGGTATTAACCCTTAGTGAGGGCCAGATGGTATTAACCCTCTCTGTCACGTGACGCCACTGTAGTCTTGGTATACCCCGGGAAACTACAGCTCCGGGGGCCTCCGTATCCCCGCTAGTTAGGATGGTAATAACACAGTCCACAACAGGGGGTTAAAACAACAAAGGCTTTACTGGCATGAAGGCAGGTGTCAAAATCTTCACAGCTTTAAACAGAGTGTCAAAATGTTCTGCAGGCAGTCTCTGGATCACACAGCTGATAATGCTTGAGCTTAGTTGATCATATACTGTATATACTCGGCTGCAAAAGCCGGATAGTAATTCAGGGCCTATGCTTAACTAGGCTGAAAAATAGATACACTTACTGAAGTGTCTGTAGACTTGAGGCTTTTCGCCGGAATAACGGATTGATCCGATAAATGAGCTGAAGTACTGGTTCTGTAATGTTTAGGGATACTCCACTCTTTGCTGTATTTTATCCTGGAGGCTTCAGGCCTGCACTGCTTCTCCTCTGACTGTGTGCTGCTCTGCTCTGCCAGGAACTGAGGGAAGCATTAGACTGCCTTAAACAGGAAGTACAATCCCTTATAAGGGCCTGTTTAGACTGAAGCCTATTGGTTGAGAGCTGTGGATCATAGAGACTGCCTTGTAGGATAACATAACACAATAAGGTCTTATCTAGCATTTAATCCTCCTGACTCTAATACACTGACTTAACATGAGATGGTTGACTAAACCTCTTA
Source organism: Rana temporaria (assembly GCF_905171775.1). Lineage (NCBI taxonomy): Eukaryota > Metazoa > Chordata > Amphibia > Anura > Ranidae > Rana > Rana temporaria. The sequence goes on along the minus strand of NC_053500.1, from coordinate 148,700,246 downwards.
AAGCTATACACACCTAATAAACGTATTATCAACCATAACAGTATATAAATCACATCATAACTATCTGAGTCCCTGCAGGGGAGATCCCACAAGCCGAGGGCCTCAATCTGACAGGGACTACAACAAATCCCTGTACTGGGACACCACACTGTGTGTCCTTTCCCGGGGAGGGAGGGGGCTGTGTGTCCTTTCCTGGGGAGGGAGGGGGCTGAGTGTCCTTTCCTGGGGAGGGAGGGGGCTGAGTGTCATTTCCCGGGGAGGGAGGGGGATGTGTCCTTTCCTGGGGAGGGAGGGGGCTGAGTGTCCTTTCCTGGGGAGAGAGGGGGGCTGTGTGTCCTTTCCTGGGGAGGGAGGGGGCTTAGTGTCCTTTCCTGGGGAGGGAGGGGGCTGTGTGTCCTTTCCTGGGGGGGGAGGGGGCTGTGTGTCCTTTCCTGGGGGGGGGGGGGGGGCTGAGTGTCCTTTCCTGGGGAGGGAGGGGGGCTGTGTGTCCTTTCCTGGGGAGGGAGGGGGCTGTGTGTCCTTTCCTGGGGAGGGGGCTGTGTGTCCTTTCCTGGGGAGGGGGCTGTGTGTCCTTTCCTGGGGAGAGAGGGGGTTGAGTGTCCTTTCCTGGGGAGGGAGGGGGGCTGTGTGTCCTTTCCTGGGGAGGGAGGGGAATGTGTGTCCTTTCCTGGGGAGGGGGCTGTGTGTCCTTTCCTGGGGAGGGAGGGGGCTGTGTGTCCTTTCCTGGGGAGAGAGGGGGTTGAGTGTCCTTTCCTGGGGAGGGAGGGTGCTGAGTGTCCTTTCCTGGGGAGGGAGGGGGCTGAGTGTCCTTTCCTGGAGTGGGAGGGGGCTGTGTGTCCTTTCCTGGCGAGGGAGGGGGCTTAGTGTCCTTTCCTGGGGAGGGGGCTGTGTGTCCTTTCCTGGGGAGGGGGCTGTGTGTCCTTTCCCGGGGAGGGAGGGGGATGTGTCCTTTCCCGGGGAGGGAGGGGGCTGTGTGTCCTTTCCTGGGGAGGGGGCTGTGTGTCCTTTTCCGGAGAGGGAGGGGGATGTGTCCTTTCCCGGGGAGGGAGGGGGCTGTGTGTCCTTTCCTGGGGAGGGGGCTGAGTGTCCTTTCCTGGGGAGGGAGGGGGCTGTGTGTCCTTTCCTGGGGAGGGGGCTGAGTGTCCTTTCCTGGGGAGGGGGGGGGCTGTGTGTCCTTTCCTGGGGAGGGGGCTGTGTGTCCTTTCCCGGAGAGGGAGGGAGCTGTGTGTCCTTTCCTGGGGATGGAGGGGGCTGTGTGTCCTTTCCCGGGGAGGGGGCTGTGTGTCCTTTCCCGGAGAGGGAGGGGGATGTGTCCTTTCCTGGGGAGGGAGGGGGCTGAGTGTCCTTTCCTGGGGAGGGAGGGGGCTGAGTGTCCTTTCCTGGGGAGGGAGGGGGCTGTGTGTCCTTTCCTGGAGAGGGAGGGGGATGTGTCCTTTCCCGGGGAGGGAGGGGGCTGAGTGTCCTTTCCTGGGGAGGGAGGGGGCTGTGTGTCCTTTCCTGGGGAGGGGGGGGGCTGAGTGTCCTTTCCTGGGGAGGGAGGGGGCTGTGTGTCCTTTCCTGGGGAGGGAGGGGGCTGTGTGTCCTTTCCTGGGGAGGGAGGGGGCTGAGTGTCCTTTCCTGGGGAGGGAGGGGGCTTAGTGTCCTTTCCTGGGGAGGGAGGGGGCTGAGTGTATTTTCCTGGGGAGGGAGGGGGCTGAGTGTCCTTTCCTGGGGAGGGGGCTGTGTGTCCTTTCCTGGGGAGGGAGGGGAATGTGTGTCCTTTCCTGGGGAGGGGGCTGTGTGTCCTTTCCTGGGGAGGGAGGGGGCTGTGTGTCCTTTCCTGGGCAGGGAGGGGGCTGAGTGTCCTTTCCTGGGGAGGGAGGGGGCTGAGTGTCCTTTCCTGGGGAGGGAGGGGGGCTGTGTGTCCTTTCCTGGGCAGGGAGGGGGCTTAGTGTCCTTTCCTGGAGAGGGAGGGGGCTGTGTGTCCTTTCCCGGGGAGGGAGGGGGATGTGTCCTTTCCTGGGGAGGGAGGGGGCTGAGTGTCCTTTCCTGGGGAGAGAGGGGGGCTGTGTGTCCTTTCCTGGGGAGGGAGGGGGCTTAGTGTCCTTTCCTGGGGAGGGAGGGGGCTGTGTGTCCTTTCCTGGGGGGGGAGGGGGCTGTGTGTCCTTTCCTGGGGAGGGAGGGGGGGCTGAGTGTCCTTTCCTGGGGAGGGAGGGGGGCTGTGTGTCCTTTCCTGGGGAGGGAGGGGGCTGTGTGTCCTTTCCTGGGGAGGGGGCTGTGTGTCCTTTCCTGGGGAGGGGGCTGTGTGTCCTTTCCTGGGGAGAGAGGGGGTTGAGTGTCCTTTCCTGGGGAGGGAGGGGGCTGAGTGTCCTTTCCTGGGGAGGGAGGGGGCTGAGTGTCCTTTCCTGGAGTGGGAGGGGGCTGTGTGTCCTTTCCTGGCGAGGGAGGGGGCTTAGTGTCCTTTCCTGGGGAGGGGGCTGTGTGTCCTTTCCTGGGGAGGGGGCTGTGTGTCCTTTCCCGGGGAGGGAGGGGGATGTGTCCTTTCCCGGGGAGGGAGGGGGCTGTGTGTCCTTTCCTGGGGAGGGGGCTGTGTGTCCTTTTCCGGAGAGGGAGGGGGATGTGTCCTTTCCCGGGGAGGGAGGGGGCTGTGTGTCCTTTCCTGGGGAGGGGGCTGAGTGTCCTTTCCTGGGGAGGGAGGGGGCTGTGTGTCCTTTCCTGGGGAGGGGGCTGAGTGTCCTTTCCTGGGGAGGGAGGGGGCTGTGTGTCCTTTCCTGGGGAGGGGGCTGTGTGTCCTTTCCCGGAGAGGGAGGGAGCTGTGTGTCCTTTCCTGGGGAGGGAGGGGGCTGTGTGTCCTTTCCCGGGGAGGGGGCTGTGTGTCCTTTCCCGGAGAGGGAGGGGGATGTGTCCTTTCCTGGGGAGGGAGGGGGCTGAGTGTCCTTTCCTGGGGAGGGAGGGGGCTGAGTGTCCTTTCCTGGGGAGGGAGGGGGCTGTGTGTCCTTTCCTGGGGAGGGAGGGGGCTGTGTGTCCTTTCCTGGAGAGGGAGGGGGATGTGTCCTTTCCCGGGGAGGGAGGGGGCTGAGTGTCCTTTCCTGGGGAGGGAGGGGGCTGTGTGTCCTTTCCTGGGGAGGGGGCTGTGTGTCCTTTCCTGGGGAGGGAGGGGGCTGTGTGTCCTTTCCTGGGGAGGGAGGGGGCTGTGTGTCCTTTCCTGGGGAGGGAGGGGGCTGAGTGTCCTTTCCTGGGGAGGGAGGGGGCTTAGTGTCCTTTCCTGGGGAGGGAGGGGGCTGAGTGTATTTTCCTGGGGAGGGAGGGGGCTGAGTGTCCTTTCCTGGGGAGGGGGCTGTGTGTCCTTTCCTGGGGAGGGAGGGGAATGTGTGTCCTTTCCTGGGGAGGGGGCTGTGTGTCCTTTCCTGGGGTGGGAGGGGGCTGAGTGTCCTTTCCCGGGGAGGGAGGGGGCTGTGTGTCCTTTCCCGGGGAGGGAGGGGGCTGAGTGTCCTTTCCTGGGGAGAGAGGGGGCTGTGTGTCCTTTCCAGGGCAGGGAGGGGGCTGAGTGTCCTTTCCCGGGGAGGGAGGGGGCTGTGTGTCCTTTCCCGGGGAGGGGGCTGTGTGTCCTTTCCCGAAAAGGGAGGGGGATGTGTCCTTTCCTGGGGAGGGAGGGGGCTGAGTGTCCTTTCCTGGGGAGGGGGCTGAGTGTCCTTTCCTGGGGAGGGAGGGGGCTGAGTGTCCTTTCCTGGGGAGGGAGGGGGCTGTGTGTCCTTTCCTGGGGAGGGGGCTGAGTGTCCTTTCCTGGGGAGGGAGGGGGCTGTATGTCCTTTCCCCGGGAGGGAGGGGGCTGAGTGTCCTTTCCTGGGGAGGGAGGGGGCTGAGTGTCCTTTCCTGGGGAGGGAGGGGGCTGAGTGTCCTTTCCTGGGGAGGGAGGGGGCTGTGTGTCCTTTCCCGGAGAGGGAGGGGGATGTGTCCTTTCCTGGGGGGGGAGGGGGCTGAGTGTCCTTTCCTGGGGAGGGAGGGGGCTGAGTGTCCTTTCCTGGGGAGGGAGGGGGCTGAGTGTCCTTTCCTGGGGAGGGAGGGGGCTGAGTGTCCTTTCCTGGGGAGGGAGGGGGCTGAGTGTCCTTTCCTGGGGAGGGAGGGGGCTGTGTGTCCTTTCCCGGAGAGGGAGGGGGATGTGTCCTTTCCTGGGGAGGGAGGGGGCTGTGTGTCCTTTCCTGGGGAGGGGGCTGTGTGTCCTTTCCTGGGGAGGGAGGGGGCTGTGTGTCCTTTCCCGGGGAGGGGGCTGTGTGTCCTTTCCTGGGGAGGGGGCTGAGTGTCCTTTCCTGGGGAGGGAGGGGGCTGTGTGTCCTTTCCTGGGGAGGGAGGGGGCTGAGTGTCCTTTCCTGGGGAGGGGGCTGAGTGTCCTTTCCTGGGGAGGGAGGGGGCTTATGTCCTTTCCTGGGGAGAGAGGGGGGCTTAGTGTCCTTTCCTGGGGAGAGAGGGGGGCTGTGTGTCCTTTCCTGGGGAGAGAGGGGGGCTGTGTGTCCTTTCCTGGGGAGAGAGGGGGCTGAGTGTCCTTTCCTGGGGAGGGAGGGGGCTGAGTGTCCTTTCCTGGGGAGGGAGGGCTGAGTGTCCTTTCCTGGGGAGAGAGGGGGGCTGTGTGTCCTTTCCTGGGGAGGGAGGGGGCTGTGTGTCCTTTCCTGGGGAGGGAGGGGGCTGTGTGTCCTTTCCTGGGGAGGGGGCTGAGTGTCCTTTCCTGGGGAGGGAGGGGGCTGAGTGTCCTTTCCTGGGGAGGGAGGGGGCTGTGTGTCCTTTCCTGGGGAGGGGGCTGTGTGTCCTTTCCCGGGGAGGGAGGGGGCTGAGTGTCCTTTCCTGGGGAGGGAGGGGGCTGAGTGTCCTTTCCTGGGGAGGGGGCTGAGTGTCCTTTTCTGGGGAGGGAGGGGGCTGAGTGTCCTTTCCTGGGGAGGGAGGGGGCTGTGTGTCCTTTCCTGGGGAGGGAGGGGGCTTAGTGTCCTTTCCTGGGGAGAGAGGGGGGCTGTGTGTCCTTTCCTGGGGAGGGAGGGGGCTGTGTGTCCTTTCCTGGGGAGGGGGCTGAGTGTCCTTTCCTGGGGAGGGAGGGGGCTGTATGTCCTTTCCCCAGGAGGGAGGGGGCTGAGTGTCCTTTCCTGGGGAGGGAGGGGGCTGAGTGTCCTTTCCTGGGGAGGGAGGGGGCTGAGTGTCCTTTCCTGGGGAGGGAGGGGGCTGTGTGTCCTTTCCCGGAGAGGGAGGGGGATGTGTCCTTTCCTGGGGAGGGAGGGGGCTGAGTGTCCTTTCCTGGGGAGGGAGGGGGCTGTGTGTCCTTTCCTGGGGAGGGAGGGGGCTGAGTGTCCTTTCCTGGGGAGGGAGGGGGCTGAGTGTCCTTTCCTGGGGAGGGAGGGGGCTGAGTGTCCTTTCCTGGGGAGGGAGGGGGCTGAGTGTCCTTTCCTGGGGAGGGAGAGGGCTGAGTGTCCTTTCCTGGGAAGGGAGGGGGCTGAGTGTCCTTTCCTGGGGAGGGAGGGGGCTGTGTGTCCTTTCCCGGAGAGGGAGGGGGATGTGTCCTTTCCTGGGGAGGGAGGGGGCTGTGTGTCCTTTCCCGGGGAGGGGGCTGTGTGTCCTTTCCTGGGGAGAGAGGGGGGCTGTGTGTCCTTTCCTGGGGAGGGAGAGGGCTGGGTGTCCTTTCCTGGGGAGGGGGCTGAGTGTCCTTTCCTGGGGAGGGAGGGGGCTGAGTGTCCTTTCCTGGGGAGGGAGGGGGCTGAGTGTCCTTTCCTGGGGAGGGAGGGGGCTGTGTGTCCTTTCCCGGAGAGGGAGGGGGATGTGTCCTTTCCTGGGGAGGGAGGGGGCTGAGTGTCCTTTCCTGGGGAGGGAGGGGGCTGAGTGTCCTTTCCTGGGGAGGGAGGGGGCTGAGTGTCCTTTCCTGGGGAGGGAGGGGGCTGTGTGTCCTTTCCCGGAGAGGGAGGGGGATGTGTCCTTTCCTGGGGAGGGAGGGGGCTGAGTGTCCTTTCCTGGGGAGGGAGGGGGCTGAGTGTAGTTTCCTGGGGAGGGAGGGGGCTGAGTGTCCTTTCCTGGGGAGGGAGGGGGCTGAGTGTCCTTTCCTGGGGAGGGAGGGGGCTGAGTGTCCTTTCCTGGGGAGGGAGGGGGCTGTGTGTCCTTTCCCGGAGAGGGAGGGGGATGTGTCCTTTCCTGGGGAGGGAGGGGGCTGTGTGTCCTTTCCCGGGGAGGGGGCTGTGTGTCCTTTCCTGGGGAGAGAGGGGGGCTGTGTGTCCTTTCCTGGGGAGGGAGAGGGCTGGGTGTCCTTTCCTGGGGAGGGGGCTGAGTGTCCTTTCCTGGGGAGGGAGGGGGCTGAGTGTCCTTTCCTGGGGAGGGAGGGGGCTGTGTGTCCTTTCCTGGGGAGGGGGCTGAGTGTCCTTTCCTGGGGAGGGAGGGGGCTGAGTGTCCTTTCCTGGGGAGGGAGGGGGCTGAGTGTCCTTTCCTGGGGAGGGGGCTGAGTGTCCTTTCCTGGGGAGGGAGGGGGCTGTGTGTCCTTTCCTGGGGAGGGGGCTGTGTGTCCTTTCCCGGGGAGGGAGGGGGCTGAGTGTCCTTTCCTGGGGAGAGAGGGGGCTGTGTGTCCTTTCCCGGGGAGGGAGGGGGCTGAGTGTCCTTTCCTGGGGAGAGAGGGGGCTGAGTGTAGTTTCCTGGGGAGGGAGGGGGCTGAGTGTCCTTTCCTGGGGAGGGAGGGGGCTGTGTGTCCTTTCCTGGGGAGAGAGGGGGCTGAGTGTAGTTTCCTGGGGAGGGAGGGGGCTGAGTGTCCTTTCCTGGGGAGGGAGGGGGCTGAGTGTCCTTTCCTGGGGAGGGAGGGGGCTGAGTGTCCTTTCCTGGGGAGGGGGCTGAGTGTCCTTTCCTGGGGAGGGAGGGGGCTGTGTGTCCTTTCCTGGGGAGGGGGCTGTGTGTCCTTTCCCGGGGAGGGGGCTGTGTGTCCTTTCCCGGAGAGGGAGGGGGATGTGTCCTTTCCTGGGGAGGGAGGGGGCTGAGTGTCCTTTCCTGGGGAGAGAGGGGGGCTTAGTGTCCTTTCCTGGGGAGAGAGGGGGGCTTAGTGTCCTTTCCTGGGGAGGGAGGGGGCTGAGTGTCCTTTCGTCCAGGTAAACAGATCTGTACACAAGGTGTTTATTGCTTTTCCCGCCCCTTCTGATGGCGCGGCGCGGCGCCAGCTCTCCGCTCTCTTCTCTCACATGTGCCGATTCCTCCCAAACACACTGGAGATAAACAAAATAGTTTTGCACTGAATGGCGAACACAATAAACAACGTAACAAATTATCCGGCGCGGCGCGGCGTAATGATTCCAGCATTGCCATCATATAAAGATCTAATTTTAGCGCGTCGCTTGGCACTGCGCGCCGTATTTGTGTTTTGGGCCTTAATCAGAACCTGATGTATCAGAGACCCGAAAATAAACCATCTGCCTGAAATCGGGAAACATCTGCGGAGCTGAAGAATCGTGACTGACGCGCTCGCCGAAAAGGGCGCGATGGGCGGTCGGTGATGTCACAGCGCTGTCAGATCCGGTCAATGTGAACGCGACTGATCTCCTATAATCATCAACACATTTTGGCACATTTGTAGCGTGTTTTTTGTATGACAGAAAGCGCGGCAAATCACGCGACTTCGAACCCGCTAACAATTAATGGCTTTACAAAGCACAGCCCGCGATTGCAGAGCGTTTCCGAAACGCGTGGTAAAATACACAATTTTACAGCCGCAAATAATAATGATTGCTGAGCGTTTTTCGCACGTTCACGCGTCTAATGTCTGAATAAGTGAATATTCTGGTGAATAGAATTCATAAAACAAAAACGCAGCTTTTATCGCATTTTTCCAGCGACTTTTCTCTCAGACGTCCTCAGGAGTGCAGGAAGTGGGAATACAATAAGGGGAGGGGCTAGATCCGGACGCGTCCAATCATTTCCTTACACATTGGAACTCTCACACGTTATTCGTAAAACAATAACAACAAATGAAACAAATACAAAATAACAAATAGAAACATTTGTCTCCTGATCTTTGGACACAAATTTATTTTTATGACGAATCTTTTTCTGTTGAACATTTTCTTCTTGTTTTGTTATTTTCTTCACACATCTTTCCTTCCGGAATAATAAGCCGGTTCCACTCGCTGGCCGTATCTCGGGCACAGGAGGCCGGGGGCAGCGCCACTTGCTGGCCATATCTCGGGCACAGGAGGCCGGGGGCAGCGCCACTTGCTGGCCATATCTCGGGCACAGGAGGCCGGGGGCAGCGCCACTCGCTGGCCGTATCTCGGGCACAGGAGGCCGGGGGCAGCGCCACTTGCTGGCCATATCTCGGGCACAGGAGGCCGGGGGCAGCGCCACTTGCTGGCCATATCTCGGGCACAGGAGGCCGGGGGCAGCGCCACTTGCTGGCCGTATCTCGGGCACAGGAGGCCGGGGGCAGCGCCACTCGCTGGCCGTATCTCGGGCACAGGAGGCCGGGGGCAGCGCCACTTGGTGGCCATATCTCGGGCACAGGAGGCCGGTGGCAGCACCACTCGCTGGCTGTATCTCGGGCACAGGAGGCGGGGGCAGCGCCACTCGCTGGCCATATCTCGGGCACAGGAGGCCGGGGGCAGCGCCACTCGCTGGCCATATCTCGGGCACAGGAGGCCGGGGGCAGCGCCACTCGCTGGCCATATCTCGGGCACAGGAGGCGGGGGCAGCGCCACTTGCTGGCCATATCTCGGGCACAGGAGGCCGGGGGCAGCGCCACTTGCTGGCCATATCTCGGGCACAGGAGGCCGGTGGCAGCGCCACTCGCTGGCCGTATCTCGGGCTTAGGAGGCCGGTGGCAGCGCCACTCGCTGGCTGTATCTCGGGCACAGGAGGCCGGGGGCAGCGCCACTCGCTGGCCGTATCTCAGGCACAGGAGGCCGGTGGCAACGCCACTCGCTGGCCGTATCTTGGGCACAGGAGGCCGGTGGCAGTGCCACTCGCTGGCCATATCTTGGGCACAGGAGGCCGGTGGCAGTGCCACTCGCTGGCTGTATCTCGGGCACAGCAGGCCGGTGGCAGCGAGGAATCCCTCAGACAATTCTACGGAGAGTCGCCATTCATTAAATCCATAATTTTAGTACAAACGTCTCTAAACAAGGCGGGGGCGCCGCCATTCCTCGCAGGCTTTATATAGGAATGATGGTTTTAATCAATGCTTCGAATGTTGGCCGCACCCAGGAAGCGTCGTCTCCCCATCGCTGCCACCAACACCTATCATTTTACAAGATCTCTGAAGGCCGCGCCTGCCGAGTCCAATAGGGAAGATGTTGAAAAGTAATGATACCTGGAATTCCGGGGAGGAAATGATCTCCGAAGGATTTTCTCTTACAAGTACAGGAAGGAGCAATGATGGAAAAATACAAACAAAGGAAATTCTACTGGTGAATGGTCAGCTTAGAGCCGAATTCCAGGAAGGGCAATTTTTTATAGTCACATTGGGCCACGTTGGACAAATGTAGACATGCCTGGGTCATACCGGTGGGGTCCCTGTGGAATAGACATGGCTACTACAGTGATTTCTATAATAGACATGGCTACTACAGTGATCTCCTACAGTAGACATGGCTACTACAGTGATCTCCTACAGTAGACATGGCTACTACAGTGATCTCTATAATAGACATGGCTACTACAGTGATCTCTATAATAGACAGGGCTACTACAGTGATCTCCTATAATAGACATGGCTACTACAGTGATTTCTATAATAGACATGGCTACTACAGTGATCTCTATAATAGACATGGCTACTACAGTGATCTCTATAATAGACAGGGCTACTACAGTGATCTCTATAATAGACAGGGCTACTACAGTGATCTCTATAATAGACATGGCTACTACAGTGATCTCTATAATAGACATGGCTACTACAGTGATCTCTATAATAGACAGGGCTACTACAGTGATCTCTATAATAGACATGGCTACTACAGTGATCTCTATAATAGACAGGGCTACTACAGTGATCTCTATAATAGACATGGCTACTACAGTGATCTCCTACAGTAGACATGGCTACTACAGTGATCTCTATAATAGACATGGCTACTACAGTGATCTCTATAATAGACATGGCTACTACAGTGATCTCTATAATAGACATGGCTACTACAGTGATCTCTATAATAGACATGGCTACTACAGTGATTTCTATAATAGACAGGGCTACTACAGTGATCTCTATAATAGACATGGCTACTACAGTGATCTCCTACAGTAGACATGGCTACTACAGTGATCTCCTATAATAGACATGGCTACTACAGTGATCTCTATAATAGACAGGGCTACTACAGTGATCTCTATAATAGACATGGCGACTACAGTGATCTCCTACAGTAGACATGGCTACTACAGTGATCTCTATAATAGACATGGCTACTACAGTGATCTCCTACAGTAGACATGGCTACTACAGTGATCTCCTATAATAGACATGGCTACTACAGTGATTTCTATAATAGACATGGCTACTACAGTGATCTCTATAATAGACATGGCTACTACAGTGATCTCTATAATAGACAGGGCTACTACAGTGATCTCTATAATAGACAGGGCTACTACAGTGATCTCTATAATAGACATGGCTACTACAGTGATCTCTATAATAGACATGGCTACTACAGTGATCTCTATAATAGACATGGCTACTACAGTGATCTCTATAATAGACATGGCTACTACAGTGATCTCTATAATAGACAGGGCTACTACAGTGATCTCTATAATAGACATGGCTACTACAGTGATCTCTATAATAGACAGGGCTACTACAGTGATCTCTATAATAGACATGGCTACTACAGTGATCTCCTACAGTAGACATGGCTACTACAGTGATCTCTATAATAGACATGGCTACTACAGTGATCTCTATAATAGACATGGCTACTACAGTGATCTCTATAATAGACATGGCTACTACAGTGATTTCTATAATAGACAGGGCTACTACAGTGATCTCTATAATAGACATGGCTACTACAGTGATCTCCTACAGTAGACATGGCTACTACAGTGATCTCTATAATAGACATGGCTACTACAGTGATCTCTATAATAGACATGGCTACTACAGTGATCTCTATAATAGACATGGCTACTACAGTGATCTCTATAATAGACATGGCTACTACAGTGATCTCTATAATAGACATGGCTACTACAGTGATTTCTATAATAGACAGGGCTACTACAGTGATCTCTATAATATACAGGGCTACTACAGTGATCTCCTACAGTAGACACCCCTACTTTTCAAAAAAGCTCCACCACATGTCATCTCTCAGTCCAAGAAAATGGCGCCCATCCACACAAAGAACGGGCACACTGGGAGCCTACTGGTAAATACAAAAACAAGTGTAAATGGCTTCAGCTCTCCCGTTGTAAAATATCTAACATGTTTCACCCATGTGGAGCTTAATCATAGAGGCCTTCCATAGGCAAAACTCATTAGTGGATTTTCCCATGGGTGGAGAAAAAGAGTTGAAGTCACATACACAAATTTTTTGTATTTACCAGTAGCCTCCCAGTTTGCCAGTTCAGAGTGCGGATAGGGCGCCATTTTCTCTTTCCCCACTCGTGGGAAAAACCACCAATGAGTTTCGCCTATGTGGGGCTTGTATGTAGAGGCCTCTATGATTAAGTTCCACATGGGTGAAACGTGTTAGAATATTTTATAACGGGAGAGCTGAAGCCATTTACACTTATTTGGGGATTTACCAGTAGGCTCCCAGTGTGGAAGTTCTGAGCGCAGTTGGGCGCCATTGTCTTGGTGATGACACCCTGGTCCTTGTGGTGGAGCTTTTTGGAAAAGTTTCCCTGTATATTGTGATATATAAGAAATGTATTCATGACTTGTAAAGTTAATGAAGCTTCACTTTAAATGTCAGTTCTGTGGGAATATTTCATGAAGTCGCTTTGTGTGGATTTGCCGAAATACGAAAAACAAAGAAGAAGAAAAAAGAGGAAAAAATAGAAAAAAGAGGAAAAAAGAGGAAAAAATTGAAAAAAGAGGAAAAAAGAGGAAAAAAAAGGAAAAAAGAGGAAAAAAGAGGAAAAAAAAAGGAAAAAAGAGAAAAAATAGGAAAAAAATGAAAAAAGAGGAAAAAAGAGGAAAAAAGAGGAAGGACCCGAATCTGGTGAGTCTCTGGAAAACGCGGGCAGGGACTTTTCCTGAGGTTATTATGTCTGCGTTGTATAAATACAAACGTTTAGGTTCCACGTCTCATCTCCCATCTGAAGAATCTTCCTTCTCCTCACTTATAAATAATTCCCGAGTCACAATATATAGAGAAGTGGAGATTTCCGAGGAAAAGAGACACCTGTTTGGACGCGGTGACATTCCTCGCCAATAACAATTCCTAATGTTACAAATTAATGGCTTTGCGGAATGTTTATTGAAAAAGCACTTTGTAAATTATGGATGAGATCCGTGTACATCGGAAAACTAAACAAGAAAAAACATCGCTTTGCATTAATAGGTACCCCCCCCCCCCCCATTACGTAAGAAGGAAAAAAAACTCCATTACTTTTCAGAGTAATAAAAACAAGAATGTCTTAAGTAGCGGGACGTCAGATCTCCCGCGTCGTACAAATGTATTATTTTACAAATACAAAACCTTAATGAATTTTCCAAACTTTAGATGTAAAGAGTCAGAAGGGAACCAGAAACAAAAGCTGTGAAAGTTTTGAAACAATAATGTACTACTAGGAAACCTTGGTAATGTAGCACCCCTCTGAGGCCGGGGGCAGGATAGCACCCCTAGAGGCTGGGGGCAGGATAGCACCCCTAGAGGCTGGGGCAGGATAGCACCCCTAGAGGCCAGGGGCAGGATAGCACCCCTAGAGGCTGGGGGCAGGACAGGAACCCCTAGAGGCTGGGGCAGGATAGCACCCCTAGAGGCCGGGGGTAGGATAGCACCCCTAGAGGCTGGGGGCAGGATAGCACCCCTAGAGGCCGTGGGCAGGATAGCACCCCTAGAGGCCGTGGGCAGGATAGCACCCCTAGAGGCCGTGGGCAGGATAGCACCCCTAGAGGCTAGGGCAGGATAGCACCCCTAGAGGCCAGGGGCAGGATAGCACCCCTAGAGGCTGGGGGCAGGATAGCACCCCTAGAGGCTGGGGCAGGATAGCACCCCTAGAGGCCGTGGGGCAGGATAGCACCCCTAAAGGCCGTGGGCAGGATAGCACCCCTAGAGGCCGTGGGGCAGGATAGCACCCCTAAAGGCCGTGGGCAGGATAGCACCCCGAGAGGTCGTGGGCAGGATAGCATTTCACCTCCAGGCAGTGGTTGCTCCTGCTCAATATTTTTTTTGGGGGGGGCAGCGGTGAATCAATGCCAAATAATGCCCCCTGCAGGAGACGGACGGGAAGACAGCGATCCATCCATGGGAGATGGACGGGAGGGCAGAGATCCCCCCCACAGGAGGTGGACGGGAAGGTAGTGATTCCCCCCCCACAGACACCCCCCCATACTGGTGAGCTCCCTCCAAGGGCCTGACAGCCTAGCACTAAATCTCCAGCTCTTCCACCTAAATAACTCCTTCTCAGCTGGGCTAACCCTGGGTATTTAAGGAGGCCTGCCCCATGCTAATCCAGATTTCTGAAATCTGGTGCACAGGCTGGGGTGTCCGTGGCCCCATGCAATGAAGTCCACTGTAGGAAAAATCCGGCAACTCTGTGCTCCTTTTATACGTTTTGTAATAGCTGCATAACATAGATACAGTACAAAAATTATAACGCGTTTCGGTCATTGCTGCCTTCCTCAGGCTGTAATGGATGAAACACGTTATCATTTTTGAGCGCTATGTAGCTAATAAAGATGAATAAGAGGAGCACCGAGTTGCCATCTTTTTTCTACAGTGGATCCATGACCTACCGGCACAAAAGATTTCATGATAAAAGGAGCTTTTCCAGAAAATGATCTTGTTGCTGAGTTTTCTGACATGCCAGGAATTTATTCAGGCAGACTTACTGACAGGTCCACTTTAAATATCCATCAGAAATGTGGCACCTTTAGTCAGTGCAGATTGTGAAAAGACGATTCACCATGTTTAGTATCTTTCCTCATCATGAATCAGTGATGTTATAAATAAAAAAAGGAAAAAAGAATTATGAAAAAATGTAATATTTGATATTTTTTTTCACCCAGACAAAAATATTTAGTATTTCATGTATGATGTAATTAAAAAAGCATTTCTAAAGGGTTAGTCAATACGTGTGCGGCTTTTGGCAGAATGCGTCTTTTGCTGCAAGACACACGAGCCACGGAGAAAGAAAATGAAATGTTCTGCGGAGAAATAGTGAAGAGAATTGGGATTTCGCCAACTTTTCCAGATTTATGTGATTCAGATGTTTCACAAAGTGCTTCTTCCCCCTCCTTGTCTCGCTTGGCAGCAAAATGACATATGAAGACACAATGGCCTTTTTTATCAGAGCGATCGCTGAAAACACCTGAGGGACCCGTATGGTGCATGAAAACAGAGGCCGACATCCGATCGCGTCAGATCGCAAAGAACTTGTAATAAAGTGTCCATCAATCAATCTGTGCCCTTCAACCCAGCCACTGTACCATCAATTGTCACCACTGTGCCCATCAAATGGAGCTACTGTGCCCATCAAATGGAGCTACTGTGCCCATCAAATGGAGCTACTGTGCCCACCAATTGCTTCCACTGTGCCCATCAATTGCTTCCAGTGTACCCATCAACTGCCACTACTGTGCCCATCAACTGCCACTACTGTACCCATCAATTCCTGCCAGTGTGACCATCAACTGCTGCCAGTGTGCATCCCCCTCCCGCCCGGCACTTACCCTGCCTTTGTGGGGCAGCAGATCACGGCGTTCTCCTCGATGTCTTCTCCCGTCCTCTCTTCCCATCCTCTGCAATGATTGGACGATTGTCGTTCTAAAGCAAATCAGGTAACAGACCTAAGCATTCTGATTGGCTGAGAGGCGGTATAGTGTTAGGAAAGCAAAAAATCACTTTCATAACACAAGGCTGAGTGAACTGCGAGTGCCCAGCATGACGCCCGCTGTTCACCTTTTTGGACTCCTATTAGAGCCTACGGCTCCAATCAGGTGCTTCCAAAAAATACCCGCCGCTGTATTTCAGGCGCCCGAAAAAGGGACCGGCACCTGAATAGGGGGCGGCAACGGCGACCATAGATATATTCAAGCAATGCATGATCCTATCTATTGGTGAGAGAGAGGTGGCAGGAGAGAGGGGGCGGCGCCCTTTATGGACGCAACGCCACTGGTCCATCAGAAGGGTTCACCTTTCCTTCTTCTGATATACACAGCGGGGAAAATAAGTATTGAAGACGTCGCCATTTTTCTAGGTAAATATTCACAATATAACCAAAAGTATTGCAATCATTAGTGCAGACATGTCTAAATCTAAACCCCTCATCAAAGAACCTAAACATTTGATATCCCCCCTTATCTTGGGGGTTCAGACATCCTCTACTCTCCCAAAATGCTTTTGCACAGTGGGGGAGGAGGAGCACAGTGGGGGAGGAGCACAGTGGGGGAGGAGGAGCACAGTGGAGGAGGAGCACAGTGGGGGAGGAGCACAGTGGAGGAGGAGCACAGTGGGGGAGGAGCACAGTGGAGGAGGAGCACAGTGGAGGAGGAGCACAGTGGGGGAGGAAGAGCACAGTGGGGGAGGAGCACAGTGGAGGAGGAGCACAGTGGAGGAGCACAGTGGGGGAGGAGCACAGTGGGGGAGGAGCACAGTGGAGGAGGAGCACAGTGGGGGAGGAGCACAGTGGGGGAGGAGCACAGTGGGGGAGGAGGAGCACAGTGGGGGAGGAGCACAGTGGAGGAGGAGCACAGTGGGGGAGGAGGAGCACAGTGGGGGAGGAGCACAGTGGAGGAGGAGCACAGTAGAGGAGGAGCACAGTGGAGGAGGAGCACAGTGGAGGAGGAGCACAGTGGGGGAGGAGCAGAGTGGAGGAGGAGCACAGTGGGGGAGGAGCACAGTGGAGGAGCACAGTGGGGGAGGAGCACAGTGGAGGAGGAGCACAGTGGAGGAGGAGCACAGTGGGGAGGAGCACAGTGGGGAGGAGCACAGTGGAGGAGGAGCACAGTGGAGGAGGAGCACAGTAGAGGAGGAGCACAGTGGAGGAGGAGCACAGTGGAGGAGGGGCATGCAATGAAGGGTGACAACGCTGCTGCTCCATACAGTTCATGTAAAGACAGCGTTGTCACCCCATCAGAGGAAGTACTCGGGTGGAAAGGAGTTCTTACTGTGAGGGAAGGAGACCATTAAAGAAGAGTTCAGAGAATTTATATAACAAGTGTAGTCCCAGGTTCTATTCCTACCAGTGCAGCAGCCAGGCAAACAGCAACTTCATGCCTCTAAATCCAGGAAACACAGTCTAGAGGGTTTGCCTTTTTAACCACTTGCTTACTGGGCACATATACCCCCTTCCAGCCCAGGCGCTTTAAATTAAAATTGCGCCGTGCCTCCCAAACAAAATTGACGTTCTTTTTTTCCCACAAATAGAGATTTCTTTTGGTGGTCTCAGCGGGGGAGGGGCATCGATGGTTTAAAAAAAACAATTAGATAATCACCGGAAGTACCACAACATACAGAGATATACAATGTAACATCTCATCACACACAGAGGGGGGACTTGTGTCTTTTTTCAGCCTCACCTTCTATGTAATACTATGTAACAATGTATGTAACTATGTAATACTATGTAATACTATGTAACAATGTATGTAATACTATGTAATACTATGTAATACTATGTAACAATGTATGTAATACTATGTAATACTATGTAACTGTAAATACTAAATTTGCCTTACAAAATCCAGCAGCCTAACAAAGATGTTGGAGGTTCTTTTTCTTCTGAGCGATGTAGTGCGCCTTGTTTTATGGTTGGATTGCGTCCGCTCCGGTTTGCACATTTTGGACTCCAATGATAATCCCGCCATGGAATAAGCTTCAGCCGCCCCTTTTGGGACATTTTTTGGGCGGTTTCTGATGGCGCCCATTAAACTGAAGCGCAGATTTCACATATTAACAAAACATTGAGATGGTTCTTCATTTCTACGTCAGAATATCTTTTCATATACAATTCAATGATAACAATTTTATTAACATCCAATATATTCTTTGAACTTTTATGAGTTTACTTGGATTTGGGATTTTCTAGTAAACACAAATAACACAAACAAATAATAAAGATTTTGCTGCCAACAAAGAAAAAGTACAATTCTGTGCATTGGGTCTAGTCGCTGGTCCAATAGATAATCAACATTTCATAAAGTCATGTCTGGGTCATTCTCAAGTGTCTTCACTGAAGATGCTCTTTGGTTGAATACAAACAAAATTATTGGAATGATATTGTAATCAAAATGTTTGGGTGGTCCGCAACAACGTTACTCAGAAGGGCCGTTAGGACAGAAGTTTTAGGAATATTGTTGGAATATTGATGAAGAATGTCTAAGGAGGCTTCGAATTTAGCATTTCAACCAGTTAAAGTGGAACTAAACCCAACAATTCAACCGTTACGTTCCCAGTATGCCAACTGTCACATTTGCGTTCTCAGCCAAACGGTCAAACCATCAAGTGACCGGAGTCATAACTGATCACATGTGGAGCATCATGGCAAATTCAGACCAAACAGGCCAAGATGGCGGCTTCCTTGGCTGAAAAGGATAGGGAGGTCTTGTTCCGCTTTAGGAAAATAGTTGTAAATTCAGTGGAGCCTTTCTGTTCCTGGAGAAGAAATCCCAAGACTTTGGCTGTTGAGGAGACCAGGTAGATAGCAGAGGGCACCGAGGTCAGAAGAAGTGACATTGCTTCATTTCCCAGATGATTGGAAGTTTTCCAGGGAGCAATGCTCTCTATTCTAGGTAATCACTTCTTGGGGGTCCCATATTGCTACAAAGGGCATTTAGTAGAATACGTAATAGGGCATCTTTTTTAACAAATATGATCATGTTATCACACAGCCAATAGAATTACATCATTGTGAAAGCAGGTCTAGCAGTTGGAGGCAATTTTGTTTTTGGATGAAATCAAAGCCAAACTTGTATAAGAAAGCTACAATTATGGAGGTCACCACATTATCAAAAGCTCAACCAAGTCCTTAGAACGACTTTTCTTTACAGTTGTCACAGTCAGGGGTCAGGCTTGAAGATTAGTAGCTATAGCAGTAGAGAGCCTCCCACCGACCATTTGGATAAGTGGACAAGCAGGTCACCTTGGCGGATGACGCAGACTCACCTGAGGAGTGGGGTATTAACCGGTGTTCACCAGAGCTCCTGATGGTGGAGATTGGTTTTGCTGCCTGTCAGTACCAGGTCCTGATCCTCAGAATTGCTCCACCAGAAGGTGAGAAAGTCAGGATCCAGTAGCAGATATAACAGGTAGCGATTAAGCAGAAGCGTAGACAGCAACAAGCCAAACTGGAGTGTTGAGTGGTTTCAGGTTGGGATCAAGCCTGAGCGTAGTCGAGGAACATGCCAAAGGTCGATAATGGGTGGTAGTAAAGATACGGAGTGACGGGAGCGAAACATTGGCTGGAGAAAGCACAATAATCTGGCAAACAGGAAGTGCAGAGACATGGCTTAAAAGAGGATGTTCATGGGAGGAGCAAATAGTTCAAGGGTCATGAGAAGAAAGATATAAGGCAAGGTTGTCTAAGCAATCAGACAGGGAGCATCTCAGTGAGAAGAGTTAGTGCCAGACACAGCAGAAGTCTTGGGTTCAGGTCCAGGCCCCGACACATGGAGTTAGGCACACCATCCCTGGCATATCCCTGACCATAGAAGGTGAGACGTCAGAGATAAACCTTTCCCCCAGTAGTCTAGTCTGTGCTTCCAGACTTTTCTCCTGACATTATGGAGGATCCGTAGGGGGGAGGTGACTACATCGTCCGATTCCATCATGGCTATAGCAGTTGGGTGGGACCTGTAAAATGTATTCGAATAAAAGCAGAACAAGGAGAGTGCGAGACTTATTGAGGGTTTCCAGAATACGATTCATTAGTTGCCACGTTCCTTCTGGGGATTCCAGGGGGGTTCCCTTCATTGGGGTGTAAGGATTCTGGATGGGGGGAGATTAGAGGGTCACAGGCAGCAGCTGGTAGAATACTCATAACGCTTTCTCCAGCCACCGGTATGGGAGAAAAGGGACAATCTAAGCTACGCCGTCCACATCACATCCTTTCAGGCTCCCTTAAACCCCAATTAAGGGGCCCCTTTGAACCCTAAACGTTGTTGGCTTTGTAATTATTTTTTTTGTAAAATCTTTATTTAGCTGTAGTGAGTCAAGTGCTAAACCAAGCTCCTGTTCTCTGATGAGCTGCCGTAAAAACCATTAAACTGGACGAGATTCCCATTTGTGACTCCTATTTGAATCATCAGACCTGGCAAATCAAACCCCTATCTTCCTATATAAGTTATTAGGAGACAACATGTGATCCAGTTTACCAGAAACCGTACAAAACTTAGGCCCAGATTCACGTAGGGAGCGCGTATTTGTGTGCGGGCGTAACATATTCTATTTACGCTACGCCTCCGCAACTTTGACAGGCAAGTGCAGTATTCACAAAGCAAAGTTGCGGCGGCGTAGCGTAAATAGGCCGGCGTAAGGCCGCCTAATTCAAATGTGGAACATGTGGGCGTGTTTTATGTTAATCTACTGTGACCCCACGTAAATGAAGCTTTTTACAAACAGCGCATGCGCCGTCCCTGAAAGTATCCCAGTGCACATGCTTCAAATTAACCCGGAAAAAGCCAATACTTTAGACGTGAACGTAAATGACGCACAACGACTTACGCAAACGATGTAATCAACGGAAAATGATACGCTGTTCCGACGTCCATACCTAACATTGGTACGCCTCATCTACGCCTCATAGAGCAGGGGTAACTTTACGCCGGAAAAAGCCTAATGTAAACAGCGTATCTGTACTGCGTCGGCCGGGCGTACGTTCGTGAATAGGCGTATCTAGCTGATTTACATATTTTAGGCGTAAATCAGCGTACACGCCCCTAGCGGCCAGCGTAAATATGCAGTTAAGATACGACGGCGTAGGAGACTTACGCTGTTTTTTAGCGTATCTGATTCTTTGGCCCCATACACACGATAGAATCCATCCGCAGATAAATCCCAGCAAATGGGTTTCTGCGGATAGATTCTATGGTGTGTACACGCCAGCGGATCTCTTTCCGCGGAGAAATCTCCTCTGGGATGGATTCCAGCAGATCGAATATTTGTTGTGCTGCACAACAAATCCATCTGCTGGAATCCATCCCAACGGATGGATCCGCTCGTCTGTACAGACTTACCGGATCCATCCGTCCAAAGGGATTCCCCGCACGCGTCGTAATGATTTGACGCATGCGTGGAATTCCTTATATGACAGCGTCGCGCCCGTCGCCGCGTCATAATCGCGGCGACGGCGCGACACGTCATCGCCAGAGGATTTCCGCGCGGATTTCAATGGGATGGTGTGTACACTCCATCCCATCGAAATCAGCGGATATCTTTGAGAGGATTTATCCGTGGAAACGGTCCGCTGGACCGTATCTGCGGATAAATCCTCTCGTGTGTATGGGGCCTTAGAGTCTGAGGCGTCGTATCTCCTACGTGAATCTGGGCCTAAGTGTCAATTTAAAGTGGAGCTTTGATTACCTTCCAACCTCAGTCTCAATTTACGTCGATCTCAATCGCTATTAGACGCATTATTGTGTTCATAGTTACGTTTTCGTTCCCCCCTAATAGACGAGATGGAACACAGACCGCGACTCACACACCGTCTTGTACTAATCACAATAGTCATCAAAAAGGGCCACAGGGGGGAAGCAGCTCATGTCAAACACTTGCCCAATACTTCTGGGATAATCTATAAATTTCCAACTGGTCCAATTATGTCAAATGTTATTAGTGTTTCTAAGTACATTTCCCGAGGGAGTCAGCGGCAGACTCATTTCATTTGGACAAAGCACAACAATTTCCCACACTGTAAAAAGTTTAAATATAGAAAAGTGTTGTTTTCAGTAAAAAATGTGCAATTCTATAAACAATGAAGTGGATGTAAATTGAAGCCTACATTTCCGTGATATCGTGTTTGTTGGGTAAGAATTGTGTCATCCAGAATTTCTTTTGACTGAATGTTCCGCATGAGCGGCCCTCTGCGCTCCGGAGCGTTTAGGAGTTGGATTTGCTCCAGTCTTCTTCTTCTTACAAAGATCGGAGACATTATTAGAGACATTTCTGCTTTTCCTCGGAACGGGTTATTTGAATGCCCGCAGGTGCCAAACTTTTCATTTATGGACAGGACACCTTTTCATAAACACCAATACGGGAAAATGATTTGGTTGGGTTGTTATTATAACCAATCTGTCACAATGAATAGAATGACGATCACCAGAATTAAAGAGCTTGCTAAGGAGTCCTGAACCCTGGGATGTTCTTGTCATGGATATGGGGTATGTCTGTCTGTCAGCTTACCTCTCCTCCATGTGTTCAGAGGCCAGCCACTCTCGCTGATCTCTCCTCAAAGTATGGCTCCACCCCAGGCCCCTATCAGGGAACTCTATATTATCCTTCTGAAAAACGTACGGTGTCATGCGGAGTCCCTCAGGGATCTCCCTTATCACCCGTATTGTTTAATATCTATCTTCGCCCTCTCTTGGAAATCATCAGGAACCAGAAGTTACTTTACCACTCCTATGCAGACGACACACAACTGTATTTCCACATCTGCAACAAAAAGGATCGTTCTCTTGGACTAGAGAAATGCCTCACTCTAATAGATAACTGGATGACAAACAGCACACCGCGCACCTCACACCGCGCCCCTCACACCGCGCCCCTCACACCGCGCCCCTCACACCGCACACCTAATAGATAACTGGATGACAAACAGCACAGCACACCGCGCCCCTCACACCGCGCCCCTCACACCGCACACCTAATAGATAACTGGATGACAAACAGCACAGCACACCGCGCCCCTCGCACCGCGCCCCTCACACCGTGCCCCTCGCACCGCACACCTAATAGATAACTGGATGACAAACAGTTATCTAAAACTCAATGGTTCGAACACAGAACTTCTCCTGTTTCACGCTAACCGGAAAAATCACCCCGCGTCAACATGGACCCCGCCGCCCATTCTGGGTAAAACTATCACCCCTAGCACCAAAGTCACAAGTCTCGGAGTCATCTTCGACACCTACATGACAATGGATGCACAAATAGGGTCAGTAGTCAGCGGATCCCACCATCTGCTCCGCCTACTACGCAGACTCCTCCCCTTTATCCCGAAAGAGGACATTGCAGTCGTGGTGGGAACAATCATCAATTCCAGACTGGACTACGCAAATGCCCTCTATCTAGGACTCCCCAAATACCAAATCACTCGTCTGCAAGTCGTTCAAAATACGGAAAAACCATGGGAATCAATCTCACCTTCACTGAGATCCCTTCATCGAGATCCCTTCACTGAGATCCCGTCACTGAGATCCCTTCACCGAGATCCCTTCACCGAGAGCCCTTCGCCGAGATCCCTTCACTGAGATTCCGTCACTGAGATCCCGTCACTGAGATCCCTTCACTGAGATCCCTTCACTGAGATCCCTTCACTGAGATTCCGTCACTGAGATCCCGTCACTGAGATCCCTTCACTGAGATCCCTTCACTGAGATCCCTTCACCGAGATCCATTCACTGAGATCCCTTCACTGAGATCCCGTCACTGAGATCCCTTCACTGAGATCCCTTCACTGAGATCCCTTCATTGGCTGCCAGTAAAAGACATAATCACTTTCAAGGCGCTCTGCCTAATACATAAGTGTATTCAAGGCAACGCCCCCCAATATCTATGCGAAGAAATAAAAGCCCATAACCCCAATCGTATTCTGCGATCCTCCAATCAAAACCTCCTCCAGATACCCAAAGCCAGATACAAGTCCAAAGGAGATCGAAGATTTGCAGTCCAGGGACCTCGGCTATGGAATGCACTACCAACCACCATCCGACTGGAGTCGGACCACTTGGCCTTCAGGAGAAAGATCAAAACCCATCTCTTCTGAGGTCTTCTGGGTTCCTTACCCATGAAATGGATACAGCGCCCAGAGGCCATTCAGTTTGCATGTGTTGCGCTCTACAAGTTTCTCACTCACTCAACCTGTGCTCTGCAAGCCAACCCTGCTGCTCTGTGTCCTACGTCCGACCTTGGCTTGCTCTTGACTGTCCTCATCTGCTTCATACCCCGACCTTTGGCATGTTCTTTGACTATCCCTATCCGCTTGTTGCCCTGACGTTTTGGCTTATCTCCTGACTATCCTTGTTGTTCCAGGCTGCTGCTTTCTCTCTATCCTCTAGGAGTCTACTGTGATCTGGAAGTCCCTGGGGGCCGTGACCTGGAGCCAGACTGCAGCGAAGTCCATCCCCACCATCAGGGGCCCTGGTGAACACCCAGTGGCTCTTAGATTTCGCTCCCTGGGAAATCTCATGCTGTATCTTCCAGTGTGATCCGTGTTGGTGCTCCAGAGTACCTGCTTTCTTCAACCACTCAGGGCTCCATCCGCAGCAGTCATCCGTAGGGTCCACTACCTTGCGGTGCACTCCAGGTGGTGCAATCTGTCACCTGGACTCAGATGACCTGAAAGTTCTAATATGCAAATGTAAATTTAAAGACGCCAATCACCCATCCACTTATTTGTGGACACCCACCAAATCCATCATACCTATATGTGTTTGTTGGTCATTGCATACCAGAGGCATAACTAGAACCTTCAGCACCCCAGTGAAAAAAAAATGAAGGGCTCCCCTGACCCAGTGACCCTTTAAATCAGTCCTGGGGCTCATTTCTTTGGTCCCTTTGTGACCCTGATAGTCCCAACACTGACAAACACATACACCTGGGAGCGGGGCCTCAACTATGGGCTCTGGCCACCATCCAGAGCTCTGTCTGAGAACATGAAGCTCTCTACATTCTGGGTAGTGGGTCGGCAGATGTCTGGCACAGCTCCTTACCGGGGCTCACACCCGGGTCACAGGCAACTCTCCATCCTCCATGTGATCAGGGATGACTAGTGGACTGGATACAGCCAAAGGACCCCTTCCTCCCCCCACAGTGGTAGAATGCCAGGGCCCAGTTGCAAATACGACCTTAGTAGTTCACCTTCATATCTTGCCGCATCAATTTCCTTTACATCTCTTGGCATTTGGTCACATAAAAACAAGAACCACCATAGAAGTTGTTGGTGGAAAACTCTGTGATTGTAGGTCCAACATGGGGAAATTTGTTATATAATGCTCAGCGTGTCGCAATGACTGGAGGTCCCACCAAAAGCCGTGTCTGAATGGTGAAGTATCTCCAGATAGGACCACCAGCCCACAATATCTAATGAGAAATGGCCCATGGGGCAAACGACTGCTCAATCCAGTCCTCCCTTGCATTGGCCAACAAAGTTTATGGATCCCCCATCAGAAAAGAAGATCTGTGATAAAAAAACAAAAAGAAAAGTTCAATTATCTAGAAACTGCGGCCCTTTTTTCTGGCCCTTGGGACACTATTTTCATCCACTAATACCGACAATGTTTCATAATTCTCCTCACTGACACCAATAATGGGGCACAATTCCACCACTGACACCAAAGAAGGGGTATTGTTTAATGTCTGGACCTTTTCCACCCCCAATTGCCACAGTCCAGCCCCCCCCCCTTAAGTTTGAAGGTCAGTAAACTGGCCCTTTGTTTAAAAAGTTTGGAGACCCCTGACCTATATCTTTATCAGTCAAGCCCCCCTTGGGTCCAAAAAAGGAAAATGTTAAAGGGGTTGTAAAGGAAATAATAATCATCCTTTACCTGCAGACATTACACTTCTCACTTCCTCATTGTTGGTTTTTGCTCAGCAGTTGCTCTATTTCTTCTCTGTTCTGTTCATTTCCTGCTTGTCTGATTGTTACTGACCACCGTGAAGGGAGGCTTTACTGCGGTGGTCAGTGACGTGCCCCGCCCCCTCCTGGGATCTGTGCGGCAGGACGCTCTCTACGTGTAAGAGACCTCAAGGAGGTGTAAATTACTGGGCGTGCCGCAATGCATACTGGGAAATGTAGTTCTTACACGAACGAGCGCCGCAAACCAGGAAGTGAATGAGAGAACAGAAACTAGAACGCCGGAGGTGATATAGATGAAGGAATTTAATAACAGAATCATTACACTATTCTGTCCGTTTCCCGCGCACACATTCATTTTAGGCAACATTTTTTTTCCTTTAGTGATCCTTTAACTCTTTAGACTGACGCAGAACCGTGAATTGAAATAATAAAAGGTTGGAACTTTCCCCGACCAGCCGCTATGGATCTCATTCCATGTATTTCCGATCCTGCGTTTCAGATGATTGACTCCGATGTGCTCCAGCTTTTGTGATCCCTTTGAAGATTCCCAGACTGGAAAGTAATAACGTTTCCTGGGCCGCCAATGACGCAGATTGATAGACGTATCGGAATGGGGCTTTGGGACGCGGTGCTGTCGGCTTGTTGTACTGATAACAGAATCCATTGGAGGCACGAGAGAAAAACATTTCATGAAATATTTACATCTCCAACCCTTGAATGGCTCCAAATATTCTTGATAAACAACCAAGGATTAGTTGAATCCATCTGACTCTCGCGGCTCGCTGGGATTAGAGAATCGCACTCGCTTTTCTCTCTCTTGGCTTTTGTCTGTATTACAACTGATTGTACCAACATGACCTTATAATAAAATTCTACTTCTGGGTTCCTTCTCAGCCAGTCATATAATGTCCCGGGCAATCCAACTGGCACCCAAGATTTGTCTGCCGACGCGTCTCATTCATGGGGGGGGTCAGAGGAGAACACATTTCTCCGGTCACCATTTCACACGGAAGAAAGAACAATTGTGACAAAAGAAAAGGAACAACAAATGGTATTAAAAAATAAAGAGAAAACAATGGAATGTTCCACATTTTGGCCCCGATGTAGATGGTTGGGATCCACGGCATTTCCTCCACTCGCTGATGACGGTCCTCACAGTGTTCCATGGGGGATCTAATGCCTTGGACCCTTCCTCTGACCTTCTAACAATGAGATCCTCTGATGATTGGAAGATCTCTCAGGACCAAGACTTCTGCCGTAGGGTGAGACTAAGGAAATGTCAGGAAAGACCTACGAGAACAGCTGAACTTTATTTGGGGATAATCAGAGGTGATGGGAGGTGTGTACTGAGATTGAATGTGATTGCTCAATTCTGTGACCACATTATTTTATTTTTTATTTTTACTTCCCTCCACCTAAAAGATTGCAGTTTGTTGTTCCCCCAAGTTGTACAATTTATCGCTTACTTTATCCCCCGAGTTGTACAATTTATCGCTTACTTTATCCCCCGAGTTGTACAATTTATCGCTTACTTTATCCCCCGAGTTGTACAATTTATCGCTTACTTTATCCCCCGAGTTGTACAATTTATCGCTTACTTTATCCCCCGAGTTGTACAATTTATCGCTTACTTTATCCCCCGAGTTGTACAATTTATCGCTCACATTAACGGTGGAAAAAGTTTTGAAATGATTTATCTTTGTCTAGTTTTTTTACATCACAGAAACCTGAAATTTTACCACCTGGGGTGTGTATATCCCCTCCCCCTCATATATATATACACTGTATACAGGGGTGTGTATATATACTGTATACAGGGGGTGTATATATACTCTATACAGGGGGGTGTATATACTGTATACAGGGGGTGTATATAGACTGTATACAGAGGGGGGTGTATATATACTGTATACAGGGGGGTGTATATACTGTATAGAGGGGGGTGTATATAGACTGTATAGAGGGGTGTGTGTATATAGACTGTATACAGGAGGTGGTGTATATATACTGAATAGAGGGGGGGTGTATATATATACTGTATACAGGGGGGGTGTATATAAACTGTATAGAGGAGGGGTGTATATATACTGTATACAGGGGGGGTGTATATAGACTGTATACAGGGGGGTGTATATATACTGTATACAGGGGGGTGTGTGTATAGACTGTATACAGGGGGGTGTATATAGACTGTATAGAGGGGTGTGTGTATATATACTGTATACAGGGGGGGTGTATATAGACTGTATACAGGGGGGTGTGTATATATTGTATACAGGGGGGTATATATACTGTATACAGGGGGGTGTATATATACTGTATACAGGGGGGGTGTATATACTGTATACAGGGGGGGTGTATATACTGTATACAGGGGGGGTGTATATATACTGTATACAGGGGGGGTGTATATATACTGTATACAGGGGGGTGTATATATACTGTATACAGGGGGGTGTATATATACTGTATACAGGGGGGTGTATATATACTGTATACAGAGGGGGGTGTATATATACTGTATACAGGGGGGTGTATATATACTGTATACAGGGGGGTGTATATATACTGTATACAGGGGGGTATATATACTGTATACAGGGGGGTGTATATATACTGTATACAGGGGGGGTTTATATAGACTGTATACATGGGGGTGTATAGACTGTATACAGGGGGGGTGTAGACTTTATACTCTATACTGGAAATGTTACGGTGAAGGTGTGGATGAAATTGCCGACATTCTATGGAAGGACTGGATTCGGCGCGAGGATTCGGCGCGAGGATTCGGCGCGAGGATGCGGCGCGAGGATTCGGGGAAATGGGTTTCGGTGGGTGGAATTGATATTTGAGACACATTAGTAGGGATGAGACCTGATGGTAATTTTTCGGTCCTTGTTGGGAGTATAATGGGATCACACACTTGCTGGAACTACAAGGAACTTCCCTGTTTATAGAGAGTTTTGTTGTCGTTTCTACATGTGGAAGCCGAGGTCGGGGTCTTAGGGGTCGGGGTCTTAGGGGTCGGGGTCTTAGGGGTGGGATAAAGAAGGGAAAGGGGCATTTCTCAGACGTTGAGGGATATAAGGGGTCTAGTACTGATGGAAGAAGAGACGGGGGAGGGGAGAGGATTTCACAAATGACCCCACAATTGGGAGGAAAGTTTTCCACAGAAGAGAGTTTAATAATAAGACACGTGGCCCCTCGGCTCTCATCGCCTCACACTGGCAGAGCCAATCAGCAGCCTCTCCTCGCAGGAGACATGTAATGAGGGCACTATCATTATCACCAATCAGTGCCGCTCATCAATGCCCATCAGAGCCACCAATCAGTGCCGCTCATCAATGCCCATCAGAGCCACCAATCAGTGCTGCTCATCAATGCCCATCAGAGCCACCAATCAGTGCCGCTCATCAATGCCCATCAGAGCCACCAATCAGTGCCGCTCATCAATGCCCATCAGAGCCACCAATCAGTGCCGCTCATCAATGCCCATCAGAGCCACCAATCAGTGCCACTCATCAATGCCCATCAGAGCCACCAATCAGTGCCGCTCATCAATGCCCATCAGTGCCACCAATCAGTGCCGCTCATCAATGCCCATCAGAGCCACCAATCAGTGCCGCTCATCAATGCCCATCAGTGCCACCAATCAGTGCTGCTCATCAATGCCCATCAGTGCCACCAATCAGTGCTGCTCATCAATGCCCATCAGAGCCACCAATCAGTGCCGCTCATCAATGCCCATCAGAGCCACCAATCAGTGCTGCTCATCAATGCCCATCAGAGCCACCAATCAGTGCCGCTCATCAATGCCCATCAGAGCCACCAATCAGTGCCACTCATCAATGCCCATCAGAGCCACCAATCAGTGCCGCTCATCAATGCCCATCAGTGCCACCAATCAGTGCTGCTCATCAATGCCCATCAGTGCCACCAATCAGTGCTGCTCATCAATGCCCATCAGAGCCACCAATCAGTGCTGCTCATCAATGCCCATCAGAGCCACCAATCAGTGCTGCTCATCAATGCCCATCAGAGCCACCAATCAGTGCTGCTCATCAATGCCCATCAGAGCCACCAATCAGTGCCGCTCATCAATGCCCATCAGAGCCACCAATCAGTGCTGCTCATCAATGCCCATCAGTGCCACCAATCAGTGCTGCTCATCAATGCCCATCAGAGCCACCAATCAGTGCTGCTCATCAATGCCCATCAGAGCCACCAATCAGTGCCGCTCATCAATGCCCATCAGAGCCACCAATCAGTGCCGCTCATCAATGCCCATCAGAGCCACCAATCAGTGCCGCTCATCAATGCCCATCAGAGCCACCAATCAGTGCCGCTCATCAATGCCCATCAGAGCCACCTATCAGTGAAGGAGAAAAATATTTACTGACAGAAAGTAAGAAAAACTTTTTGTTTTATTTCATTTTTGTAAAAACCATCAGTGATGAAAAATCACCAAAAGGAAGATGTATTTGTGTGAAGAAAATGATAAAAATGTCCCATGGTTACAATGTAGCGTGTAAAAGTAACGTATATCCTGGCAGGGCGATGCTGTGGATGTGCCAGCGCCCCGAGGGTTTGGGCCAAAGGCCAGAAATTCGCACTTCAAAGGCACGCGATAAGAAACACGATTATTTTATTTTATAGAGATGTCATAAAAAACAATTAAATCCACAACTGGTCCCTGCAGGTTATCACAATACAATTCTATCATAAAAGACTCAAAAGGTCAAGGGTTAACCGCGCCATCTGCGGACACCACTCGGCGGTACGTGTCGCAGGCTTTGAAGGGCTTTTATTTTTGAATCCACTTTTAAAGGATCACTAAAGGAAAAACATTTTTTTGCTGAAATGACTGTTTGCAGGGTATAGAGACATAAAAGTTATCTGATTCCTTTAAAAACGATTAAAAATAGATAAAAATCAATCCTATAATGTGCCTCTTAGATGCAAAAAGTGAAAGTAGTTTAGTCTTTGCATGTTATTTCATGCCTCTGTGCTGGACAGTGCCATAGAGAGCCATGGCTAGGAAAACTAAACTCTCTCATAAGGAGCCAGACAACCAGGAAGTGTCCAGAACAGAGAAGGATTACAGCAACATCAGAGCAAAAACCAACAATAAGGACATGAAACCAGGACTGCAGTAAGGTAAAGGAAGCTCATTAAGTCTCACGCCGGCCCTTGCTATCCAAGGTTACCCCCTTGATTATCGCTTTCTGGCTCACCACTATAGTCGCTGCTCCTGACCCGCCTTGCGCCCCCTGTTGATCGATTGTTTGCTTACCAGCCTAGGATCGCCCTGTCAATTGCCATCACAATTTCGTCTATATGATAAATACCCCTAACTGGCTAATGCTCGGGTAAAAAGACCGCTTGTTGTCTACCTTCAACGCGGCTAACTACATGGCCATGTGTGCTCCTGAGGAAGCGTTGTTTGTAACGCGTAACATGTCGAGCGATCCCTCCTCTCCTCTGGACCCCCCGCCTGGTTACACGGCGCACACTTAACCCTTTGATCACACTCTTTGAGTCTTTTATGATAGAATTGTATTATGATTGTGATAACGAGCGTGGACCAGCTATTGATTTTATATTTGTAACAGTTTTTTATGACATCTCTATAAAATAAAATGATCTCGTTTCTTATCGTACTTATCGCGTGCCTTTAGCCCAAACCTATACAATGTAGCACGACCGCGCAATTGTCATTCAAAGTGTGAGAGCGCTGAAAGCTGAGAATTGGCCTGGGCAGGAAGGGGGTGACAGTGACAGTCTGTGGAACCCATGACCCGAGTCTCTGGAACCCATGATCCGAGTCTGTGGAACCCATGACCCGAGTCTCTGGAACCCATGATCCGAGTCTGTGGAACCCATGATCCGAGTCTGTGGAACCCATGACCCGAGTCTGTGGAACCCATGACCCGAGTCTCTGGAACCCATGACCCGAGTCTGTGGAACCCATGACCCGAGTCTCTGGAACCCATGACCCGAGTCTGTGGAACCCATGATCCGAGTCTGTGGAACCCATGACCCGAGTCTGTGGAACCCATGACCCGAGTCTCTGGAACCCATGATCCGAGTCTGTGGAACCCATGATCCGAGTCTGTGGAACCCATGACCCGAGTCTGTGGAACCCATGACCCGAGTCTCTGGAACCCATGACCCGAGTCTGTGGAACCCATGACCCGAGTCTCTGGAACCCATGACCCGAGTCTCTGGAACCCATGACCCGAGTCTGTGGAACCCATGACCCGAGTCTCTGGAACCCATGACCCGAGTCTGTGGAACCCATGACCCGAGTCTCTGGAACCCATGACCCGAGTCTCTGGAACCCATGACCCGAGTCTGTGGAACCCATGACCCGAGTCTGTGGAACCCATGACCCGAGTCTGTGGAACCCATGACCCGAGTCTCTGGAACCCATGACCCGAGTCTGTGGAACCCATGACCCGAGTCTCTGGAACCCATGACCCGAGTCTCTGGAACCCATGACCCGAGTCTGTGGAACCCATGACCCGAGTCTGTGGAACCCATGACCCGAGTCTGTGGAACCCATGACCCGAGTCTGTGGAACCCATGACCCGAGTCTGTGGAACCCATGACCCGAGTCTGTGGAACCCATGACCCGAGTCTGTGGAACCCATGACCCGAGTCTCTGGAACCCATGACCCGAGTCTCTGGAACCCATGACCCGAGTCTCTGGAACCCATGATCCGAGTCTGTGGAACCCATGATCCGAGTCTGTGGAACCCATGATCCGAGTCTGTGGAACCCATGATCCGAGTCTGTGGAACCCATGACCCGAGTCTGTGGAACCCATGACCCGAGTCTGTGGAACCCATGACCCGAGTCTGTGGAACCCATGACCCGAGTCTCTGGAACCCATGATCCGAGTCTGTGGAACCCATGATCCGAGTCTGTGGAACCCATGACCCGAGTCTGTGGAACCCATGACCCGAGTCTCTGGAACCCATGACCCGAGTCTGTGGAACCCATGACCCGAGTCTCTGGAACCCATGACCCGAGTCTCTGGAACCCATGACCCGAGTCTGTGGAACCCATGACCCGAGTCTCTGGAACCCATGACCCGAGTCTCTGGAACCCATGACCCGAGTCTCTGGAACCCATGACCCGAGTCTCTGGAACCCATGACCCGAGTCTGTGGAACCCATGACCCGAGTCTCTGGAACCCATGACCCGAGTCTCTGGAACCCATGACCCGAGTCTGTGGAACCCATGACCCGAGTCCTCTGGAACCCATGACCCGAGTCTCTGGAACCCATGACCCGAGTCTCTGGAACCCATGACCCGAGTCTGTGGAACCCATGACCCGAGTCTGTGGAACCCATGACCCGAGTCTCTGGAACCCATGATCCGAGTCTGTGGAACCCATGATCCGAGTCTGTGGAACCCATGACCCGAGTCTGTGGAACCCATGACCCGAGTCTCTGGAACCCATGACCCGAGTCTGTGGAACCCATGACCCGAGTCTCTGGAACCCATGACCCGAGTCTCTGGAACCCATGACCCGAGTCTGTGGAACCCATGACCCGAGTCTCTGGAACCCATGACCCGAGTCTCTGGAACCCATGACCCGAGTCTCTGGAACCCATGACCCGAGTCTCTGGAACCCATGACCCGAGTCTGTGGAACCCATGACCCGAGTCTCTGGAACCCATGACCCGAGTCTCTGGAACCCATGATCCGAGTCTCTGGAACCCATGACCCGAGTCTGTGGAACCCATGACCCGAGTCTGTGGAACCCATGACCCGAGTCTCTGGAACCCATGACCCGAGTCTGTGGAACCCATGACCCGAGTCTGTGGAACCCATGACCCGAGTCTGTGGAACCCATGACCCGAGTCTCTGGAACCCATGACCCGAGTCTGTGGAACCCATGACCCGAGTCTCTGGAACCCATGACCCGAGTCTCTGGAACCCATGACCCGAGTCTGTGGAACCCATGACCCGAGTCTGTGGAACCCATGACCCGAGTCTGTGGAACCCATGACCCGAGTCTGTGGAACCCATGACCCGAGTCTCTGGAACCCATGACCCGAGTCTGTGGAACCCATGACCCGAGTCTGTGGAACCCATGACCCGAGTCTGTGGAACCCATGACCCGAGTCTGTGGAACCCATGACCCGAGTCTCTGGAACCCATGACCCGAGTCTCTGGAACCCATGACCCGAGTCTCTGGAACCCATGATCCGAGTCTGTGGAACCCATGATCCGAGTCTGTGGAACCCATGATCCGAGTCTGTGGAACCCATGATCCGAGTCTGTGGAACCCATGACCCGAGTCTGTGGAACCCATGACCCGAGTCTGTGGAACCCATGACCCGAGTCTCTGGAACCCATGATCCGAGTCTGTGCAACCCATGACCCGAGTCTCTGGAACCCATGACCTGAGTCTCTGGAACCCATGACCCGAGTCTGTGTAACCCATGATCCGAGTCTGTGGAACCCATGATCCGAGTCTGTGGAACCCATGATCCGAGTCTGTGGAACCCATGACCCGAGTCTCTGGAACCCATGATCCGAGTCTGTGGAACCCATGATCCGAGTCTGTGGAACCCATGACCCGAGCCTCTGGAACCCATGACCCGAGTCTCTGGAACCCATGACCCGAGTCTCTGGAACCCATGACCCGAGTCTCTGGAACCCATGACCCGAGTCTCTGGAACCCATGATCCGAGTCTCTGGAACCCATGACCCGAGTCACTGGAACCCATGACCCGAGTCTGTGGAACCCA
Source organism: Rana temporaria (assembly GCF_905171775.1). Classification (NCBI taxonomy): domain Eukaryota; kingdom Metazoa; phylum Chordata; class Amphibia; order Anura; family Ranidae; genus Rana; species Rana temporaria. The sequence goes on along the minus strand of NC_053500.1, from coordinate 148,666,593 downwards.
TGACCCGAGTCTCTGGAACCCATGACCCGAGTCTGTGGAACCCATGACCCGAGTCTGTGGAACCCATGACCCGAGTCTCTGGAACCCATGACCCGAGTCTCTGGAACCCATGATCCGAGTCTCTGGAACCCATGATCCGAGTCTCTGGAACCCATGACCCGAGTCTGTGGAACCCATGACCCGAGTCTCTGGAACCCATGACCCGAGTCTGTGGAACCCATGACCAGAGTCTCTGGAACCCATGACCCGAGTCTCTGGAACCCATGACCCGAGTCTGTGGAACCCATGACCAGAGTCTCTGGAACCCATGACCCGAGTCTGTGGAACCCATGATCCGAGTCTCTGGAACCCATGACCCGAGTGCAGCAAGTCAATGGTGTTAAGCATGAAGCGGCTGCGCTGTCAGGGCTGGATTGTCTGTGGTGAAGTCTTAGCGAGGTGTCAAGGATCGATCGCTCATCCTTAACCCGCTTTGTGTTACCTGCCTCCCGCTCGTGTCTCAGCCCCTCTCTCTTCAAGCAATTTGCCAAATATTTATTGTTGCTCAATTGTGGTGATTTTAGTGCCCCAGATGACATCTCGCAATGCGCGCTCGCTGCCAAATATGAAATTATACCCTAAAAATAAGCCGGCGTTTGTGCGCAGAGGAGGGAGGCGGCACAATCGTCTCCATTGTGTCCCGAAAGCCTGGAGAACCTGAGGTTTCCGTCTGAATCCTCCATTAATAAAGGTTTCCTGCGCCCACGTCGTCTTCTTCTCCTCCGAGGAATTAGCAGCTCTCATGGTAATTGATAACACGACTCCGGAGAATATTGATGTCAGGACAAGTCAGGACAGAGGGAAGGAGAGACCTGGAGGAGCCAGGAATCCATCAAGTTCATCTAAAATATCTCTGAAAGAAAAACATTCATTATATTGCAGCTTCAATCCTCGGGCTCCATACAAATCTTCTGCCTGTAGAAGCAGCTTCTCCTAGGTGTCCCAATGTCCTCCTAGGTGTCCCAATGTCCTCCTAGGTGTCCCAATGTTCTCCTATGTGTCCCAATGTTCTCCTAGGTGTCCCAATGTCCTCCTAGGTGTCCCAATGTTCTCCTATGAGTCCCAATGTCCTCCTAGGTGTCCCAATGTCCTCCTAGGTGTCCCAATGTTCTCCTATGAGTCCCAATGTCCTCCTAGGTGTCCCAATGTCCTCCTAGATGTCCCAATGTTCTCCTAGGTGTCCCAATGTCCTCCTAGATGTCCCAATGTTCTCCTATGAGTCCCAATGTTCTCCTATGTGTCCCAATGTCCTCCTATGAGTCCCAATGTCCTCCTAGGTGTCCCAATGTCCTCCTATGAGTCCCAATGTTCTCCTATGAGTCCCAATGTCCTCCTATGTGTCCCAATGTTCTCCTATGTGTCCCAATGTCCTCCTATGAGTCCCAATGTTCTCCTATGAGTCCCAATGTCCTCCTAGGTGTCCCAATGTTCTCCTAGGTGTCCCAATGTTCTCCTATGAGTCCCAATGTTCTCCTATGTGTCCCAATGTCCTCCTATGAGTCCCAATGTTCTCATATGAGTCCCAATGTCCTCCTAGGTGTCCCAATGTTCTCCTAGGTGTCCCAATGTTGTCCTATGTGTCCCAATGTTATCCTATGTGTCCCAATGTCCTCCTATGAGTCCCAATGTTCTCCTATGAGTCCCAATGTCCTCTTAGGTGTCCCAATGTTCTCCTAGGTGTCCCAATGTTGTCCTATGTGTCCCAATGTTCTCCTATGTGTCCCAATGTCCTCCTATGTGTCCCAATGTCCTCCTAGGTGTCCCAATGTTCTCCTAGGTGTCCCAATGTCCTCCTAGGTGTCCCAATGTTCTCCTATGAGTCCCAATGTCCTCCTAGATGTCCCAATGTTCTCCTAGGTGTCCCAATGTCCTCCTAGGTGTCCCAATGTCCTCCTAGGTGTCCCAATGTTCTCCTAGGTGTCCCAATGTCCTCCTAGGTGTCCCAATGTTCTCCTATGTGTCCCAATGTCCTCCTAGGTGTCTCAATGTTCTCCTATGAGTCCCAATGTCCTCCTAGATGTCCCAATGTTCTCCTATGTGTCCCAATGTTCTCCTATGTGTCCCAATGTCCTCCTAGGTGTCCCAATGTTCTCCTATGAGTCCCAATGTTCTCCTATCTGTCCCAATGTTCTCCTGAGTGTCCCAATGTTCTCCTAGGTGTCCCAATGTTCTCCTAGGTGTCCCAATGTTCTCCTATGAGTCCCAATGTTCTCCTATGAGTCCCAATGTTCTCCTATGAGTCCCAATGTTCTCCTATGAGTCCCAATGTCCTCCTAGGTGTCCCAATGTTCTCCTATGAGTCCCAATGTTCTCCTATCTGTCCCAATGTTCTCCTGAGTGTCCCAATGTTCTACTAGGTATCCCAATGTTCCCCTATGTGTCCCAATGTTCTTCTATGAGTCCCAATGTTTTCTTAGGTGTCCCAATGTTCTCCTATGTGTCCCAAAGTGCAAAGATCCACCAAAGAGAAAAGATCCACCACCAAAGAGAAAAGATCCACCACCAGGGCAATTGTGATTACCGGAGATTATTAGGCAGAGAGTCAGGCCAGTGTGATGGTAAATCACACAAAGACAGGACACTCCCATGGAAATCCGATACGGAGAAGCTCAGTTTCTGGAATTCATTTTCCCATTTCATGCATCCATGTAAAAAAACATGAAATTCTCGCACTGGTGTGAATTCGTAGTACACAATTTATGAAAAAGGAGTAAAAACAGCGCTGTAAATAGGAATAAGTTCACATAAGATGATCCACAAACACAATGACCTCGATCGGGACTCCCTCCGCGCGCGTTTTGTCAGATCTATCATCATCTGGGGAGATGTCAGATTTGACGAAACGCGTCGGCCCTAGTCCATATCCAGGTCATTATGTGAACTTATTCCTATTGTTTTTCTACATTTGTGTAAGTGCTTGTACTCCTTTCTAATAAACCCACTGACACCAATGCTAAGGGCTGCTATTGCACCCACTGACACCAATGATGGGGGTTATTACTGCACCCACTGACACCAATGCTAAGGGCTGCTATTGCACCCACTGACACCAATGCTGGGGGTTATTACTGCACCCACTGACACCAATCTAAGGGCTGCCATTGCACCCACTGACACCAATGCTAAGGGCTGCTATTGCACCCACTGACACCAATGCTAAGGGCTGCTATTGCACCCACTGACACCAATGCTGGGGGTTATTACTGCACCCACTGACACCAATGCTAAGGGCTGCTATTGCACCCACTGACACCAATGCTAAGGGCTGCTATTGCACCCACTGACACCAATCTAAGGGCTGCCATTGCACCCACTGACACCAATGCTAAGGGCTGCTATTGCACCCACTGACACCAATCTAAGGGCTGCCATTGCACCCACTGACACCAATGCTAAGGGCTGCTATTGCACCCACTGACACCAATGCTAAGGGCTGCTATTGCACCCACTGACACCAATGCTAAGGGCTGCTATTGCACCCACTGACACCAATCTAAGGGCTGCCATTGCACCCACTGACACCAATGCTAAGGGCTACTATTGCACCCACTGACACCAATGCTAAGGGCTACTATTGCACCCACTGACACCAATGCTAAGGGCTACTATTGCACCCACTGACACCAATCTAAGGGCTGCTATTGCACCCACTGACACCAATGCTAAGGGCTGCTATTGCACCCACTGACACCAATGCTAAGGGCTGCTATTGCACCCACTGACACCAATGCTAAGGGCTGCTATTGCACCCACTGACACCAATGCTGGGGGTTATTACTGCACCCACTGACACCAATGCTAAGGGCTGCTATTGCACCCACTGACACCAATGCTAAGGGCTGCTATTGCACCCACTGACACCAATCTAAGGGCTGCCATTGCACCCACTGACACCAATGCTAAGGGCTACTATTGCACCCACTGACACCAATGCTAAGGGCTACTATTGCACCCACTGACACCAATGCTAAGGGCTACTATTGCACCCACTGACACCAATCTAAGGGCTGCTATTGCACCCACTGACACCAATGCTAAGGGCTGCTATTGCACCCACTGACACCAATGCTAAGGGCTACTATTGCACCCCCTGACACCAATGCTAAGGGCTGCTATTGCACCCACTGACACCAATGCTGGGGGTTATTACTGCACCCACTGACACCAATGCTAAGGGCTGCTATTGCACCCACTGACACCAATGCTAAGGGCTGCTATTGCACCCACTGACACCAATCTAAGGGCTGCCATTGCACCCACTGACACCAATGCTAAGGGCTACTATTGCACCCACTGACACCAATGCTAAGGGCTACTATTGCACCCACTGACACCAATGCTAAGGGCTACTATTGCACCCACTGACACCAATCTAAGGGCTGCTATTGCACCCACTGACACCAATGCTAAGGGCTGCTATTGCACCCACTGACACCAATGCTAAGGGCTGCTATTGCACCCACTGACACCAATGCTAAGGGCTGCTATTGCACCCACTGACACCAATGCTGGGGGTTATTACTGCACCCACTGACACCAATGCTAAGGGCTGCTATTGCACCCACTGACACCAATGCTAAGGGCTGCTATTGCACCCACTGACACCAATCTAAGGGCTGCCATTGCACCCACTGACACCAATGCTAAGGGCTACTATTGCACCCACTGACACCAATGCTAAGGGCTACTATTGCACCCACTTACACCAATGCTAAGGGCTACTATTGCACCCACTGACACCAATCTAAGGGCTGCTATTGCACCCACTGACACCAATGCTAAGGGCTGCTATTGCACCCACTGACACCAATGCTAAGGGCTGCTATTGCACCCACTGACACCAATGCTAAGGGCTGCTATTGCACCCACTGACACCAATGCTAAGGGCTGCTATTGCACCCACTGACACCAATGCTGGGGGTTATTACTGCACCCACTGACACCAATGCTAAGGGCTGCTATTGCACCCACTGACACCAATGCTAAGGGCTGCTATTGCACCCACTGACACCAATCTAAGGGCTGCCATTGCACCCACTGACACCAATGCTAAGGGCTACTATTGCACCCACTGACACCAATGCTGGGGTTTAGTAATGCAGACACTTACACCAATGATGGGGGTTATTCTTGCACCCAATGACTCCAATGATGGGGTTTATTCTTGCACCCAATGACGCCAATGATGGGGGTTATTATTGCACCCAATGACTCCAATGATGGGAGTTATTCTTGCACCCAATGACTCCAATGATGGGGGTTATTATTGCACCCAATGACTCCAATGATGGGGGTTATTCTTGCATCCAATGACTCCAATGATGGGGGTTATTATTGCACCCAATGACTCCAATGATGGGGGTTATTCTTGCACCCAATGACTCCAATGATGGGGGTTATTATTGCACCCAATGACTCCAATGATGGGGGTTATTATTGCACCCAATGACTCCAATTATGGGGTTATTCTTGCACCCAATGACTCCAATGATGGGGGTTATTCTTGTACCCAATGACTCCAATGATGGGGGTTATAATTGCACCCAATGACTCCAATGATGGGGGTTATTATTGCATCCAATGACTCCAATGATGGGGGTTATTATTGCACCCTATGACTCCAATGATGGGGGTTATTATTGCACCCAATGACTCCAATGATGGGGGTTATTCTTGCATCCAATGACTCCAATGATGGGGGTTATTATTGCACCCAATGACTCCAATGATGGGGGTTATTATTGCACCCAATGACTCCAATGATGGGGGTTATTCTTGCACCCAATGACTCCAATGATGGGGGTTATTCTTGCACCCAATGACTCCAATGATGGGGGTTATTATTGCATCCAATGACTCCAATGATGGGGGTTATTATTGCACCCTATGACTCCAATGATGGGGGTTATTATTGCACCCTATGACTCCAATGATGGGGGTTATTATTGCACCCAATGACTCCAATGATGGGGGTTTCTGTTGCTCCCCCTGGCAATAATGATTTTTTTTTCCGCCCTATTTTATCTAAAACATTGCAAAGAAAAATGGTAACGGGGTCGGCACTTCCAGCCTTTTCCCTTCCCGTCTCGTATTGCTGATTATAACACAACATACACCACAAGAAAAATAACAAAGATACAAAAAGAACAAATGTTCTGAAGCCGAGATCAACAGATACATTCTATCAATTTTTTGCATTTTTAGTATTAACCTCTTCATGCCCAGCCATGAAGACCAATCATGTGACCACATGTTACAATTAAGCGTCTTTTGGCGTGAAACGCGTCAACATTTCCTCTCCTTGATGTGTGCTTCATGGATTTGCAACTTTTGCCAATAAAGTTTGTGGATTTTTCTAAATATCAGTGTGTGATCTTCCACCTCCCGCCATTGAGGTTTGGCGGTACGAGCCGGACCGCGCCGGACAGAGCTGGGCTTTAAGTCCGCCATGGACCAACCTGGAGCGGTGTATAGTGTTTTATGCGACCAATTTGATTGGCTGTCTACAGACCAGACTCATTACTACGGACCGGGAGCTGTCTATGACATCATAATCACTGTGCTGGGAACGCGGAACGCGCAGCGAGCGCGCTCTCAGCACACAAACCTCACCGCCCATGAACCCCTCTGTACGGCATGTGGGGGGCAAAGCTCACCCTCTTTGCTGACTTCAGCAGTAAAAGAAGAGGCGTAACCATGAAGTGTCCCCCCGACAGGAGGGGGGCTGTGTGACAGGAGGGGCGGGGCAGTATGACAGGTGGGGCTGTGTAAAAGAAGGAGGGACAGTGTGACAGCAGGGGGGGCAATATGATAGCAGGGGGGCTGTATGACACCAGGGGGCAGGAAGTGTGACAGCAGGGGGGGCAGTGTGACAGCAGGGGGGCAGTATGACAGCATGGAAGGTAGTATATCAGGGGGTAGTGTGACAGCAGGGGGGCAGTGTGACAGCATGGAAGGCAGTATATCAGGGGGTAGTGTGACAGCAGGGGGGCAGTGTGACAGCAGGGGGGAAGTGTGATAGCAGGGGGGCAGTATGACAGCAGGGGGGCAGTGTGACAGCAGGGGAGGCAGTGTGACAGCAGGGGGGCAGTGTGACAGCAGGGGGGCAGTGTGACAGCAGGGGAGGCAGTGTGACAGCAGGGGTCTTCTGTCCCTGGTGCCGACAACTAAACTGTGGCTGTGACAGTTTGCGGTTTTACAGCCGGGTGCCACACTGCAAATCGTGATTGGCCCAGCAGTCTTCTGGGACCTGTGATGTGTGGGAGGGAGGAGAACTTCCGCTGATTGCCTAAGTGGTCAGAACGGAAGGGGGAGCGGCTACCTGTCAGGTACTTGTCCTCCCCCCTCCCCAAAAGTGCCATTTCATGATCAGAAGTGGGGGAGGGTATTTCTATCTCTTGTGTTTGTAAACATTGCTCATCCAGTTCTTGTCGTTATTCTGAGGCTCCACCCACACCCGAGCATAGGAGGAATGAACGGTCCCATGCGCTTTTTTTGCGAGTTTTTCACACAGTAATGTGCGCTGCACTTAGGACATCCTGTTCAGTTGAATGGGCGACAAACACCCCAAAGTCGCTCTAGAACCTTGTCGGTCAATTTTTTCCCAGCACGCATTTCGGTGCGTTTATATCGCATTTTGTTGTGTGAAGAACGCACATCTTCTACCAGAGCATGAGGCGCCACAAGCTTGACCTGCGATTGTCACTCGGAAGGGGGAGGGGTCAGGAAGGGGTTAATTTCCAGGGAAGTGGAGAAAACAATCGGCGTTTCTCCTTTCGGTGTGCGGGGAAATATTTGTGTGGGATGGAGCCGTCCGTGACCACAACTAAGGAATTTGGCAAAGTCCTTATTTTCCTTAAAGGAGAACTCCTCCGCATTAAAAAAAAAACTCCAAAAACATAAATAATGTCTCATGATGTAAAAGCTTCGAAATTCACATTTATAAATCTATTCTGAGCAAACGGGTGCAGGACAGCTATCAGCATCTTACTAAAATGTGGGAGGGGCCTCTGTTGGATTGGGAGGGGCCTCTGTTGGATTGGGAGGGGCCTCTGTTGGACTGGGAGGGGCCTTTGTTGGATTGGAAGGGGTCTCTGTTGGACTGGGAGGGGCCTTTGTTGGATTGGGAGGGGTCTCTGTTGGTTCGGGAGGGGGTCTCTGTTCGTTCGGAAGGGGGCCTCTGTTGGATTGGGAGGAGTCTCTGTTGGATTGGGAGGGGCCTCTGTTGGATTAGGAAGGGCATCTGTTATATTGGGAGGGGCCTCTGTTGGATTGGGAGGGGCCTCTGTTGGACTGGGAGGGGTCTTTGTTGGATTGGGAGGGGTCTCTGTTGGTTTGGGAGGGGGCCTCTGTTGGATTGGGAGGGGCCTCTGTTGGACTGGGAGGGGCCTTTGTTGGATTGGGAGGGGTCTCTGTTGGATTGGGAGGGGCCTTTGTTGGATTGGGAGGGGTCTCTGTTGGATTGAGAGGGGCCTTTGTTGGATTGGGAGGGGCCTTTGTTGGATTGGGAGGGGTCTCTGTTGGTTCGGGAGGGGGCCTCTGTTGGATTGGGAGGGGTCTCTGTTGGTTTGGGAGGGGGTCTCTGTTGGTTCGGGAGGGGGCCTCTGTTGGATTGGGAGGAGTCTCTGTTGGATTGGGAGGGGCCTCTGTTGGATTAGGAAGGGCATCTGTTATATTGGGAGGGGCCTCTGTTGGATTGGGAGGGGCCTCTGTTGGATTGGGAGGGGTCTCTGTTGGATTGGGAGGGGCCTTTGTTGGATTGGGAGGGGTCTCTGTTGGTTCGGGAGGGGGCCTCTGTTGGATTGGGAGGGGCCTTTGTTGGATTGGGAGGGGCCTCTGTTGGATTAGGAAGGGCATCTGTTATATTGGGAGGGGCCTCTGTTGAATTGGGAGGGGCCTCTGTTGGATTGGGAGGGGTCTCTGTTGGATTGGGAGGGGCCTTTGTTGGATTGGGAGGGGTCTCTGTTGGTTCGGGAGGGGGCCTCTGTTGGATTGGGAGGGGTCTCTGTTGGATTGGGAGGGGCCTTTGTTGGATTGGGAGGGATCTCTGTTGGTTCGGGAGGGGGCCTCTGTTGGATTGGGAGGGGTCTCTGTTGGTTTGGGAGGGGGCCTCTGTTGGATTAGGAAGGGCATCTGTTATATTGGGAGGGGCCTCTGTTGGATTGGGAGGGGCCTTTGTTGGATTGGGAGGGGCCTTTGTTGGATTGGGAGGGGTCTCTGTTGGTTCGGGAGGGGGCCTCTGTTGGATTGGGAGGGGCCTCTGTTGGATTGGGAGGGGCCTCTGTTGGATTGGGAGGGGCCTCTGTTGGATTGGGAGGGGTCTCTGTTGATTTGGGAGGGGCCTCTGTTGGATTAGGAAGGGCATCTGTTATATTGGGAGGGGCCTCTGTTGGATTGGGAGGGGTCTCTGTTGGTTTGGGAGGGGGCCTCTGTTGGATTAGGAAGGGCATCTGTTATATTGGGAGGGGCCTCTGTTGGATTGGGAGGGGTCTCTGTTGGATTGGGAGGGGTCTCTGTTGGATTGGGAGGGGCCTTTGTTGGATTGTGAGGGGCCTTTGTTGGATTGGGAGGGGTCTCTGTTGGTTCGGGAGGGGGCCTCTGTTGGATTGGGAGGGGCCTCTGTTGGATTGGCAGGGGCCTCTGTTGGATTGGGAGTGGTCTCTGTTAGATTAGGAAGGGCATCTGTTATATTGGGAGGGGCCTCTGTTGGATTAGGAGGGGCCTCTGTTGGATTGGGAGGGGCCTCTGTTGGATTGGGAGGGGGCCTCTGTTGGATTGGGAGGGGTCTCTGTTGGATTGGGAGGGGCCTTTGTTGGATTGGGAGGGGCCTCTGTTGGATTGGGAGGGGCCTCTGTTGGATTGGGAGGGGCCTCTGTTGGATTGGGAGGGGTCTCTGTTGGATTGGGAGGGGCCTTTGTTGGATTGGGAGGGGTCTCTGTTGGATTGGGAGGGGTCTCTGTTGGTTTGGGAGGGGCCTCTGTTGGATTGGGAGGGGTCTCTGTTATATTGGGAGGGGCCTCTGTTGGATTAGGAGGGACCTCTGTTGGATTGGGAGGGGGCCTCTGTTGGATTGGGAGGGGCCTCTGTTGGATTGGGAGGGGCCTTTGTATTACCATAGGTTTGGTGAATTTTACCGTTTCCGTGGTTGCAGTTAAACGTCTACAGACACGGAGTAATCCTTCATGAATGTTAAAGCCGTTTTATAAAATTTGGGATGGAGGTGTTTAGAGCCCCTGTCAGGTTTTTGTGTCCCGTTGGGGAAATTCCCTTTACTTTCTGTCCTGGAAATACAAGAGAAAGAAAGAGAGGAAATATCACCAAAAGTAAGAAAGGTGTCCCCATTGGATGATTTCCCCTCTGTTCCTGCTCTGGTGACAACCGTGACATTTGGATTCATCATAATTGGTATCAGTGGCCCCCGGGACACATAGAGAGGGAATCTGCCCAGCGGGGTCACAGACAGCAATAAAAACCCGACAGAGGGGCAAATCCTTTCCAAACAGGAAATAAAACTTCTGGACTGAGTCTGTTCATGTTTTCTCAGCGGTCCAATGAAAGAGTCCGGATGATACAGAGTGCCGCCCTTTCCAGAACTTGTACCGGGATTGGTTAGATCTGCCAGATATAGAGATGGTAAAATGTGGACTGTCTGTGATCACAGCGCGGGACAATAATAATGCGATTCGCAGTGTGAAGAGAAATTCTATAGGATGCTGCCATTCCCAAGACAAACTGAAGGTGGCGCTTTACTACTGAGAAGAGAAAAGGTACAGAAAAGCTCTGACATATGTCTGCGGGTGTGCGCTGCTCCGTAGAGGACAACGGATGGTTCCGATTGGGTCCACCCAAACAACAGGCGGGCAGACCCAATTGGTCCAGTCGTGTGAAAGAGGCCTTAACCCCTTCAATATCGGACACTGACACCCCCTTCCTGCCCCCCCCCCCAATACCAAGCACTCCCCTCCCCCCTTCCTGCCCCCCCCAATACCAAGCACTCCCTCCCCCTTCCTGCCCCCCCCAATACCAAGCACTCCCCTCCCCCCTTCCCCCCCCCAATACCAAGCACTCCCCTCCCCCTTCCTGCCCCCCCCAATACCAAGCACTCCCCTTCCTGCCCCCCCAATACCAAGCACTCCCCTCCCCCTTCCTGCCCCCCCAATACCGGACACTGTCACCCCCTTCCTGCCCCCCCAATACCAAGCACTCCCCTCCCCCTTCCTGCCCCCCCCCAAATACCAAGCACTCCCCCCCCCCCAATACCGGACACTGGGCCAGATTCAGATAGATTAGCGGATCTTTAGATCCGCGTAATCTGTCTTATTTACGATCCGCCGGCGCAAGTTTGAGAGGCTAGTTCTGTATTCAGAAAGCACTTACCTCAAAACTTGCGGCGGCGTATCGTAAATCCCCCCGGCGGAATAAAATTCCGCGGCTAGGGGGAGTGTAGTATTTAAATCAGACGCGTCCCCCGCACCGATTAACTGCGCATGCGCCGTCGCGAATTTTCCCGGCATGCATTGCTCAAAATGACGTCGCTAGGACGTCATTGGTTTCGTCGTGAACGTAAATTACGTCCATCCGTACTCGCGACCCGACTACGCAAACAACGTAAAAATTCAAAACTCGGTGTGGGAACGATGGCCATACTTAACATAGGATACGCCGCATATAGCAGGGGTAACTATACGCCGGAAAAAGCCGAACGCAAACGACGTAAAAAAAAAGCGACGGGCGGGCGTTCGTTTCTGAATCGGCGGATCTCCTCATTTGCATATTCCTCGCGTATACAAATGGAAACGCCACCTAGCGGCCGGTCTGGAATTGCAGCCTAAGATCCGACGGTGTAAGTCACTTAACCTGACGGATCTAAGGGAGATCTATGCGGAACCTGATTCTATGAACCAGCCGCATAGATACGACGGCCGCACTCAGAGATACGACGGCCGGACTCAGAGATACGACGGCCGCACTCAGAGATACGACGGCCGGACTCAGAGATACGAGGGCCGGACTCAGAGATACGACGGCCGGACTCAGAGATACGACGGCCGCACTCAGAGATACGACGGCCGGACTCAGAGATACGAGGGCCAGACTCAGAGATACGACGGCCGGACTCAGAGATACGAGGGCCGGACTCAGAGATACGACGGCCGCACTCAGAGATACGACGGCCGGACTCAGAGATACGACGGCCGGACTCAGAGATACGACGGCCGCACTCAGAGATACGACGGCCGGACTCAGAGATACGAGGGCCGGACTCAGAGATACGACGGCCGGACTCAGAGATACGACGGCCGCACTCAGAGATACGACGGCCGGACTCAGAGATACGACCGGCCGGACTCAGAGATACGACGGCCGGACTCAGAGATACGACCGGCCGGACTCAGAGATACGACGGCCGGACTCAGAGATACGACGGCCGGACTCAGAGATACGAGGGCCGGACTCAGAGATACGAGGGCCGCACTCAGAGATACGACGGCCGGACTCAGAGATACGACGGCCGGACTCAGAGATACGACGGCCGGACTCAGAGATACGACGGCCGGACTCAGAGATACGAGGGCCGGACTCAGAGATACGACGGCGTATCAGGAGATACGATGGCCGGACTCAGAGATACGAGGGCCGGACTCAAAGATACGACGGCGTATCTCTATCTGAATCTCCCCCACTGTCACCCCCTTCCTGCCCCCCCCCCCCAATACCGGACACTGTCACCCCCTTCCTGCCCCCCCCAATACCGGACACTGTCACCCCCTTCCTGCCCCCCCCCCAATACCGGACACTGTCCCCCCCTTCCTGCCCCTCCCCCCAATACCGGACACTGTCCCCCCCCTTCCTGCCCCCTCCCCCCAATACCGGACACTGTCCCCCCCTTCCTGCCCCCCCCCAATACCGGACACTTTCACCCCCTTCCTGCCCCCCCCCCCCAATACCGGACACTGTCACCCCCTTCCTGCCCCAGGATAATTCTCAGTACTCTCACACTTTGAATGACAATTACTCGGTCATGTAACACTGCACTCATATGTCCTTTTTATCATTTTTTTCACACAAATAGAGATTTATTTTGGTGACATTTAAAGGGATTGTAAAGTCTCACTTAAAAAAAAAAAAAAAATAACAAACATGTTATACTTCCCTCAGTCCGGATCCTCCTCTTCGATGGTCCTGGCCCCTCCCTCCTGATGAGTACCATGTGATCACTGTGACCAATCACAGCTAGCATGGACAAATACTCATGAAAATACTCGGAATCGGTATCTGTGCAACCCTAATACAGTATTTATTTATTTAGAATGGTTTTAATGCTCACTATAGATCCGCCTTAAGGCTCCATGCGCGCAGAAGCTGATAAACGAACTCTATCAAACCACGAAACGCGTCGAGCTAGCTACAAGCCGTGGTTGCACCTTTATGAATTGTACAATTTTACATTTTATCTTATGCAGCTTTGTGGACTTTAGATTGGGACGCCGCTACCTAGGGTGCCTTTCAGGTCATCCCGATATTTATATCATTTTCTGTTTAACTGTACCGATTAAAACAATTATATTTTCAACTAGTTGATATTTGGATGATAAGACTGTGTGCTCCATACAAAGTTCATGTCTATTCCCCTCTCCTTTCTGAACTCTATTAGCTGGATTCACGTAGGGCGGCGTATGTTTCCGCCAGCGTAGCGTATCATATTCACGCTACGCCGCTGTAAGTCAGAGAGGCAAGAGCAGTATTCACAAAGCACTTGCCTCCTAAGTTACGGCGGCGTAGCGTAAATGGGGCCGGCGTAAGCGCGCCTAATTCAAACGAGGAACAGGGGGGCGTGTTTTATGTTAATGAATCGTGACCCGACGTGATTGACGTTTTTAACGAACGGCGCATGCGCCGTCCGTGGACATATCCCAGTGCGCATGCTCCAAAGTCTTAGGACTTATTGGTTTCGACGTGAACGTAAATTACGTCCAGCCCCATATACGGACGACTTACGCAAACCGTAAAATTTACAAAATTCGACACGGGAACGACGTCCATACTTAACATTGGCTAGGCCAGCTTTTTGGTGGAATAAATTTACGCCTGAAAACGCCTTATGTGAACGGCGTATCTTTACTGCGATGGGCAAGCGTACGTTCGTGAATAGGCGTATCTCGCTGATTTACGCATTCTAGGTGTAAATCAGCGTTCACGCCCCTAGCGGCCGGTGGAACTAGACAGCTAAGATACGACGGCGCAGGCATATCTTAGCTACATTTAGGTGTATTTCAATTTGAGAATACACTTAAATGTACGACTGCGCAGATTCAGAGTTACGACGGCGTATCTACTGATAATCTACTGATACGCCGGCTTAACTCTTTCTGAATCTAGCTAAATGTTGGCCTATGTGCCCGCGCACACATGGGCGTTTTTTAGTGTTAATGAGCTTTGGAGTTTATTGGCTTTTTTCTGAACGCCCGAAATTTGCATTCAAAGTGCCATTTTTCGGCGGGAAAAAACACAGAAAAACGCTCAGAAACGCCAGCAATTTTTTATCCATTGAAAAAGAAAAAAAACGCTACACTGAAAAACGCTAATAAACGCTATTGTAAAAGGCAAAAAAGCGTTGAAAGGCTCACTGCGTTTTTTATGGCTTTTTTTAGCTTCTGTGTGCATGGAGCCTGAATGTAAACCTCACAAAACTTTGACCTGCTAATGTAATTACAAAAATGATTATTTAATAAAATAATACGTTGTGATCCTGCCATTATTTGTGTTGTAGGGTGACACCGCTCTGTCCCCGCCCCCATGGAGAGTATCGTTTTCTCAGGAAGGGTTCTCTGATGTCATAGTGGCCGCAGAAGATCTGATTTATGATGCGCAGAGCAAAGTAACTGCTGTTGGGTTTGCAGTGAAAGTGCAGAACGTTCAATAAGTCACTTTCAGGTCAATCCTGGTATTCCGGGACCTTTCCATCCCCCGTCGTCGTCTCTGACGCGCACATTTCATTTGGGATATGAAATGATAACATCAGCGGTGGAAGAACAAAGCGGAATGTATTTCATGTCAGGTAGAAGTCCAAGTGCCAGAATAAACATCTCAAACATTGTTCCCTCTACACCGCAGTTTGATGGAATCAGCCAAATCGCTCGCCCTCCTCGCTCCGTAACCTTTTCTGCTTTGTATCAACAATCCGCACGGGATTTAGGTGTTATATTAAGAACGGGGAACGTTGGGCCTACTTAGAGGGTCCTGGCAGAATTCGGGTTCTTTCAGTCACTAAGTGCTTTGCCTGGAATCCAAATAAATGGACGAGGAGTTTGTCAGATCGCTCAATCATCGAGAGGCATCAACAAGCCAAGTGTTCCATAATAACTTTATGTCACGGGTGACGGATGCGATTCGTGGGCCACGTCCTCTGGACTTCTTCACTCGGGTGGATTATTTCCTCAAAAAATCATTTTCATTATTTATTTATTAAAATTTATTAAAATTCTTAAAAGTACAAAAAAGTACAAAACGCAGTCAGTTACCCGTAGGCCTCGATTGAGGGCAGTTCTGAGTTTGGGGGGGGCAGGTGAGGTCCTGGTGGATTGGTTTGCACCGTTCTGAATTGAACCTGCGCTTTGCCTGTCCACTTCCCCAATCTGCGGGGCGTGAACATGTGACAGTGCTGGAAGCCTGAACATCCAATCACCAGGCCCCGTTGTCACTTGGGAGGGACAGAATAGATATACTTGAAAACTTGCCAGATTTCGACCCACAATTACAGATTCTTGCTTACGTTCCCAACTCGCTATGGACTCAGTTCTCTTGCCTTCCAGAGATCCAAACATTACCAAAGTGTCACCATGGGACACGAGGCCGATTGACTGAAGCATCTTCCAAAGGGCAAGCTGGTCAGAGCCCCGAGAGGGGTCTCAAGCAGGCCATATTAAGTCAATAACATTGATGGGGAAGGGAACTTGCCCGATTTTGCTGACAATACCATCTTGTTTTTGGCCAGTTCTCTGGCTTTCCATTGGTGGAGCTCGGAATACGGACAAAGTGTCGCTGGGCAAATTGACCTCGGCCTTCATTCTTTCCGAGCCAAGGCAGAGCAGGGAGTGAGAATGGAGCTCTGTTGGTTTCTGTAAGAGAAGAGAGTGAAATGTCTTCCAAAGGGTCACCGGGCAAGCCAGTCCAAGCCCCGAGAGGGGTCTCAAGCAGGACTTGACTCTTGTGCAGGCCTATATTAGGTCAATGACATTGAATCGAAGGGGGAGGGGATTGACCTACCTGGGAACTCATTGGCTCAGTTCTTTGGCCTTCCAATGGTGGAGGAGATCTAAACATAGATAAAGAGGCATCTCTAGGCAGCGGAGGAGGCACACATACAGATTGACCTACCTGGGAACTCATTGGCTCAGTTCTTTGGCCTTCCAATGGTGGAGGAGATCTAAACATAGATAAAGAGGCATCTCTAGGCAGAGGTGGAGGCACACATACAGATTGACCTACCTGGGAACTCATCATTGGCCTTCCAATGGTGGAGGAGATCTAAACATAGATAAAGAGGCATCTCTAGGCAGAGGTGGAGGCACACATACAGATTGACCTACCTGGGAACTCATCATTGGCTCAGTTCTTTGGCCTTCCAATGGTGGAGGAGATCTAGGCAGCGGAGGAGGCACACATACAGATTGACCTTGGCCTTCAGTCATTCAGGGCCAATGGAGAGCTTGGAGGAGAAGGAGGAAGGTGGAGCTGTATTCTGGAAGAGAAGAAATGGAGACATCTTCCAAAGATGGACATGGAAGCCGAGAGAAATTCCGGAGAAGAGCCTCCAGCACTCCGGAGCAGGGATGAGCTCGGGTCAGTATCAACTCATTCTCAACCATGTTTGGAAGCTGTCACACGATATAAAGGATCTGAGTCACAGGATCTGATATAAAGGACTGAGTCACAGGGTCTGATATAAAGGATCTGAGTCACAGGGTCCGATATAAAGGATCTGAGTCACAGGGTCTGATATAAAGGATCTGAGTCACAGGGTCCGATATAAAGGATCTGAGTCACAGGTTCTGATATAAAGGATCTGAGTCACAGGGTCTGATATAAAGGATCTGAGTCACAGGGTCCGATATAAAGGATCTGAGTCACAGGATCTGATATAAAGGATCTGAGTCACAGGATCTGATATAAAGGACTGAGTCACAGGGTCCGATATAAAGGATCTGAGTCACAGGGTCCGATATAAAGGATCTGAGTCACAGGGTCTGATATAAAGGATCTGAGTCACAGGGTCCGATATAAAGGATCTGAGTCACAGGTTCTGATATAAAGGATCTGAGTCACAGGGTCCGATATAAAGGATCTGAGTCACAGGATCCGATATAAAGGATCTGAGTCACAGGATCCGATATAAAGGATCTGAGTCACAGGATCCGATATAAAGGATCTGAGTCACAGGGTCTGATATAAAGGATCTGAGTCTCAGGTTCTGATATAAAGGATCTGAGTCACAGGGTCCGATATAAAGGATCTGAGTCACAGGATCCGATATAAAGGATCTGAGTCACAGGGTCCGATATAAAGGATCTGAGTCACAGGGTCTGATATAAAGGATCTGAGTCACAGGGTCCGATATAAAGGATCTGAGTCACAGGTTCTGATATAAAGGATCTGAGTCACAGGGTCCGATATAAAGGATCTGAGTCACAGGGTCTGATATAAAGGATCTGAGTCACAGGGTCCGATATAAAGGATCTGAGTCACAGGATCTGATATAAAGGATCTGAGTCACAGGATCTGATATAAAGGACTGAGTCACAGGGTCCGATATAAAGGATCTGAGTCACAGGGTCCGATATAAAGGATCTGAGTCACAGGGTCTGATATAAAGGATCTGAGTCACAGGGTCCGATATAAAGGATCTGAGTCACAGGTTCTGATATAAAGGATCTGAGTCACAGGGTCCGATATAAAGGATCTGAGTCACAGGATCCGATATAAAGGATCTGAGTCACAGGATCCGATATAAAGGATCTGAGTCACAGGATCCGATATAAAGGATCTGAGTCACAGGGTCTGATATAAAGGATCTGAGTCTCAGGTTCTGATATAAAGGATCTGAGTCACAGGGTCCGATATAAAGGATCTGAGTCACAGGATCCGATATAAAGGATCTGAGTCACAGGATCCGATATAAAGGATCTGAGTCACAGGATCCGATATAAAGGATCTGAGTCACAGGGTCTGATATAAAGGATCTGAGTCACAGGTTCTGATATAAAGGATCTGAGTCACAGGGTCTGATATAAAGGATCTGAGTCACAGGATCCGATATAAAGGATCTGAGTCACAGGGTCCGATATAAAGGATCTGAGTCACAGGATCCGATATAAAGGATCTGAGTCACAGGGTCCGATATAAAGGATCTGAGTCACAGGATCCGATATAAAGGATCTGAGTCACAGGATCCGATATAAAGGATCTGAGTCACAGGGTCTGATATAAAGGATCTGAGTCACAGGTTCTGATATAAAGGATCTGAGTCACAGGGTCTGATATAAAGGATCTGAGTCACAGGATCCGATATAAAGGATCTGAGTCACAGGGTCCGATATAAAGGATCTGAGTCACAGGATCCGATATAAAGGATCTGAGTCACAGGGTCTGATATAAAGGATCTGAGTCTCAGGTTCTGATATAAAGGATCTGAGTCACAGGGTCCGATATAAAGGATCTGAGTCACAGGATCCGATATAAAGGATCTGAGTCACAGGGTCTGATATAAAGGATCTGAGTCACAGGTTCTGATATAAAGGATCTGAGTCACAGGATCCGATATAAAGGATCTGAGTCACAGGGTCTGATATAAAGGATCTGAGTCACAGGATCTGATATAAAGGATCTGAGTCACAGGATCCGATATAAAGGATCTGAGTCACATGATTCCAGGTAGTATGTCCATTGGTGGACGAAGGCGAGAATATGCTGCAGGGACGGCGTTATACGTTGTGGTGATTCGGGAGTCATAGAGGCCGCGGGGGGCAAAGTGAGGAATCTGTTCTGATCAGACTGACGTCATTGGAGGCGATTGTTGGGAATCGCTGACGTCCCGAATGAATGTTCTGGCTGGTAAGATGTTAGTGAGGACGCTGTTTATGTGCGGATGCCTGGTAACAGCAGCTGGTATTTATTGGCACCACAGATTAGACGTGATCATCGGGAGAAAATGTCTCCACAGATCCAGAGAGTCATTAAACTGTCAGATTCATTATTTACCAACAACCCCGAAATCCACTGATTGATGAGAACAGACAATATTCTCCTCTATGACTCTCCTGAAATACTCTGCTCCTTCCTCCAGAACTCTCCTCTCCTGAAATACTCTGCTCCTTCCTCCAGAACTCTCCTCTCCTGAAATACTCTGCTCCTTCCTCCAGAACTCTCCTCCCCCTCTATGGCTCTCCTCTCCTGAAATACTCTGCTCCTTCCTCCAGAACTCTCCTCTCCTCCCCCTCTATGACTCTCCTCTCCTGAAATACTCTGCTCCTTCCTCCAGAACTCTCCTCTCCTGAAATACTCTGCTCCTTCCTCCAGAACTCTCCTCCCCTCCCCCTCTATGACTCTCCTCTCCTGAAATACTCTGCTCCTTCCTCCAGAACTCTCCTCTCCTGAAATACTCTGCTCCTTCCTCCAGAACTCTCCTCCCCCTCTATGGCTCTCCTCTCCTGAAATACTCTGCTCCTTCCTCCAGAACTCTCCTCTCCTCCCCCTCTATGACTCTCCTCTCCTGAAATACTCTGCTCCTTCCTCCAGAACTCTCCTCTCCTGAAATACTCTGCTCCTTCCTCCAGAACTCTCCTCTCCTCCCCCTCTATGACTCTCCTCTCCTGAAATACTCTGCTCCTTCCTCCAGAACTCTCCTCTCCTGAAATACTCTGCACCGCTAGAGGGCGCTGCTTTTTCTGATAAAGACCTCTCCACACATATGTGTACATATACAGTATCTCACAAAAGTAAGTACACCCCTAAGTGAAAATCTCCAAATTGGGCCCAACGTGTCAATATTTTGTGTGGCCGCCATTATTTTTAACCCTCTTGGGCATGGAGGTCACCAGAGCATCACAGGTGGTCACAGGAGTCCTCTTCCCCTCCCCCATGATGACATCACAGGTGGTCACAGGAGTCCTCTTCCCCTCCCCCATGATGACATCACAGAGCTGGTGGGTGTTGGAGACCTTGCGCTCCTCCCCCTTCCCCCCACAGATGATCAATAGGGTTTAGGTCTGGAGAGATGCTTGGCCCGTGCATCACAGCTTCTTTAGCAAGGCAGTGGGGGTCTTGGAGGTGTGTTTGGTGTGGTTATCATGTTGGAATACTACCCTGCGTTCCAGTCTCTGAAGGGAGGGGATCATGCTCTGCTTCAGTGTGTCACAGTACATGTTGGCATTCATGGTCCCCTCAATGATCTGCACTCATGCAGCCCCAGACCATGCCCCTCCCCCCACCATGCCTGACTGTAGGGAAGACACCCTTGTCTTTGTCCTCCTCACCTGGCCCCTCCCCCCCACACACGCCTGACACCATCTGACACCAAATACCTTTATCTTGTCTCATCAGACCACAGGACGCGGTTCCAGTAATCCATGTCCTTAGTCTGCTTGTCTTCAGCAAACTGTTTGCGGATCTTTCTTGAGCCTCATCTTTAGAAGAGGCTTCCTTCTGGAGACCAATTTGATGCAGTGTGCGGCGTATGGTCTGAGCACCGACAGGCTGACCCCTCACCCTCTGCAGCAATGCTGGCAGCACTCATACGTCTGTTTCCCAAAGACAACCTCTGGATATGACGCTGAGCACGTGACCTCAAGTCCTTTGGTGGACCATGGCGAGGCGGGGGAGGGGAACCCGTCCTGTTATACCGCTGGGTGGTCTTGGCCCCCGCGCTGCAGATCAGTTTCAGGGTCTCTGCGATCTTCTTCTATCCTCGGCCATCTTTATGTAGAGACACAATTCTTTATATCAGATCCTCAGAGAGATCTTTGCCATGAGGGGCCATGTTGTCCTTCCAGTGACCAGTATGAGAGAGTGAGAGCGATAACACCAAATTTATCACACCTACAAGTCTTTTTGGGGGGGTCTCTACCAGCTTTGCACATCTAGAGAGGAACATTTCTCCTCCATTCTTCTTCTGTGTAAAATATCTCTGTCTCTGTCAGATTGGATGGAGAGCGTCTGTGATCAGCAATTTTCATGTCTTGCCACAGATTCTCAATGGGATTTAGGTCTGGACTGTGACTGGGCCATTCTAACACATGAATAGGCTTTGATCTAATCCATTCCATTGTAGCTCTGGCTGTACTTTAGGGTCGTTGTCCTGCTGGAAGGTGACCCCTCCCCCCCCGGTCTCAAGTCTTTTGCAAACTCTAATGCGGCGTACACACGATCGTCTGATGGACCGTTTTCATCAGACAAACTGATCGTGTGTGGGCCCCATCGGTTTTTTATCCATCGGTGAAAAACTAGGAACTTGTTTTAAAATGATCTGATGGTTAAAAAAAACGATAGGAAAAAACGATCGTCTGTGGGTACGTCCATCGGTTAAGAATCCGCGCATGCTCAGAATCAAGTCGACGAACATGCTCGGAAGCATTGAACTTCATTTTCCTCAGCACGTCGTTCTGACACGATCGATTTTTTAACTGATGGTGTGTGGGCACGACTGATCATCAGTTAGCTTCATCGGATGAACCGATCGTGTGTATGCGGCATAACATGTTTTCTTCTAAGATTGTCTCTGACCAGCTTCCCTGTCCCTGCTGAAGAAAAGCATCCCCACCACATGATGCTGCCACCGCCATGTTTCACGGTGGGGATGGTGTGTTCAGGGGGATGTGCAGTCTTAGTTTTCCCCACACATAGCGGAAAAGTAGAATTTTGGTGTCATGTGACCAGAGCACCTTCTTCCACATGTTTGCCGTGTCCCCCTCCCCCACACGGCGTCTCACAAACTGCAAACAGGACTTCTTATGTCTTTCTTCCTGTCACTCTTCCATAAAGAGCGGATTTGTGGAGAGACCACTAATAGTTGTCCTGTGGACAGTGCCTGACCTCACAAACTCTCTTCTGGAAGAATGGTCAAACATTCCCATAGACACCCTCCTAAACCTTGTGGACGGCCTTCCAATAGACACACCCCTAAACCTTGTGGACGGCCTTCCCATAGACACACCCCTAAACCTTGTGGACGGCCTTCCAATAGACACACCCCTAAACCTTGTGGACGGCCTTCCCATAGACACACCCCTAAACCTTGTGGACGGCCTTCCCATAGACACACCCCTAAACCTTGTGGACGGCCTTCCCATAGACACACCCCTAAACCTTGTGGACCGCCTTCCCATAGACACACCCCTAAACCTTGAGGACGGCCTTCCCATAGACACCCCCCTAAACCTTGTGGACGTCCTTCCCATAGACACACCCCTAAACCTTGTGGACCGCCTTCCCATAGACACACCCCTAAACCTTGTGGACGGCCTTCCCATAGACACACCCCTAAACCTTGTGGACGTCCTTCCCATAGACACACCCCTAAACCTTGTGGACCGCCTTCCCATAGACACACCCCTAAACCTTGTGGACGGCCTTCCCATAGACACACCCCTAAACCTTGTGGACCGCCTTCCCATAGACACACCCCTAAACCTTGTGGACGGCCTTCCCATAGACACACCCCTAAACCTTGTGGACCGCCTTCCCATAGACACACCCCTAAACCTTGTGGGCGGCCTTCCCATAGACACACCCCTAAACCTTGTGGACGGCCTTCCCATAGACACCATCCTAAACCTTGTGGACGGCCTTCCCGTAGACACACCCCTAAACCTTGTGGACCGCCTTCCCATAGACACACCCCTAAACCTTGTGGACCGCCTTCCCATAGACACACCCCTAAACCTTGTGGACGGCCTTCCCATAGACACACCCCTAAACCTTGTGGACCGCCTTCCCATAGACACACCCCTAAACCTTGTGGACCGCCTTCCCATAGACACACCCCTAAACTTTGTGGACCGCCTTCCCATAGACACACCCCTAAACCTTGTGGGCGGCCTTCCCATAGACACACCCCTAAACCTTGTGGACGGCCTTCCCATAGACACACCCCTAAACCTTGTGGGCGGCCTTCCCATAGACACACCCCTAAACCTTGTGGACAGCCTTCCCATAGACACACCCCTAAACCTTGTGGACGGCCTTCCCATAGACACACCCCTAAACCTTGTGGACGGCCTTCCCATAGACACACCCCTAAACCTTGTGGACGGCCTTCCCATAGACACACCCCTAAACCTTGTGGACGGCCTTCCCATAGACACACCCCTAAACCTTGTGGGCCGCCTTCCCATAGACACACCCCTAAACCTTGTGGACCGCCTTCCCATAGACACACCCCGAAACCTTGTGGACGGCCTTCCCATAGACACCCTCCTAAACCTTGTGGGCCGCCTTCCCATAGACACACCCCTAAACCTTGTGGACGGCCTTCCCATAGACACACCCCTAAACCTTGTGGATAACCTTCCCATACACACACCCCTAAACCTTGTGGACGGCCTTCCCATAGACACACCCCTAAACCATGTGGACGGCCTTCCCATAGACACACCCCTAAACCTTGTGGATAACCTTCCCATACACACACCCCTAAACCTTGTGGACGGCCTTCCCATAGACACGCCCCTAAACCTTGTGGACGGCCTTCCCATAGACACACCCCTAAACCTTGTGGACGGCCTTCCCATAGACACACCCCTAAACCTTGTGGGCGGCCTTCCCATAGACACACCCCTAAACCTTGTGGACAGCCTTCCCATAGACACACCCCTAAACCTTGTGGACGGCCTTCCCATAGACACACCCCTAAACCTTGTGGACGGCCTTCCCATAGACACACCCCTAAACCTTGTGGACGGCCTTCCCATAGACACACCCCTAAACCTTGTGGACGGCCTTCCCATAGACACACCCCTAAACCTTGTGGGCCGCCTTCCCATAGACACACCCCTAAACCTTGTGGACCGCCTTCCCATAGACACACCCCGAAACCTTGTGGACGGCCTTCCCATAGACACCCTCCTAAACCTTGTGGGCCGCCTTCCCATAGACACACCCCTAAACCTTGTGGACGGCCTTCCCATAGACACACCCCTAAACCTTGTGGATAACCTTCCCATACACACACCCCTAAACCTTGTGGACGGCCTTCCCATAGACACACCCCTAAACCATGTGGACGGCCATCCCAGAAGAGGTGAAGGTGTTATAGCTGCAAAGGGCGGAGCCAACTCAATATTGAACCCTCCGGACTAAGACTGGGGGTCATTAAAGTTCATGTGTGTGTAAAGGGGGGCGTCCCAATACTTTTGGTAATATAGTGTAGATCTGATGACAGGTCCACATTAGGAAATACTTGTATGGCATGGTTCAGGTACGTATTCCTGCAGTGCGGAGACGTGGGGTGGAGGAAAGTTCTCTCGCCGGGGATGAGGCGCAGTCATGTTCAGGGACACCGTGGATGTCACCGTCCCGGGCAGCCGAGTCTCATGTGAAAATATTTCGGAATGGAATGTAAAGAGTTGATATCATTTCGGAATGCTTTTCTTGGCTGGTGCCGAGGTTCAAACGGGCAGAAGACCATGCTGGCAAAATGTACACCGGGGGCTGCGCCTGCCGAGTGCCCCGGGGCCCGTCACATCTGATTATATATGAGGAGGGCCCCAAATCTCATTCCCATTTGTATACCATGGAAATACTTTCTATACCCGCAGGCACGGGTTAGGCACAGAGCTTTATGATCCCTCCTAATAACCTGAAGGGTGACACTGTCCATAGAAGCCATGATTTCCATACACTGAGGACCAGAACACCCCAATCAGGTGGAAACGGTTCTAGTGTATTTATTTTATGTAACCATTTGACCCCTGGAAGGTTTTACCCCTCCATGACCAGGCCATTCTTTGCTTTTCAGCACTGCGCTACTATAAATGGAAACTGTGCAACATTGTATGCAAATTACATTTGCGAACACACCATCCCCACCGTGAAACATGGTGGTGGCAGCATCATGTGGTGGGGATGCTTTTCTTCAGCAGGGACAGGGAAGCTGGTCAGAGTTGATAGGAAGATGGATGGAGACAAATACAGGACAATCTTAGAAGAAAACCTGCAAAAGACTTGAGACCGGGGGGGGGGGGGGGGTTCACCTTCCAGCAGGACAACGACCCTAAAGTACAGCCAGAGCTACAATGGAATGGATTAGATCAAAGCCTATTCATGTGTTAGAATGGCCCAGTCACAGTCCAGACCTAAATCCCATTGAGAATCTGTGGCAAGACTTGAAAATTGCTGATCACAGACGCTCTCCATCCAATCTGACAGAGACAGAGATATTTTACAGAGAAGAAGAATGGAGAGAAATGTCCCTCTCTAGATGTGCAAAGCTGGTAGAGACCCCCCAAAAAGACTTGTAGAGAAAGGGGGTTCTACAAAGTATTGACTCCGGGAGGCGCCATACAAATGCCCCTCCCCCCACACTTTTCACATATTTATTTGTATCATTTTCCTTCCACTTCACAATTATGTGACACTTTGTGTCTCTCACATAAAATCCCAATAAAATACATTTACGTTTCTGGTTGTAACAAAATGTGGGGAATGACAAGGGGTATGAATACTTTTTCCAGGCTCTGTGTATAGAGGGGTATGAATACTTTTTCCAGGCTCTGTGTATAGAGGGGTATGAATACTTTTTCCAGGCTCTGTGTATAGAGGGGTATGAATACTTTTTCCAGGCTCTGTGTATAGAGGGGTATGAATACTTTTTCCAGGCTCTGTGTATAGAGGGGTATGAATACTTTTTCCAGGCTCTGTGTATAGAGGGGTATGAATACTTTTTCCAGGCTCTGTATATAGAGGGGTATGAATACTTTTTCCAGGCTCTGTGTATAGAGGGGTATGAATACTTTTTCCAGGCTCTGTGTATAGAGGGGTATGAATACTTTTTCCAGGCCCTGTGTATAGAGGGGTATGATTACTTTTTCCTGTCTCTGTGTATAGAGGGGTATGAATACTTTTTCCAGGCTCTGTGTATAGAGGGGTATGAATACTTTTTCCAGGCTCTGTGAATAGAGGGGTATGAATACTTTTTCCAGGCCCTGTGTATAGAGGGGTATGAATACTTTTTCCTGTCTCTGTGTATAGAGGGGTATGAATACTTTTTCCTGTCTCTGTATATAGAGGGGTATGAATACTTTTTCCTGTCTCTGTCTATAGAGGGGTATGAATACTTTTTCCTGTCTCTGTATATAGAGGGGTATGAATACTTTTTCCTGTCTCGGTGTATAGAGGGGTATGAATACTTTTTCCTGTCTCTGTGTATAGAGGGGTATGAATACTTTTTCCAGGCTCTGTGTATAGAGGGGTATGAAGACTTTTTCCAGGCTCTGTGTATAGAGGGGTATGAATACTTTTTCCAGGCTCTGTGTATAGAGGGGTATGAAGACTTTTTCCTGTCTCTGTGTATAGAGGGGTATGAATACTTTTTCCTGTCTCTGTGTATAGAGGGGTATGAATACTTTTTCCTGTCTCTGTGTATAGAGGGGTATGAATACTTTTTCCTGTCTCTGTGTATAGAGGGGTATGAATACTTTTTCCTGTCTCTGTGTATAGAGGGGTATGAAGACTTTTTCCTGTCTCTGTGTATAGAGGGGTATGAAGACTTTTTCCTGTCTCTGTGTATAGAGGGGTATGAATACTTTTTCCTGTCTCTGTGTATAGAGGGGTATGAATACTTTTTCCTGTCTCTGTGTATAGAGGGGTATGAAGACTTTTTCCAGGCTCTGTGTATAGAGGGGTATGAAGACTTTTTCCTGTCTCTGTGTATAGAGGGGTATGAATACTTTTTCCTGTCTCTGTGTATAGAGGGGTATGAATACTTTTTCCTGTCTCTGTCTATAGAGGGGTATGAATACTTTTTCCAGGCCCTGTGTATAGAGGGGTATGAATACTTTTTCCAGGCACAATGTGAGGATGTCATTTGATGTCCATCTGGGAGAAAGGGTTAATTATTGATCGCTGATCGAGGATTACTATTGGACGCCGTTGTTGTACATCAGATGTGAGGTGGGGATTGGCCAGGGCGGGGAATGTGACACGATCAGCCAATCAGTGAACTCGATTGAATGGCTATAAATCCTCCAATGAGCTTTTAGATGTCATTATTGACAATCACTGTTCCCTCTTCCTGTTTGAGTGACAGGTGCGCTTGAATAAGGACACGCCCCCAGGAGGAAATCGCGCGGCACATCTGTGAAAACACAAGATATGAAATAACGTCGCCCTTTCATCTGCCGCCTGAGAGATAATTCACAATTCTGCTTTTATTTCTATCGCCTCCCCGAGGTAATTCATCACCACCGATGACAACCCACCAATGATCCCATGACATCATACCGGGGCCCTTATCAGCCGGCCTGTGTACAGGAGCCAGGAGGACTTCAAAGGACCAGCCAAATGTGAACCTCCAATATGGGCCCCGGCAGAGACGCAGACCCCTGAGATGGAGACCCCCCCGAGATGGAGACCCCTGAGATGAACCCCTGAGATGGAGACCCCCCCGAGAAAGGCCCCTGAGATGGAGACCCCCCCCCCGAGAAGGACCCCTGAGATGGAGACCCCCCCGAGATGGAGACCCCTGAGATGAACCCCTGAGATAGAGACCCCTGAGAAGGAGACCCCCCGAGAAGGACCCCTGAGATGGAGACCCCCTGAGAAGGAGACCCCTGAGATGAACCCCTGAGATGGAGACCCCTGAGATGGAGACCCCCGAGGTAATTCATCACCACCGATGACAACCCACCAACCATCCCATGACATCATACCCGGGGGGGGGGGGGGGCCCTTATCAGCCGGCCTGTGTACAGGAGCCAGGAGGACTTCAAAGGACCAGCCAAATGTGAACCTCCAATATGGGCCCCGGCAGAGACGCAGACCCCTGAGATGGAGACCCCCCCGAGAAAGGCCCCTGAGATGGAGACCCCCCCCCCAGAAGGACCCCTGAGATGGAGACCCCCCCCCCCGAGAAAGGCCCCTGAGATGGAGACCCCCCCGAGAAGGACCCCTGAGATGGAGACCCCCCCGAGATGGAGACCCCTGAGATGAACCCCTGAGATAGAGACCCCTGAGAAGGAGACCCCCCGAGAAGGACCCCTGAGATGGAGACCCCCTGAGAAGGAGACCCCTGAGATGAACCCCTGAGATGGAGACCCCTGAGATGGAGACCCCCGAGATGGAGACCCCCCAGAAGGACCCCTGAGATGGAGACCCCCTGAGAAGGAGACCCCCCCGATATGCAGTCCCCTGACATGGAAACCCCTGAGATGGAGACCCCCGAGATGGAGACCCCCTGAGAAGGAGACCCCCGAGATGGAGACCCCCCGAGATGGAGACCCCCGAGAAGGACCCCTGAGATGGAGACCCCCCGAGAAAGACCCCTGAGATGGAGACCCACGAGATGGAAACCCCTGAGATGGACACCCCCCCAAGAAGGACCCCTGAGATGGAGACCCCCGAGATGGAGACCCCCCCGAGAAAGAGACCCCCCCCGAGAAAGGCCCCTGAGATGGAGACTCCCCCCGAGATGGAGACTTCAAAGGACCAGCCAAATGTGAACCTCCAATATGGGCCCCGGCAGAGACGCAGACCCCTGAGATGGAGACCCCCCCCGAGAAAGGCCCCTGAGATGGAGACCCCCAAGAAGGACCCCTGAGATGGAGACCCCCCCGAGAAAGGCCCCTGAGATGGAGACCCCCCCCCCCGAGATGGAGACCCCTGAGATGGAGACCCCCCAAGAAGGACCCTGAGATGGAGACCCCTGAGATGGAGACCCCCGAGATGGAGACCCCCCCAGAAGGACCCCTGAGATGGAGACCCCCTGAGAAGGAGACCCCCCCGATATGCAGTCCCCTGACATGGAAACTCCTGAGATGGAGACCCCTGAGATGGAGACCCCCTGAGAAGGAGACCCCCGAGATGGAGACCCCCCGAGATGGAGACCCCCGAGAAGGACCCCTGAGATGGAGACCCCCCGAGAAAGACCCCTGAGATGGAGACCCACGAGATGGAAACCCCTGAGATGGACACCCCCCCCAAGAAGGACCCCTGAGATGGAGACCCCCGAGATGGAGAACCCCCCGAGAAGGACCCCTGAGATGGAGACCCCCGAGATGGAAACCCCTGAGATGGAGACCCCTGAGATGGAGACCCCCCGAGATGGAGACCCCCTGAGAAGGACCCCTGAGATGGAGACCCCTGAGATGGAGACCCCCCGAGATGGAGACCCCCCCGACAAGGACCCCTGAGATGGAGACCCCTAAGATGGACCCCCGGGATGGTCCCCTGAGATGGAGACCCCTGAGATCGACCCCTGAGATGGAAACCCCCCCGAGATGGAGACCCCCTGAGAAGGAGACCCCCCGAGAAGGACCCCTGAGATAGAGACCCCCCGAGATGGAGACCCCTGAGATGGAGACCTCCGAGATGGAGACCCCTGAGATGGAGACCTCCGAGATGGAGACCCCTGAGATGGAGACCCCTGAGATGGAGACCTCCGAGATGGAGACGCCTGAGATGGAGACCTCCGAGATGGAGACCCCTGAGATGGAGACCTCTGAGATGGAGACCCCCCGAGATGGAGACCTCTGAGATGGACCCCCGAGATGGAGACCCCTGAGATGGACCCCTGAGATGGAGACCCCCAAGATAGAGACCCCTGAGGCTGAGATGGACCCCCGGGATGGTCCCCCAAGATGGAGACCCCCCTGAGATGGAGACCCCCGAGATGGAGACCCCCCAAGATGGAGACCCCCCCCAGAAGGACCCCAAAGATGGAGACCCCCCTGAGAAGGACCCTGAGATGGAGACCCCTGAGATGGAGACCTCCGAGATGGAGACCTCTGAGATGGACCCCCGAGATGGAGACCCCTGAGATGGACCCCTGAGATGGAGACCCCCTGAGAAGGAGACCCCCGAGATGGAGACACCCGGGATGGAGACCCCCTGAGAAGCACCCCTGAGATGGAGACCCCCGGGATGGAGAGCCCCCCAGAAGGACCCCTGAGATGGAGACCCCCTGACATGGACCCCTTAGATGGAGACCCCCCGAGATGGAGACCCCCTGAGATGGACCCCCGAGATTGAGACCCCCCGAGATGGACCCCTGAGATGGAGACCCCTAAGATGGACCCCCGGGATGGTCCCCCAAGATGGAGACCTCTGAGATGGACCCCCGAGATGGAGACCCCTGAGATGGACCCCTGAGATGGAGACCCCCGGGATGGAGACCCCTGAGATGGAGACCCCCGGGATGGAGACCCCCCTGAGAAGGACCCTGAGATGGAGACCCCCGGGATGGAGACCCCTGAGATGAACCCCTGAGATGGAGACCCCCCTGAGAAGGACCCTGAGATGGAGACCCCCAGGATGGAGACCCCTGAGATGAACCCCCGTCTCCTCCTTATTTCTTCTCTATTTTTGCCTCCAGCTGCCATGCAGACGATTTCTACAGACGGAGAACAACGGATACAAGAGATGGAAGAAGAAATGATTTGTAAATAGAAGATATTTTCAGATTCATCTCCAAAACCCCCAAACCCTTTTATTGGGGGGGGGGGGTCCTTCTGTCCCCTTCACTGTCAGAGTGACAGCCAGGAGTTTCTTTGTAAATACAGCAGCTGTCATAGATGTGAAGACTCTGACAGTGTTGATAATCACAGAGAGATACAAAGTAACTTTGTTTATAAACATTGCTGAGATGAGAGAGCGAGATACAAAGTAACACTTCGTATTTATTCGTCTTCAGTCATCAGCAGATCAGCGTCTTCAATCCCCAGCAATCCCACGCTTTGCACGTCTTTTTCGTGTTCCTATTTAAACTCCTATTAACCCCAAAGCCCTGTGCAGGCGATCGGATTGTCCGATGAAAACTGACCGATCGTGTGTGGGCCTATTGGTTTGTTTTCCATCGATGAAAAAAAAATAGAACATGTTTTAAAATGTTCCTATGGATAAAAAACGATAGAAAAATCCGATCGTCTGTGTGGAAGTCCATCGGTCAAAAATCCACGCATGCTCAGAATCAAGTCGACGCACATGCTCGGAAGCATTGAACTTCATTCTTCTCAGCACGTCGTTGTGTTTTACATCACCGCGTTGGACACGGTCGCATTTTTGACCGATGGTGTGTAGGCGAAACCGATGAAAGTCAGCTTCATCGGATATCCGATCGTGTGTATAGGGCTTAAGAATTCCCTAATCAACCAGCTTCTTCCCCTTCCCCCCTTAACCACTTTAACTCTGGAAGATTTACCCCCCACTTAATGACCAGGCCATTTTTTGCTATACGACACTGCGTTACTTTAATTGACATTTGCGCTGTCGTGCGACGTTGTACCCAAATAAAAATGTTGTCCCTTATTTCCCGCAAGTAGAGCTTTCTTTTGATTTGATCACCTCTGCGGGTTTTTTTTGTGCCATAAATAAAGAGCGACAATTTTAAAAGGAAAACAATGGCCCAGATTCAAGAAGCACTTGCGCCCGCGCAACCATAGGTTGCGCGGCGCAAGGGCTTACTTGCTCCGGTGTAACGAGTGCTCCTGATTCAGGAACCTCGTTACACCGACTGCAGCCTAGGATGTGACAGACATAAGCCTCCTTATGCCTTCACATCCCAGGCTGCATTCTTGCGTTGGCCGCTAGGGGGCGCGGCCTTTGTGATCGGCGTATAGTATGCAAATTGCATACTACCACCGATTCACAAAAGTTGCGCGGGCCCTGCGCACGCAAGGTACGGAGTTTCCGTACGGCGACTTTAGCATAAGGTTGCTCCTGCTAATAGCAGGCGCAACCAATGCTAAAGTATAGCTGCGCTTCCCGCTCGCGACGTTCAAATTTTACGTCGTTTACGTAAGTGAACCGTGAATGGCGCTGGACGCCATTCACGTTCACTTAGAAGCAAATGACGTCCTTGCGACGTCATTTGCCGCAATGCACGTCGGGAAAGTTTCCAGACGGAGCATGCGCTGTTAGCTCGGCGCGGGAGCGCGCCTAATTTAAATGATTCCCGCCCCCGGCGGGATCATTTACATTAGGCGCCCTTACGCAGGGCTATTTAGCATATCGCCCGCGCAATTTACGGAGCAACTGCTCCGTGAATCGCGGGCAAAGCGCAATATTTGCGTGGGCGCAGAGAAAAATATTTGCTCTTTGCCCACGCAAATATTGCGCGATTCTACCTGAATCTGGGCCAATATTTTTTTACTTTCTGCTATAAAAAAAATGACTCAATTTGAATCATTTGATTAGGGCCCTGTGGAACGAATCCAAGTCAGCGTTTATTGATATAGAAAAGCCCCCCCTCCCCCCTCTTCTGAAGGATCGGGACGTCATCGGACGCAAAGCGCCTTGAGGTGATTTAGTTCCCATTGTTGCGCTATACAAGTTATTCGCTCAGTAATGGCGGCGATCAGCGACTTATACTGGGACTGCGATATTGCGGTGGACAAATCGCACACCTGCCACTTTTTGGGGACCAGTGACACTAATAATTCGGGAGAATGGGAGGGGGAGGGGCCACCTTTTCTTCAAACCCGAAAGGGGCAATTATTTTTATCGTAGTATAGTATTATAAAAGACCTGGGACCCCTTTGGGCGGCCCCGGGATAGTAGTAATGCAGCACACATAGTGCGCCACGGCAAAATTGCTCTTGCTGACATCATAGCCCCGCCCCCCCAGTGATGCCGAACCCACCCCCAGACAGCCACCCACAGATTATTTTGTGACTACATTGGTTACTTGGTGAGCCACAGCCCTCTGAATGTGTCCGGGCTTCAGGTGGACTGAAACCCGGACAAATGATTGAAAACCCGGACTGTCCGGGTGAATCCTGGACATGTGGCAACCCTAGGGGAGAGGGGGAGAGGGGGAGAGGGGACAGGGAGGTGACGGGGAGGGGGGGGCAGCACAGGGGATGGGAGGGTGGATGGGGGAGAAAGAGGGTGAGGGGGATAATAAAGGGAAAACGGAGTCAGAAAAGGGGGAGGGGGAATGGTGGCTTGATGAGGGGGGGGGTGGGGATTTGGAAAGAATGGGGAGACACAAGGGGGGGGTTGTAAAAGAGAAGGTGTTATGAGGGGGAGGGGGAGGATGCAGCTTCTCTTTTACACCCCCCCCCTCATGCCTCCCCTTTCCTTCCAACCCCCCCCCCCCAAACCACCATTCCCACTCAGGATAGAGAAAGGGATATCACCAGGTGGGTCAAACGAAGGTAAAACCCCCCCTCATGCCTCCCCTTTCCTTACAACCCCCCCCCCCCCCCAACCACCAGTCCCACTCAGGATAGGGAAAGGGATATCACCAGGTGGGTCAAACGAAGGTAAAACCCCCCCTCATGCCTCCCCTTTCCTTCCAACCCCCCCCCCCCCCAAACCACCATTCCCACTCAGGATAGGGAAAGGGATATCACCAGGTGGGTCAAACGAAGGTAAAACCCCCCCTCATGCCTCCCCTTTCCTTCCAACCCCCCCCCCCCAAACCACCAGTCCCACTCAGGATAGAGAAAGGGATATCACCAGGTGGGTCAAACGAAGGTAAAAGCCCCTCCTCCAGGTTAGAAGCCCCAGGTGCTGGCAATGCAAATGGGAGGAAATTCTGGACAGCCCCCCCCCTCCCCCCCCAAAAAAGTTTTTGCCTTCATTAAAAAAATGTATTCAAAAATACATGTCACAGCAGATCGGACCGGACAGAAGAGCTGACGCGTTTCACACTAAGAAACAGTGCTTAGTCATTCCCACTCCCCCTTTTCAGATTCCAGTTTCTATTTCTCCCCTCCCCCACCCCCTCTCCCTCTTTCATATAAAAATGATGAGTGCAGTGTCGTATGCCCGCGCAGTGCTGAATAGCAAACAATGGCCTGGTCATGAAGGGGGTAAAACCTTCCAGATCCCAAGTGGTTAAACAGGAAAGAAATATGGAATAAAAAGGATACTTTGTATCTACAGTAACAATGTATATTTTTAGACTTGGTGTAATGTTTGTTTTTTCTGTCTGTGGATTGCATTCAAAATAAAATCATTTTGTAATAAAATATCACCAGAAAAAAAACGTATTTGTCCTAAAAGAATAAAACAATAAGAAACAATGAAATGTAAGAATTGCCGCGGCCCATGGGGGGGTCCAGGTGGGAGATGAAGAGGTTAAGACGCCCCCTGCTGGCCGGCTTTGGTATAAAATGGTGAATCGCGAAAGAAGTGCGACTTTTCCATAAATCTGGGTGATTCATCCTCCGTCCCATAAACTGTTTTCTGAGGACAGGTTCGGCTCACCGTCTCATAAACATTTGCGCGGTTTCGTCTCTCCAGCCGTCTCAGGTTCTTGTAAAATATTTCAATGGTGGGATGAAGAATGGAGGAGCGGCGATCCAAGGAGCAGCTCCTGATGAAGCGCAGGCCCCTTATTTATGATGTGTACAGCGGATCCGTGACATTTAGACGCTGCCAGTCCTCGCAATTTGGCTCTAACTTAAGAATTAGGTAAATGTTACAAACGATTTTATTCCACCGTATAAAAATAAAATAAAAAAGAAGCTTGTAATTTCAGATTAAAAGATCTCTTGGAACCCGGAGCTTGAAGTCTACCGAGGATGTGAAACTCAACACCGCGGAATAGAAGCCTCTGATAACCATCACCGCCAAGCCTTCATTTGGTGGATTCGTTAGGCATGACATCATTCATCTGATTTTCCAAATGATATCATAAACGAGAAGATTTCATTCATGAGCATGTAAGGTAATCTCCAGGCGAAGAAGGTGCAGAGGAGACGGGACCTGCATGGAGATTGAAGGCTGAATGGTAAAGTCATGGACAGAACAGGTCCACTTTGCCACCAGTAAGTGGAAGAAGACTCATACCTCAGCTCTAGTATTCAGAGTCCCTTGTGGCGGGGTGGGATTGGCCTCAGGACTACAACTAGAATGTAACCCTTGGGATTGGCTTCAGGACTACAACTAGAATGTAACCCTTGGGATTGGCCTCAGGACTTCAACTAGAATGTAACCCTTGGGATTGGCCTCAGGACTTCAACTAGAATGTAACCCTTGGGATTGGCCTCAGGACTTCAACTAGAATGTAACCCTTGGGATTGGCCTCAGGACTTCAACTAGAATGTAACCCTTGGGATTGGCTTCAGGACTACAACTAGAATGTAACTCTTGGGATTGGCCTCAGGACTACAACTAGAATGTAACCCTTGGGATTGGCCTCAGGACTACAACTAGAATGTAACCCTTGGGATTGGCTTCAGGACAACAATTAGAATGTAACCCTTGGGATTGGCCTCAGGACTACTACTAGAATGTAACCTTTGGGATTGGCTTCAGGACTTCAACTAGAATGTAACCCTTGGGATTGGCTTCAGGACTTCAACTAGAATGTAACCCTTGGGATTGGCCTCAGGACTACAACTAGAATGTAACTCTTGGGATTGGCTTCAGGTCTACAACTAGAATGTAACCCTTGGGATTGGCCTCAGGTCTACAACTAGAATGTAACCCTTGGGATTGGCTTCAGGACTACAACTAGAATGTAACCCTTGGGATTGGCCTCAGGTCTATAACTAGAATGTAACTCTTGGGATTGGCCTCAGGTCTACAACTACAATGTAACCCTTGGGATTGGCTTCAGGTCTACAACTAGAATGTAACCCTTGGGATTGGCCTCAGGACTACTACTAGAATGTAACCTTTGGGATTGGCTTCAGGACTTCAACTAGAATGTAACCCTTGGGATTGGCTTCAGGACTTCAACTAGAATGTAACCCTTGGGATTGGCTTCAGGACTACAACTAGAATGTAACTCTTGGGATTGGCCTCAGGACTACAACTAGAATGTGACTCTTGGGATTGGCCTCAGGTCTACAACTAGAATGTAACCCTTGGGATTGGCCTCAGGTCTACAACTAGAATGTAACCCTTGGGATTGGCTTCAGGACTACAACTAGAATGTAACTCTTGGGATTGGCTTCAGGACTACAACTAGAATGTAACCCTTGGGATTTTCTTCAGGTCTACAACTAGAATGTAACTCTTGGGATTGGCTTCAGGTCTACAACTAGAATGTAACCCTTGGGATTGGCCTCAGGTCTACAACTAGAATGTAACTCTTGGGATTGGCCTCGGGTCTACAACTACAATGTAACCCTTGGGATTGGCCTCAAGGCTACAACTAGAATGTAACTCTTGGGATTGGCTTCAGGACTACAACTAGAATGTAACCCTTGGGATTGGCCTCAAGGCTACAACTAGAATGTAACTCTTGGGATTGGCTTCAGGACTACAACTAGAATGTAACCCTTGGGATTGGCCTCAGGGCTACAACTAGAATGTAACCCTTGGGATTGGCTTCAGGTCTACAACTAGAATGTAACTCTTGGAATTGGCTTCAGATCTACAATTAGAATGTGACTCTTGGGATTGGCTTCAGGACTACAACTAGAATGTAACCCTTGGGATTGGCCTCAAGGCTACAACTAGAATGTAACTCTTGGGATTGGCTTCAGGTCTACAACTAGAATGTAACCCTTGGGATTGGCTTCAGGTCTACAACTAGAATGTAACCCTTGGGATTGGCTTCAGGTCTACAACTAGAATGTAACCCTTGGGATTGGCCTCAGGTCTACAACTAGAATGTAACCCTTGGGATTGGTCTCAAGGCTACCACTAGAATGTAACTCTTGGGATTGGCTTCAGGACTACAACTAGAATGTAACCCTTGGGATTGGCCTCAAGGCTACAACTAGAATGTAACCCTTGGGATTGGCTTCAGGACTACAACTAGAATGTAACTCTTGGGATTGGCTTCAGGTCTACAACTAGAATGTAACCCTTGGGATTGGCCTCAGGTCTACAACTAGAATGTAACTCTTGGGATTGGCCTCGGGTCTACAACTACAATGTAACCCTTGGGATTGGCCTCAAGGCTACAACTAGAATGTAACTCTTGGGATTGGCTTCAGGACTACAACTAGAATGTAACCCTTGGGATTGGCCTCAAGGCTACAACTAGAATGTAACTCTTGGGATTGGCCTCATGTCTTCCCTTCCTGTAAAATTAATCAGTAACCTATACAAAGCAGTGGTGGCCTGCCCATTAGGGGCACCAAGGCTCCGCCCCCTCTCTCTACACCATCTCCCATATGATTAATGGGTAGATTCGTGCATTGCCACCCCCCCCCCCCCAAAGAAAATGACCACCAGCCGCCACTGATACAAAGTAATTGAGAGAAGAACTACAGCAACCAGCATATAATATTACCAGTAAGGACAGTGATGGCCTGTCCATAAGGGGCGGACGGGCGCCACTCCCCCATCCATGCATCCAGCCCCCTGATCTACATGCAGGGCGCCGGTCACATGGATTCATATCAGTTTTTTTTTTTAAGCACGTGATTGGAGTCCGAAGCCCTAATTGGCTTTAAAAAAGGGTGGGCTGGGAGCGCAGAGCACTGCACCCTGAGCCCACCCAGTTATGTGACAATAGTGAATGAATAGTAATGACGGGTGGATTGTTTGCCCCCCCCCCCAAACAAAAAACACCAGCCGCCACGGAATAAGGATATAGATTATTATTGTTATACAAGATTTATAGAGCGCCAACAGATTTCACAGCGCTTTACAACATGAGGGCATTCAATACAATCAGATGCACACCGGTACAGAAATAATACAAATTCTATATAGAAATGTGATAAAATGAATAACAATAATTACATCCAATGAACAGATATTATGAGAAATTGGCAGATAAGAGTCCTGGTGGAATTTGGCACATCTACCTGGGTATATATAGTTATTAAGGAGATTCCTCCAGGTGAATGTTGTAGCAAAGTCCAGCTGCAGACTTGAAGACAAGATCTGTGGTCATGGGGAGATCCTCCAACTGTTGTCCACCCAGCCTGGAACGGAGCTTCTAACGGCAGGAACACTGTGGTGTGGCACTGAAATTCAAAGTCA
This sequence comes from Rana temporaria, assembly GCF_905171775.1. Taxonomy (NCBI): domain Eukaryota; kingdom Metazoa; phylum Chordata; class Amphibia; order Anura; family Ranidae; genus Rana; species Rana temporaria. The sequence continues at coordinate 148,628,451 of NC_053500.1, read as the reverse complement.
GCCTATCTCCTCTGTACTTTAGTCCCATCCAAGTAGTTTATAATAGTCTCTTCTGGTCCAGGATTTAGCAGCATTAACAGGACATGTGGCTGAGACTCCCTCTCTTTTCACTTCCTCCTTCTTGGGTTTCTAAGCCAACAACCAGGGGCAGGAAGTGCATACATTTACAGACATTTTCAAATTCAGACAGTAGGGGGCAGCCGACAACAGACCTTTAGTAACAATTATTAAGTAATGTATTGTTATTAAGTTTGTATGTTTTTCTAAAATTCTTTCTATCTTTACAGGGAGTGCAGAATTATTAGGCAAGTTGTATTTTTGAGGATTCATTGTATTATTGAACAACAACCATGTTCTCAATGAACCCAAAAAACTCATTAATATCAAAGCTGAATATTTTTGGTAGTAGTTTTTAGTTTGTTTTTAGTTTTAGCTATTTTAGGGGGATATCTGTGTGTGCAGGTGACTATTACTGTGCATAATTATTAGGCAACTTAACAAAAAACAAATATATATACCCATTTCAATGATTTATTTTTACCAGTGAAACCAATATAACATCTCAACATTCACAAATATACATTTCTGACATTCAAAAACAAAACAAAAACAAATCAGTGACCAATATAGCCACCTTTCTTTGCAAGGACACTCAAAAGCCTGCCATCCATGGATTCTGTCAGTGTTTTGATCTGTTCACCATCAACATTGCAATGTGCAGCAGCAACCACAGCCTCCCAGACACTGTTCAGAGAGGTGTACTGTTTTCCCTCCTTGTAAATCTCACATTTGATGATGGACCACAGGTTCTCAATGGGGTTCAGATCAGGTGAACAAGGAGGCCATGTCATTAGTTACCCTTTCTTGCCAGCCACGCTGTGGAGTACTTGGACGCGTGTGATGGAGCATTGTCCTGCATGAAAATCATGTTTTTCTTGAAGGATGCAGACTTCTTCCTGTACCACTGCTTGAAGAAGGTGTCTTCCAGAAACTGGCAGTAGGACTGGGAGTTGAGCTTGACTCCATCCTCAACCCGAAAAGGCCCCACAAGCTCATCTTTGATGATACCAGCCCAAGCCAGTACTCCACCTCCACCTTGCTGGCGTCTGAGTCGGACTGGAGCTCTCTGCCCTTTACCAATCCAGCCACGGGCCCATCCATCTGGCCCATCAAGACTCACTCTCATTTCAGCAGTCCATAAAACCTTAGAAAAATCAGTCTTGAGATATTTCTTGGCCCAGTCTTGACGTTTCAGCTTGTGTGTCTTGTTCAGTGGTGGTCGTCTTTCAGCCTTTCTTACCTTGGCCATGTCTCTGGGTATTGCACACCTTGTGCTTTTGGGCACTCCACTGATGTTGCAGCTCTGAAATATGGCCAAACTGGTGGCAAGTGGCATCTTGGCAGCTGCACGCTTGACTTTTCTCAGTTCATGGGCAGTTATTTTGCGCCTTGGTTTTTCCACACGCTTCTTGCGACCCTGTTGACTATTTTGAATGAAACGCTTGATTGTTCGATGATCACGCTTCAGAAGCTTTGCCATTTTAAGAGTGCTGCATCCCTCTGCAAGATATCTCACTATTTTTGACTTTTCTGAGCCTGTCAAGTCCTTCTTTTGACCCATTTTGCCAAAGGAAAGGAAGTTGCCTAATAATTATGCACACCTGATATAGGGTGTTGATGTCATTAGACCACACCCCTTCTCATTACAGAGATGCACATCACCTAATATGCTTAATTGGTAGTAGGCTTTCGAGCCTATACAGCTTGGAGTAAGACAACATGCATAAAGAGGATGATGTGGTAAAAATACTCATTTGCCTAATAATTCTGCACTCCCTGTAGTGCTTACAGTGCCTGATTAAAAACTCTCCTGAGGAAGCTACTATTCATGGCGAAACATGTAGAGAATAATTCAGTTTGCACCTTCCAACTGTACTGTATGATCAGATTTTCATATTTGGACTATGTCATTAAACATTTTCAATAAATAATATTTTATCAATATAACTTTGTTGTAATAATTGAACCTTTAAAATCCCCAAATCTCCTGACTTTTGTATTTACATTATATACATTATTGTAGATTTACTGACATCTTCACCTCATCTCTGTGCTTCTCTATGCAATGTAGGCATATCATGGCTGGGGGGAGGGGCTGGCATGATAGCTTACTGAATTCACTACTCCTATCAAAAGCCCTGATGCAGGAGGTGGGCTGCCTCTTGGGAGGAGTTATGCAAACATCAAATTGCCTTGATGGGAGGAGTCTGGAGGAGTGGGCTTATCTCGGCAGGCTACGCCCTAGGTAACGCCCACATTTGACTCTGAGCTTCCATAAGTGAAAGAACGGAAATCCGCTGAATGACAGTTGAGGGTCATGAACAGATGACTAGATGATGCTGGGCGTCCTCCAGGCAGGAAATGGGGCGGGGCTCTATCTGAGTTGCTGCAGCTTCTATTGCAGGTTGTGAGAAGCTCACAGTGTGCGGTGAATTCAGAATCATTTCAGTCCAGGAGAGGAAGAACTGTGCAAGACTGAATGGAAGGCCGGAGTTCACATTTTATCTAATCTTTAATTGAAGTGTTTGCAGTCGTACGAAGGCGACATTCCAGCAGGTGATGCACATTCTGCAGAAAGCAATGGTTTTGTATCTAGGAAAAGATAAGTCAATGGGAGACGCTCAGGGTGGTCACTAATAGGTCCCGCTGCCCCTCCCCCAGAACATCAGCCATGTTTACACATTTCTCCACCATTGGGTCACTGTTTTTACCAAGAAAACGCATCGCTCATTTATCATCTCCGCTAAAATGGAACGCTCTCCCTGAAAAACCGGCGAGCAGATTTTAAACAATCGATTCTTTTCTTTCCAAGCTCCGTCCGTTAAGTGGATGGGGATTAGCTCTCCTATATTTGTGAAATGAAATTTAAAAGCTAATTTGGCAAGTGCCATCAAATGCATTGTGTACACCAGCTCAAAACACCTTGATCGTGAGCGGGTCTGCGCAGTCTTATCCCTGACATCCATCATTGACAAGCAAACCCGCCGTTCCACCTCACAGGGCTACTGAAGTGGCAGAGTGTCAAGATGTGTGCCTGAGAGCCGGGTCTAATGCCAGGAGCAGCAATGGTGCCTACGCCAACACGTGTGCCTGAACCTCAACTGAAGCAATGGTGCCTATGCCAACACGTGTGCCTGAACCCCAGCTGGAGCAATGGTGCCTATGCCAAGACGTGTGCCTGAACCCCAACTGAAGCAATGGTGCCTATGCCAACACGTGTGCCTGAACCTCAACTGAAGCAATGGTGCCTATGCCAACACGTGTGCCTGAACCCCAGCTGGAGCAATGGTGCCTATGCCAACACGTGTGCCTGAACCCCAGCTGGAGCAATGGTGCCTATGCCAACACGTGTGCCTGAACCCCAACTGAAGCAATGGTGCCTACGCCAACACGTGTGCCTGAACCCCAGCTGAAGCAATGGTGCCTATGCCAACACGTGTGCCTGAACCCCAACTGAAGCAATGGTGCCTATGCCAAGACGTGTGCCTGAACCCCAGCTGGAGCAATGGTGCCTTCACCAAGACGTGTGCCTGAACCTCAACTGAAGCAATGGTGCCTATGCAAACACGTGTGCCTGAACCCCAACTGAAGCAATGGTGCCTACGCCAACACATGTGCCTGAACCTCAACTGAAGCAATGGTGCCTACGCCAACACGTGTGCCTGAACCCCAGCTGGAGCAATGGTGCCTATGCCAACACGTGTGCCTGAACCCCAGCTGGAGCAATGGTGCCTACGCCAACACGTGTGCCTGAACCCCAGCTGGATCAATGGTGCCTATGCCAACACGTGTGCCTGAACCCCAACTGAAGCAATGGTGCCTACGCCAACACGTGTGCCTGAACCTCAACTGAAGCAATGGTGCCTATGCCAACACGTGTGCCTGAACCCCAGCTGGAGCAATGGTGCCTACGCCAACACGTGTGCCTGAACCTCAACTGAAGCAATGGTGCCTATGCCAACACGTGTGCCTGAACCCCAGCTGGAGCAATGGTGCCTACGCCAACACGTGTGCCTGAACCTCAACTGAAGCAATGGTGCCTACGCCAACATGTGTGCCTGAACCTCAACTGAAGCAATGGTGCCTTCACCAAGACGTGTGCCTGAACCCCAGCTGGATCAATGGTGCCTTCACCAAGACGTGTGCCTGAACCCCAACTGAAGCAATGGTGCCTTCACCAAGACGTGTGCCTGAACCCCAGCTGGAGCAATGGTGCCTTCACCAAGACGTGTGCCTGAACCCCAACTGAAGCAATGGTGCCTATGCCAACACGTGTGCCTGAACCTCAACTGAAGCAATGGTGCCTACGCCAACACGTGTGCCTGAACCCCAGCTGAAGCAATGGTGCCTACGCCAACACGTGTGCCTGAACCCCAGCTGAAGCAATGGTGCCTACGCCAACACGTGTGCCTGAACCCCAGTCGGAGCAATTGTGCCTTCACCAAGACGTGTGCCTGAACCCCAACTGGAGCAATGGTGCCTTCACTAAGACGTGTGCCTGAACCCCAACTGGAGCAATGGTGCCTTCACTAAGACGTGTGCCTGAACCCCAACTGGAGCAATGGAGCCTTCACCAAGACGTGTGCCTGAACCCCAGCTGAGGGAATGGAGCCTTCACCAAGACGTGTGCCTGAACCCCAGCTGAGGGAATGGAGCCTTCACTAAGACGTGTGCCTGAACCCCAGCTGAGGGAATGGAGCCTTCACCAAGACGTGTGCCTGAACCCCAGCTGAGGGAATGGAGCCTTCACCAAGATGTGTGCCTGAACCCCAGCTGAGGGAATGGAGCCTTCACCAAGACGTGTGCCTGAACCCCAGCTGAGGGAATGGAGCCTTCACTAAGACGTGTGCCTGAACCCCAGCTGAGGGAATGGAGCCTTCACCAAGACGTGTGCCTGAACCCCAGCTGAGGGAATGGTGCCTTCACCAAGACGTGTGCCTGAACCCCAGCTGAGGGAATGGAGCCTTCACCAAGACGTGTGCCTGAACCCCAGCTGAGGGAATGGAGCCTTCACCAAGACGTGTGCCTGAACCCCAGCCGGAGCAATGGTGCCTTCACCAAGACGTGTGCCTGAACCCCAGCCGGAGCAATGGTGCCTTCACCAAGACGTGTGCCTGAACCCCAGCTGAGGGAATGGAGCCTTCACCAAGACGTGTGCCTGAACCCCAGCCGGAGCAATGGTGCCTTCACCAAGACGTGTGCCTGAACCCCAGCTGAGGGAATGGAGCCTTCACCAAGACGTGTGCCTGAACCCCAGCTGAGGGAATGGTGCCTTCACCAAGACGTGTGCCTGAACCCCAGCTGAGGGAATGGAGCCTTCACCAAGACGTGTGCCTGAACCCCAGCTGAGGGAATGGAGCCTTCACCAAGACGTGTGCCTGAACCCCAGCCGGAGCAATGGTGCCTTCACCAAGACGTGTGCCTGAACCCCAGCCGGAGCAATGGTGCCTTCACCAAGACGTGTGCCTGAACCCCAGCTGAGGGAATGGAGCCTTCACCAAGACGTGTGCCTGAACCCCAGCCGGAGCAATGGTGCCTTCACCAAGACGTGTGCCTGAACCCCAGCTGAGGGAATGGAGCCTTCACTAAGACGTGTGCCTGAACCCCAGCTGGAGCAATGGAGCCTTCACCAAGACGTGTGCCTGAACCCCAGCCGGAGCAATGGTGCCTTCACCAAGACGTGTGCCTGAACCCCAGCCGGAGAAATGGAGCCTTCACCAAGACGTGTGCCTGAACCCCAACTGAGGGAATGGAGCCTTCACCAAGACGCGTGCCTGAACCCCAGCTGAGGGAATGGAGCCTTCACTAAGACGTGTGCCTGAACCCCAGCCGGAGAAATGGAGCCTTCACCAAGACGTGTGCCTGAACCCCAACTGAGGGAATGGAGCCTTCACCAAGACGCGTGCCTGAACCCCAGCTGAGGGAATGGAGCCTTCACTAAGACGTGTGCCTGAACCCCAGCTGGAGCAATGGTGCCTTCACCAAGACGTGTGCCTGAACTCCAGCTGAGGGAATGGAGCCTTCACCAAGACGTGTGCCTGAACCCCAGCTGAGGGAATGGAGCCTTCACCAAGACGTGTGCCTGAACCCCAGCTGAGGCAATGGGTTCTGACCTCAACCTGATAGAACACCTTTGGGATGAATTAGAGCGGAGATTGTGAGCCAGGCCTTCTCGTCCAACATCAGTGCCTGACCTCACAAATGCTCTTCTGGAAGAACGGTCAAACATTCCCATAGACACACCCCTAAACCTTGTGGACGGCCTTCCCAGAAGAGGTGAAGCTGTTATAGCTGCAAAGGGGGGAGGGGGCAACTCAATATTGAACCCTCCGGACTAAGACTGGGAGGCCATTAAAGTTCCTGTGCGTGTAAAGGCCGGCGTCCCAATACTTTTGACAATATACAGGGTGGTCCATTTATATGGATACACCAAAAACAAAAGTTGGATTCAAAATGGCCGACTTCAAAATGGCCGCCATGGTCACCACCCATCTTGAAAAGTTTCCCCCCTTACATATACTAATGTGCCAAAAACAGGAAGTTAATATCACCAACCATCCCCATTGTATTGGGGTGTATCCATATAAGGTGTATGCATGTATATATATATATGTGTGTAGGGGTTGGGGTGAATGTGGAATCACATACGCTCCCACAAAGGCGCCACCCCCTGGAAATATGCAAAAAAGGGGGGAGGTTTTGCAGGTGGGACTTTAGATGTGCCTTTTGGGGAGTATAAACAAAACAATTGAAACACACTGATTTATAGACAAATGAACACGTTTTTATTATTCTGCCAACGTCCAGTACAATCTATAAATAAAGACCAGGGTGTGCGGGTCCCAAACAATGAAAGCAATACGGCCAACGCGTTTCGCGGAACAATTCCGCTTCGTCAGGGCCTTGTGAGTTGCTCAGCAAAATGTCAAATAATTTCTATAAATGAGATATTGATAAACACAACATAAATGTCATGATTCACTCACATGAAAGTGCGAATATATAGCGAGTACGAGTTATTACATATATTTAATATATTTCCTAGAATGTTATGTAAATATTCTTATACTCTGTATGTTATAATTTAGAGCCTTGGAGATGAAATTCAGAGATGTGCAGCGATGTACTATACATAGGGGGGGGGGGGGCAGCGATGTCCTATACATAGGGGGGGGGGGGGGCAGCGATGTCCTATACATAGGGGGGGGCAGCGATGTCCTATACATAGGGGGGGCAGCGATGTCCTATACATAGGGGGGGGGCAGCGATGTCCTATACATAGGGGGGGCAGCGATGTCCTATACATAGGGGGGGGCAGCGATGTCCTATACATAGGGGGGGCAGCGATGTACTATACATAGGGGGGGCAGCAGATGTCCTATACATAGGGGGGGGCAGCGATATCCTATACATAGGGGGGCAGCGATGTCCTATACATAGGGGGGCAGCGATGTCCTATACATAGGGGGGGCAGCGATGTCCTATACATAGGGGGGGCAGCGATGTCCTGTACATAGGGGGGGCAGCGATGTCCTATACATAGGGGGGGCAGCGATGTCCTATACATAGGGGGGGCAGCGATGTCCTATTCATAGGGAGGGCAGCGATGTCCTATACATAGGGGGGGGGCAGCGATGTCCTATACATAGGGGGGAGCGATGTCCTATACATAGGGGGGGCAGCGATATCCTATACATAGGGGGGGCAGCGATGTCCTGTACATAGGGGGGGGCAGCGATGTCCTATACATAGGGGGGGCAGCGATGTCCTATACATAGGGGGGGCAGCGATGTCCTATACATAGGGGGGGCAGCGATGTCCTATACATAGGGGGGGGCAGCGATGTCCTATACATAGGGGGGGCAGCGATGTCCTATTCATAGGGAGGGCAGCGATGTCCTATACATAGGGGGGGGGGCAGCGATGTCCTATACATAGGGGGGAGCGATGTCCTATACATAGGGGGGGCAGCGATATCCTATACATAGGGGGGGCAGCGATGTCCTGTACATAGGGGGGGGGCAGCGATGTCCTATACATAGGGGGGGCAGCGATGTCCTATACATAGGGGGGGGCAGCGATGTCCTATACATAGGGGGGGCAGCGATGTCCTATACATAGGGGGGGGCAGCGATGTCCTATACATAGGGGGGGGCAGCGATGTCCTGTACATAGGGGGGGGCAGCGATGTCCTATACATAGGGGGGGACAGCGATGTCCTATACATAGGGGGGGCAGCGATGTCCTATACATAGGGGGGGCAGCGATGTCCTATACATAGGGGGGGCAGCGATGTCCTATACATAGGGGGGGCAGCGATGTCCTATACATAGGGGGGGCAGCGATGTCCTGTACATAGGGGGGGGCAGCGATGTCCTATACATAGGGGGGGCAGCGATGTCCTATACATAGGGGGGGGTTCGAATGAAGATGTTTGAGCGAATATTCATATTTCTCATGTTCCCTATTTATATTGGTAATCAATTTATTGGCCAATGCATGAACTCACCCAGAGACTGCCGCTGACGGACGTCGGGCCAAATGGAAAAGTGTGGCCCTGGAGCCTGTGAGGACGTTTCTCCTGTCACCTCAATAGAGAAGAAGGGGGGGCCCCTCTTTGTGGCCTATAAATAAGAATGTCTGATGAGTGGAACCCCCTTACTTGCCTGGCGTCTGGGAATCTCATCACCAGAGAATGTGCTGTGAGATGAAATGTATTCTCATATAGATAAAGCAGGAGAATATATATAATATATATAAAACTCCTAAGGCAGAGATACGGTTGTCGTCGGCAGAGAGTGGTCACCTGGTCAGAACAATTAGTATATACCGTATATATTTTCAGACATTATATAGGAATGAGAACATATAACAAATATACAAATACAAAATTCTTTCAAGTGTAATTTTTTCTATTGTTTTTTGCTTACGGCATGTTGAATGGAGTATTCCCCATAGACATAGGCGTGTGCACAGGGTGTGCCAGGTGTGCCTGGGCACCCCCTAATCACCTATGTGGCACAGATGTCCCCCTGATATTTCAGCTAAGCCCCCTAATGGAGCTCCTAAATATTATTTTTTAAATAATAATAATAATAAAAACAATATAAAAGTTATTAGATAATTGAAAATAAAATAAAAACAACTGACACTATCCACTGCTCTACTAGCACAGTCAGTATATATACTGAACACACCCACATGCCCACCTCACATGCCCACCTCACATGCCCACCTCACATGCACACCTCACATGCCCACCTCACATGCCCACCTCACATGCACACCTCACATGCCCACCTCACATGCACACCTCACATGCCCACCTCACATGCACACCTCACATGCACACCTCACATGCCCACCTCACATGCACACCTCACATGCCCACCTATGCACACCTCACATGCACACCTCACATGCACACCTCACATGCACACCTCACATGCCCACCTCACATGCACACCTCACATGCCCACCTCACATGCCCACCTCACATGCACACCTCACATGCACACCTCACATGCCCACCTCACATGCCCACCTCACATGCACACCTCACATGCCCACCTCACATGCACACCTCACATGCCAACCTCACATGCACACCTCACATGCCCACCTCACATGCCCACCTCACATGCCCACCTCACATGCCCACCTCACATGCACACCTCACATGCACACCTCACATGCCCACCTCACATGCACACCTCACATGCACACCTCACATGCCCACCTATGCCCCTGATCACCGCTCTGTCACAGAGAGAGGTGAATCTTCTATCAGAGGATCGTCATCTGAACCCAACACCCCTGTCCCGCCCGAATGCAACACTCTCCAGCTATATGTTCACCTTCCCTGGAAAGGTTCCTGTTTGGGGCCCATAAACATCTTGTCTTGGAAGTTTATGCTACCGTTTAGTGGTGGCCATCTGGAAATACGTGACATTGTACAGAGGGGAATTCTTCTATATTTAACAAGAAATGATTCCATTCTATTGAATCTTCACTGAGATCATCGGAATAAAAATGTATAAAATGTTTAAAAAAAATACATTGTTTCCATAAATATTCAGTGAAATGTTGAACGTATTTTTAAACATTTGTCAGGTTACCAAATATGCCCCAGTGTGCCCTGATGTAGGCGATTAACGCAGGCTGTACAAATTCCTCCATAGAGTGCGGGACCTGAGAAGGGAAGCAGTTTATTCTACTTTCCATCAGTCCCCGGGCCCTTCCCACTGGTCCTGGGGCCCTTTTCCGCCAGTCCCCGGGCCCTTCCCACTGGTCCTGGGGCCCTTTTCCGCCAGTCCCCGGGCCCTTCCCACTGGTCCTGTGCTCCTTGCCACTTTCCCCTTCCCACTCATCCCGGGGCCCTTTTCATCAGTCCCCGGGCCCTTCCCACTGGTCCTGGGGCCCTTTCCGCCAGTCCCCAGCCCTTCCCACTGGTCCTGGGGCCCTTTTCCGCCAGTCCCCGGGCCCTTCCCACTGGTCCTGTGCTCCTTGCCACTTTCCCCTTCCCACTCATCCCGGGGCCCTTTTCATCAGTCCCCAGCCCTTCCCACTGGTCCTGTGCTCCTTGCCACTTTCCCCTTCCCACTCGTCCCAGGGCCCTTTTCATCAGCTCCCAGGCACTTCCCACTGGTCCTGTGGTCCTTGCCACTGGCTCCTTCCCACTGGTCCCGGGGCCATTTCCGTCAGTCCCTGGGTCCTTCCCACTGGTCCTTGCCACTGGCCCCTTCCCACTGGTCCTAGAGCCCTTTCCATCAGTCCCCAGGCACTTCCCACTGGTCCTGGGGTCCTTTCCATCAGTTCCGAGACCCTTTACTCCTGTTGCAAGGCCCTTTCACATGTTCTGCAGTTTGCCCTCTTCCTATCGTCTTGGGGCCCTCCCTCATGAATAATCCCCCTAAATTGTGTAACATGTTTACTTTCTATAATAAAAATGAATTTCTTTCATAAGTGAACCCCTAAATCTTACTTCACATACTCCAGCGACTAGTGATGCCACCCGATGATGTCGGCTGCTGGAGAACTTGACTTGGTTCCAAGACATTTACCTAAATGTATTCCCTCTGCAGAGATCTCATACCAGACCCGCAGTACACTTCTTGGGAACAGAGATGATGCTTGATTCTGGAGAAAGGCGATTGGTATTCGCATTGTTTGGAAGTGTGGAACAACATGAGCCTAACGATGAGCCTGAATAAGACTTTAAAAATAAAATAAAACAAGAAGGTTCTTTCCTCCTAAGTAGAAGATTAATTGGACCCAACTTCTGTTCTGCAGGTTTTATCTTCTGCTCTTGGCACTGGGCAAGGCCGAGCGTCTTCTGTAGCCCCCCCCCCCCCAGGAACTGTGTGGACAACATGTTCAAAAGGCCACCTGGGTGAAGCTTCACCAGAACCAAGACTTTGTTGGCCATCTTTTCCTTGCCAAGCCCAGAGGTGATGACAGAAGCAACACGTTAGGAGATGGGGGGGAATAAGGGCATGAAGAAGATACAATTTTTTATCTATTTACAGGGATGGAGGCCTATGGTAGTATCTCTATATGCCTCATTTAAAGTCCCACCCCTATCCCCCCTTCTGTTTGAAGAAGATACATGGAGCTTTGACAGGTGGACAGAGGAAGGGGGAATGGAGTAGGAAGAGATAAGTTCCCTACCCCCCCCCCCCCCATGGACCATGTAGGTTTCCACTTAACCCAATGGTGTAACACCCTTTTGTCTGGTTGGGAGTAGCTAATCCATGGAGACCATATCCTGAGAAATGTCTTGTGGGGGTGTCAGAGGAGGGGGCCAATAAATAGTCCAAGTTGAGTTGAGTTAAGGAATAATTTTGTCCATTGTCAGGGCAAGGTGATCGGAACATGCCAAACTGCACCCCCTAAGATGTATGAGCATTATGTGTTCAGCAAACCCCCCCCCCCCAAAAAAAAATTAAGCACAAACCTGCATGCTTACCACCAAACATAAACCTGCCTCCCTGCTGAAATTCCCCCTCCCAGCACAAATGTTTGCCCCCCCCAAAAAAAAGCAATCACCCCTCCTTGCACAAATCCTCTATTCCTCAAATTTCCCCTCTAAGTACACATTCTCTCCCCCAACTCCAATTACCCCCATCCAGCACAAAATTCACACTGCCCCCCCCAAGTTCCCCTTCTAGCACAGAAACCCCCCAAATCATCCATACTAGGACAACCCCCCCCCCCCCCCCAAACAAAAATATCCCATCCTGGCACAAATTTCATCACTCCTATACCATATCACCTTGTCTAGCACAGAACCCCCCCAAATCCCCCTCCTAGTACAGATCCTCTTTCCACTCCCCTAAATCACAACTCCTAGCACCCCCCTGCAATTTTCCTCCTGGAACAACTCTTACCCCCCAAATTTCCCTTCCCAACACAAATCCCTCCCCCTCCCCAATCTTCTTGAGGCACCCCTACTCCTCACATGATACCACAGTGCCAAGGGAAGCGACCCCTCCCCCCCCCCCCGCCCACCCCTTTTCACTGCTGAATGTGGGGTGTCTGAAGGGGGTTGCATCGGGGTCCCGGTAGAGGTTTTCATTATTAGAGATCACCAAAGACCTTCTAAAGTGAAGAAAATCCATTTCTAAGGGTTAGTCGGAATCTTATTGATGCCGGTGAAAATGGAGGTGGTGCTGAATGTTGGGTCTTCACATTGATGAGATGATTGCCTTCTAACCCCCCATGAAATCTCTTCCCTCCCAGGCCAGCAGATGTTTCCACTGGGATTTTTAGTGGCCGTGGCTCCCAATAACAGGAACCTCAGAAGATCGGAACCTCAGAAGATCAGAACAGGGGCTGATATCAGGAAAAGGAGGCGTGGTGATGGGCGACCTCCTGACCCCACAGAGGAAACCAGATGGAGAAGAAAGCCATGAATCACAGACTGATGTTGCTGGAGATATCCTGATTGTGGGAACCCGAGATTTATATTGTGATGTCACCCAACGCTTATCCACGTCAACCCTTTCACTGCCGGGGCCCCAAACATCTGGCGCCTCTTTAAAGAGCCACCAAGAGTGACACCAAAGTTATTGTGTGTTTTGTGTATCTCCGACTCCTAGACAACCATCTGAAGGGACCGGCGCCCATCACTTCCTTTGTTGTGGAAAAAAGGGCAGAAATTTCTAGTGAAGAAAACTTTGTAACAAATTGACTTCTTTATTTCTACATATAAAAGACGTCCAACTTCACATAGATGTGCCCCCCGGGGGAGAGGGAAAGTCCATTACGGGCCAAACTACTATTTCACAAATAGTATGAAACAAAGGTAACAAAAAAGTAAACAAAAGATTTTTTAAAGAACAGGTAAACAAAAGAACAGTAAAAAAAAACAACAACAAAAGATCATTGTAATAACAGTGACAAAAAAAAAAAAAAAGATCCTTGTAGTAACAAAAATAAATAACAAAACCAGGTAGGTGGTGGCATGTGGGCGGCGTGGTGGGTGAGCCGCTGAGCTGCCTGTCCGCTCGGCGCTCGCACAGTCACACTGACTGTGCGAGGAGAGGCGGCTCGGCGGGCGGGTGAGAGAGACAGGAAGCTGCCAGCTGGGAGGCGCGTGGGTGGACTAGCCAATCAGTGGGTGGCGGGGAAAAGAGAGATGACATCAGGTGGTGGTGGCAGGTGACGGTGGCAGGCGACGGTGGCAGGTGACGGTGGCAGGCGACGGTGGCAGGTGACGGTGGCAGGCGACGGTGGCAGTCGACGGTGGCAGGTGACTGTGGCAGGTGACTGTGGCAGGTGGTGATGGCAGGCGACGGTGGAAGGTGACTGTGGAAGGTGACTGTGGCAGGTGACTGTGGCAGGTGACGGTGGCAGGTGACTGTGGCAGGTGACGGTGGCAGGTGACTGTGGCAGGTGATGGTGGCAGGTGACTGTGGCAGGTGACTGTGGCAGGTGACGGTGGCAGGTGACTGTGGCAGGTGACGGTGGCAGGTGACTGTGGCAGGTGACTGTGGCAGGTGACGGTGGCAGGTGACTGTGGCAGGCTTTGGTGGCAGGTGATGGTGGCAGGTGGTGATGGCAGGCGACGGTGGAAGGTGACTGTGGAAGGTGACGGTGGCAGGTGACGGTGGCAGGTGACTGTGGCAGGCTTTGGTGGCAGGTGATGGTGGCAGGCTGTCCATGAGAATCCCTTCTATAGGGCAGTCCAATGACCTCTAACCACGGGATACATTCCTAGATCTGTAGATCCTTCCCACTGGTCTTCCCACTAGATCTTATAGAAAATATTGAGTTTTATAATTTGCTGATTCTTGTTTTCTTAACTTCTGGCAATGTACAAAGTCCCACCCAATCATTTGATCGGGATATTGATCTAAATCAGAAGAATGTTCTATGGTCTGTTCAGTGAGGGCCAAAAAAAAGGTAAGATGGAGTCCAAAAGAAATTTAGCCCCCCGCTGGTCCCCCCCCCCCCCTCCGACCTTCATTCATTGGAACACATTTTCCCTGCAGATTTAAGGAAATAGGTGTCGATCGCTGGAAGGAAGCGGCCGGTGGGTCGGGTGTCGATCGCTGGAAGGAAGCGACCGGTGGGTCGGGTGTCGATCGCTGGAAGGAAGCGGCCGGTGGGTCGGGTGTCGATCTCTGGAAGAAAGCGGCCGGTGGGTCGGGTGTCGATCGCTGGAAGGAAGCGGCCGGTGGGTCGGGTGTCGATCGCTGGAAGGAAGCGGCCGGTGGGTCGGGTGTCGATCGCTGGAAGGAAGCGGCCGGTGGGTCGGGTGTCGATCGCTGGAAGGAAGCGGCCGGGGGGTCGGGTGTCGATCGCTGGAAGGAAGCGGCCGGTGGGTCGAGTGTCGATCGCTGGAAGGAAGCGGCCGGTGGGTCGGGTGTCGATCGCTGGAAGGAAGCGGCCGGTGGGTCGGGTGTCGATCGCTGGAAGGAAGCGGCCGGTGGGTCGGGTGTCGATCGCTGGAAGGAAGCGGCCGGTGGGTCGGGTGTCGATCGCTGGAAGGAAGCGGCCGGTGGGTCGGGTGTCGATCGCTGGAAGGAAGCGGCCGGTGGGTCGGGTGTCGATCGCTGGAAGGAAGCGGGTGGTGGGTCGGGTGTCGATCGCTGGAAGGAAGCAGCCGGTGGGTCGGGTGTCGATCGCTGGAAGGAAGCGGCCGGTGGGTCGGGTGTCGATCTCTGGAACAAGGTTGAAGATGCTGAAATCTGACCTGAAGTTGGAAACTTGGACATGGCGCCAATCTTGTCGGTTCCCTTCCTCATCCCAAACACCGCCGGGCCAAAATCAACACTTTCCCGGAGACCCGGCGAGAACATTACTAGTGAGGCTGTTCCGGCACCCGCAGTGTTAACAGACCTCATTGCTCATTCGGGGCCTCGGGGCCTTCGGAGCTTCCAGGAGGATTTGCAGCCATGTTTGTGATGGTATCTCCCTGACCTAGGAGCAAGTGTTTGGCTCCGGGACGTCAAACATGAAAACAGAGACCGAAGGAACAAATTCCAGCAAATTTTCTCTCCAAGTCGATTGGCTTCCGTTATGCTGGAGGCCGACAGCGTGATTTACATAAGCGCCATTTCCCATTTCCCACAAGTGCATGAAATTGTGTCAGGTAATAAAAATCTAACCATGAATCACCGCGGCTCCATCAGATTAGCTGGCCCTGTGTACCGCCATGGGGGAAAACATGGATCATTCCTTTCATTATTAAAGGCCAGTCCACGTTCCATGCCGGGGGGGAGGGGCGTTCAAAGACACCATGGAGGACAAGCTCTTCCCAATATTTGTATCACATTGATGAGAGAAAGATATTGATGACTGCAGTGGATCTGCTATGTCTGGTATGTGGGGGTCACACGTATCTAATTGTACGTTTGCTGGAAAACAACTTGTGAGATCCAGGACCTCGTCATTGGGGCGATGGAATGCACACCTCCACCGATTTCTGTGGCCCCATAACTAATATTTTGTCATAGTTATTGCAACCAACTCCAGAATACCTGTTGTGGTGTTGGGACGATTGGACTCATTGGAATATCGGCCACATGAGTCCAAACTGTATTTTAGGGCTTGGAAGGTTCCCATAAATATCAGATGCCCATGTAGGAATTCTTCCACATCAACATGAACAGAAAATGCCGAGCCCTCAGCCCTCTTCTTATTAGTACCTCTGACTGCGTTGTCCTGGTCTCCTTTTTCACTTGGCTCCCTTAGCCTTCAGTTGCTGTGCCCTGCTGTACAGCCCACTCCTGGCCTCTGCATAGAGGTCCTCCTGACACCACGACTCCTGGAACGAGACCTCCTGGCTTCTAGCTAGAGTTCCTTTGACCCCTGATGGAGACCTTCTGTCCTCCAACTCCTGGCTGGGACTCCTCTGACCCCTGGGTGAGACCTTCTGTCCTCCAACTCCTGGCTGGGACTCCTCTGACCCCTGATGGAGACCTTCTGTCCTCCAACTCCTGGCTGGGACTCCTCTGACCCCTGGGTGAGACCTTCTGTCCTCCAACTCCTGGCTGGGACTCCTCTGACCCCTGGGTGAGACCTTCTGTCCTCTGACTTCTGGCTGGGGCTCCTCTGACCTCTGGGTGAGACTCTCTGTCCTCTGACTTCTGGATGGGGCTCCTCTGACCCCTGGAGGAGAACTTCTGTCCTCCAAATCCAGGCTGGGACTCCTCTGACCCCTGGGTGAGACCTTCTGTCCTTCAACTCCTGGCTGGGGCTCCTCTGACCCCTGGGTGAGACCTTCTGTCCTCTGACTCCTGGTTGGGACTCCTCTGACCCCTGGGTGAGACTCTCTGTCCTCTGATTCCTGGCTGGGACTCCTCTGACCCCTGGGTGAGACTCTCTGTCCTCTGACTCCTGGCTGGGGCTCCTCTGACCCCTGGGTGAGACCTTCTGTCCTCTGACTCCTGGCTGGGGCTCATCTGACCCCTGGGTGAGACCTTCTGTCCTCTGACTCCTGGCTGGGGCTCATCTGACCCCTGGATGAGACCTTCTGTCCTCTGACTTCTGGCTGGGGCTCCTCTGACCTCTGGGTGAGACTCTCTGTCCTCTGACTTCTGGATGGGGCTCCTCTGACCCCTGGAGGAGAACTTCTGTCCTCCAAATCCAGGCTGGGACTCCTCTGACCCCTGGGTGAGACCTTCTGTCCTTCAACTCCTGGCTGGGGCTCCTCTGACCCCTGGGTGAGACCTTCTGTCCTCTGACTCCTGGTTGGGACTCCTCTGACCCCTGGGTGAGACTCTCTGTCCTCTGATTCCTGGCTGGGACTCCTCTGACCCCTGGGTGAGACTCTCTGTCCTCTGACTCCTGGCTGGGGCTCCTCTGACCCCTGGGTGAGACCTTCTGTCCTCTGACTCCTGGCTGGGGCTCATCTGACCCCTGGGTGAGACCTTCTGTCCTCTGACTCCTGGCTGGGGCTCATCTGACCCCTGGATGAGACCTTCTGTCCTCTGACTCCTGGCTGGGGCTCATCTGACCCCTGGGTGAGACCTTCTGTCCTTCAAATCCAGGCTGGGACTCCTCTGACCCCTGGGTGAGACTCTCTGTCCTCTGACTCCTGGCTGGGGCTCCTTTGGCCCCTGGGTGAGACTCTCTGTCCTCTGACTCCTGGCTGGGACTCCTCTGACCCCTGGGTGAGACTCTCTGTCCTCTGACTCCTGGCTGGGGCTCCTTTGGCCCCTGGGTGAGCCCTTCTGTCCTCCAACTCCTGGCTGGGACTCCTCTGACCCCTGGGTGAGACTCTCTGTCTCTTGACTCCTGGCTGGGACTCCCCTGACCCCTGGGTGAGACTCTCTGTCCTCTGACTCCTGGCTGGGACTCCTCTGACCCCTGGGTGAGACTCTCTGTCCTCTGATTCCTGGCTGGGACTCCTCTGACCCCTGGGTGAGACTCTCTGTCCTCTGACTCCTGGCTGGGACTCCTCTGACCCCTGGGTAAGACTCTCTGTCCTCTGACTCCTCTGACCCCTGGGTGAGACTCTCTGTCCTCTGACTCCTGGCTGGGACTCCTCTGACCCCTGGGTGAGACCTTCTGTCCTCCAACTCCTGGCTGGGACTCCTCTGACCCCTGGGTGAGACTCTCTGTCCTCTGACTCCTGGCTGGGGCTCCTTTGGCCCCTGGGTGAGACCTTCTGTCCTCCAACTCCTGGCTGGGACTCCTCTGACCCCTGGGTGAGACTCTCTGTCCTCTAACTCCTGGCTGGGGCTCCTCTGACCCCTGGGTGAGACTCTCTGTCCTCTGACTCCTGGCTGGGACTCCTCTGACCCCTGGGTGAGACCTTCTGTCCTCCAACTCCTGGCTGGGACTCCTCTGACCCCTGGGTGAGACTCTCTGTCCTCTGACTCCTGGCTGGGGCTCCTTTGGCCCCTGGGTGAGACCTTCTGTCCTCCAACTCCTGGCTGGGACTCCTCTGACCCCTGGGTGAGACTCTCTGTCCTCTAACTCCTGGCTGGGGCTCCTCTGACCCCTGGGTGAGACTCTCTGTCCTCTGACTCCTGGCTGGGACTCCTCTGACCCCTGGGTGAGACCTTCTGTCCTCCAACTCCTGGCTGGGACTCCTCTGACCCCTGGGTGAGACTCTCTGTCCTCTGACTCCTGGCTGGGGCTCCTTTGGCCCCTGGGTGAGACCTTCTGTCCTCCAACTCCTGGCTGGGACTCCTCTGACCCCTGGGTGAGACTCTCTGTCCTCTGACTCCTGGCTGGGACTCCTTTGGTCCCTGGGTGAGACCTTCTGTCCTCCAACTCCTGGCTGGGACTCCTTTGGCCCCTGGGTGAGACTCTCTGTCCTCTGACTCCTGGCTGGGACTCCTCTGACCCCTGGGTGAGACTCTCTGTCCTCTAACTCCTGGCTGGGACTCCTTTGGCCCCTGGGTGAGACTCTCTGTCCTCTGACTCCTGGCTGGGACTCCTTTGGCCCCTGGGTGAGACTCTCTGTCCTCTGACTCCTGGCTGGGGCTATTTTGACCCCTGGGTGAGACTCTCTGTCCTCTGACTCCTGGCTGGGGCTATTTTGACCTAAGGTAAGTAATTCATAATGAGCTAGTATGCCTTTGTCTTGCAAGCTTTTTTTTTTTTAGATTGGGTTTTCAAACCACATTGAAGCTTAATGCGATTCTCGTGTGATTTTCTCCATTTGCACCGCGGCGGCCGCTGGGGAATCGCACGTCACACTTATAATGACCGAGAATAGATGGGAAGAGAGAATGTCCATCAACCTCAACCAGTCCCCGGGGGTCACCGGAACATCTCCCCTCCATTCCAGCTCATGTAGACTGAGAATTCAGGGGGGCTTTTATATTGCCCCCCCCCCCGGCGGGTTCCCCCCCCCCCCGGCAGCGCAGAGCTTCCCAGCCTGATTCTAGTTAATCAGTTTTAAACCCGATCCTCGTCAGCCATGTCTAAATGAAGCTCTGCCTGGACTGGTGACATATTTGATAGGAATCCGTGTTAATCTTTGTTGACGCTGCTCCGTGGCCCCGTTCCCCGCTGGCAGGGCCCCGCCAAAGATTTGATATCCCAGTCCCCGGGGACCGGCTCTTCAAAGCAGGAACTGGCCCGAGTTTTCATGCGAGAGATTCAGTTACAAGATCCATTGTACGCAAAAGTCCCGTTTTCCTTACGTCCGAAAAGATTAAAGGGTTTTATTAGATGGACGCGGCGCTGCTGCGTCGTCACTGCGCACTTTTCCTGATGTGACGTCATCCGCGGCGAGGGTTTGTTTGATATCATCTTTCGGATTTGATATTTTGGGATTCATTTGAATCTTGTGTATGGAAAGAATTATTAATGCAAAAAAAGAAATAAATGTTATCAGGTTTGTTATCATTCCTCCAGCTTGTGATCCACGAATATGGAGGCCACCGGTGCCAACATGGGGGCCGGGGGGGTTATTATATATGATGGTGGAGGGGGGACTTAAAGTGGACCCCGAGGGCCCAATCACACCTTTAAGGTGCAGCGAGTCTATAAAGAAAAATGATAATGCCACCCCTGCAGCCTCCAATACCCCGCTAGTGCCACCCCTGCAGCCTCCAATACCCCGCTAGTGCCACCCCTGCAGCCTCCAATACCCCGCTAGTGACACCCCTGCAGCCTCCAATACCCCGCTAGTGCCACCCCTGCAGCGTCCAATACCCCGCTAGTGCCACCCCTGCAGCCTCCAATACCCCGCTAGTGCCACCCCTGCAGCCTCCAATACCCCGCTAGTGCCACCCCTGCAGCCTCCAATACCCCGCTAGTGCCACCCCTGCAGCCTCCAATACCCCGCTAGTGCCACCTCTGCAGCCTCCAATACCCCGCTAGTGCCACCCCTGCAGCCTCCAATACCCCGCTAGTGCCACCCCTGCAGCCTCCAATACCCAGCTAGTGCCACCCCTGCAGGCTCCAATACCCCGCTAGTGCTACCTCTGCAGCCTCCAATACCCCGCTAGTGCCACCCCTGCAGGCTCCAATACCCCACTAGTGCCACCTCTGCAGCCTCCAATACCCCGCTAGTGCTACCTCTGCAGCCTCCAATACCCCGCTAGTGCCACCCCTGCAGCCTCCAATACCCCGCTAGTGCCACCCCCACAGCCTCCAATACCCCGCTAGTGCCACCCCTGCAGCCTCCAATACCCCGCTAGTGCCACCCCTGCAGCCTCCAATACCCCGCTAGTGCCACCCCTGCAGCCTCCAATACCCCGCTAGTGCCACCCCTGCAGCCTTCAATACCCCGCTAGTGCCACCCCTGGAGGCTCCCCCTTATTTTCAGGTGGAGGGGTGTCACATGCAGTAGGTGGAGGGTCCCTTTAAATACCATTATATGACGTTTAGTCCTTACATAAGATGGAATAAGACGTCGGTTGGACTTTGTCACGTTTTTCTCAGACTTTGGGGTTACAGACTCACCGGATCAATCCGTCCGCTCCCCTCCCTCGCATGCGTCGTAATCAGGGCTCAAGTCCTGCAGGAACGCGTGGGAACGGAGTCCCTGCACTTTTTTCACGGCAGGAATGCAGTTCCCTTTGCAGACTAGAGCAGCCGAACCGCCCGAGCCAATCCTTTAATAAGCGGCGATGCCCAGCTCGAGTCACTGTCAGGGGCAGGCGAACCTTAGTAATCCTTTATGTTACTGGCCGCTTCCTGTATATGGATTCATCGGGTAGTGTGCGGGTATTCCGTCACTTCCTGTATATGGATTCATCGGGTGGTGTGCGGGTATTACGTCACTTCCTGTGTATGGATTCATGGGGTAGTGTGCGGGTATTCCGTCACTTCCTGTATATGGATTCATCGGGTAGTGTGCGGGTATTCCGTCACTTCCTGTATATGGATTCATCGGGTAGTGTGCGGGTATTCCGTCACTTCCTGTATATGGATTCATCAGGTAGTGTGCGGGTATTCCGTCACTTCCTGTATATGGAATCATCGGGTAGTGTGCGGGTATTCCGTCACTTCCTGTATATGGATTCATCGGGTAGTGTGCGGGTATTCCGTCACTTCCTGTATATGGATTCATCGGGTAGTGTGCGGGTATTCCGTCACTTCCTGTATATGGATTCCTCGGGTAGTGTGCGGGTATTCTGTCACTTCCTGTATATGGATTCATTGGGTAGTGTGCGGGTATTCCGTCACTTCCTGTATATGGATTCATGGGGTAGTGTGCGGGTATTCCGTCACTTTCTGTATATGGATTCATCGGGTAGTGTGCGGGTATTCCGTCACTTCCTGTATATGGATTCATGGGGTAGTGTGCGGGTATTCCGTCACTTCCTGTATATGGATTCATGGGGTAGTGTGCGGGAATTCCGTCACTTCCTGTATATGGATTAATCGGGTAGTGTGCGGGTATTCCGTCACTTCCTGTATATGGATTCATCGGGTAGTGTGCGAGTATTCCGTCACTTCCTGTATATGGATTCATCGGGGAGTGTGCGGGTATTCCGTCACTTCCTGTATATGGATTCATCGGATAGTGTGCGGGTATTCCGTCACTTCCTGTATATGGATTCATCGGGTAGTGTGCGAGTATTCCGTCACTTCCTGTATATGGATTCATCGGGGAGTGTGCGGGTATTCCGTCACTTCCTGTATATGGATTCATCGGATAGTGTGCGGGTATTCCGTCACTTCCTGTATATGGATTCATCGGGTAGTGTGCGGGTATTCCGTCACTTCCTGTATATGGATTCATCGGGTAGTGTGCGGGTATTCCGTCACTTCCTGTATATGGATTCATCGGGTAGTGTGCGGGTATTCCGTCACTTCCTGTATATGGATTCATCAGGTAGTGTGCGGGTATTCCGTCACTTCCTGTATATGGATTCATCGGGTAGTGTGCGGGTATTCCGTCACTTCCTGTATATGGATTCATCGGGTAGTGTGCGGGTATTCCGTCACTTCCTGTATATGGATTCATCGGGTAGTGTGCGGGTATTCCGTCACTTCCTGTATATGGATTCATCAGGTAGTGTGCGGGTATTCCGTCACTTCCTGTATATGGATTCATCGGGTAGTGTGCGGGTATTCCGTCACTTCCTGTATATGGATTCATCAGGTAGTGTGCGGGTATTCCGTCACTTCCTGTATATGGATTCATCGGGTAGTGTGCGGGTATTCCGTCACTTCCTGTATATGGATTCATCAGGTAGTGTGCGGGTATTCCGTCACTTCCTCGATGCAGCAATGTCTCCTGGGAGCTTTTGTCATTGTTCCCAGGAGACATTGCGGAGGTCTGCCGCGAGTTGTTGCGGGATTTAGAAAGAACTTGAATCCCACGATAACTCGTCACCGCGGATGAATTCCGTGCGGATTTTGATCCGATGGTGAGTACAAACCATCAGATCCAAATCTGGAGGAGGAATCTCCGCTGGAAACGGTCCGGCGGACCGTTTCCAGCGGAGATCCCCTCGTGTGTACGAGGCCTAATCCCCAGTCCCCAGTCTATAGACTATAATCCCCAGTCCCCAGTCTATAGACTATAATCCCCAGTCCACAATCCCCAGTCTATAGACTATAATCCCCAGTCCACAGTCCCCAGTCTATAGACTATAATCCCCAGTCCACAATCCCCAGTCTATAGACTATAATCCCCAGTCCACAGTCCCCAGTCTATAGACTATAATCCCCAATCCCCAGTCCCCAGACTATAGACTATAATCCCCAGTCCCCAGTCCCCAGTCTATAGACTATAATCCCCAGTCCCCAGTCCCCAGTCTATAGACTATAATCCCCAGTCCCCAGTCCCCAGACTATAGACTATAATCCCCAGTCCACAATCCCCAGTCTATAGACTATAATCCCCAGTCCACAATCCCCAGTCTATAGACTATAATCCCCAGTCCACAGTCCCCAGTCTATAGACTATAATCCCCAGTCCACAATCCCCAGTCTATAGACTATAATCCCCAGTCCACAGTCCCCAGTCTATAGACTATAATCCCCAGTCCACAATCCCCAGTCTATAGACTATAATCCCCAGTCCACAATCCCCAGTCTATAGACTATAATCCCCAGTCCACAGTCCCCAGTCTATAGACTATAATCCCCAGTCCCCAGTCCCCAGTCTATAGACTATAATCCCCAGTCCACAGTCCCCAGTCTATAGACTATAATCCCCAATCCCCAGTCCCCAGACTATAGACTATAATCCCCAGTCCACAGTCCCCAGTCTATAGACTATAATCCCCAGTCCCCAGTCCCCAGTCTATAGACTATAATCCCCAGTCCACAGTCCCCAGTCTATAGACTATAATCCCCAATCCCCAGTCCCCAGACTATAGACTATAATCCCCAGTCCCCAGTCCCCAGTCTATAGACTATAATCCCCAGTCCCCAGTCCCCAGTCTATAGACTATAATCCCCAGTCCACAGTCCCCAGTCTATAGACTATAATCCCCAGTCCACAATCCCCAGTCTATAGACTATAATCCCCAGTCCACAGTCCCCAGTCTATAGACTATAATCCCCAGTCCCCAGTCCCCAGTCTATAGACTATAATCCCCAGTCCCCAGTCCCCAGTCTATAGACTATAATCCCCAGTCCCCAGTCCCCAGTCTATAGACTATAATCCCCAGTCCACAATCCCCAGTCTATAGACTATAATCCCCAGTCCCCAGTCCCCAGTCTATAGACTATAATCCCCAGTCCCCAGTCTATAGACTATAATCCCCAGTCCACAGTCCCCAGTCTATAGACTATAATCCCCAGTCCACAGTCCCCAGTCTATAGACTATAATCCCCAGTCCCCAGTCTATAGACTATAATCCCTAATCCACATCACCAGTCTATAGACTATAATCCCCAGTCCACAGTCCCCAGTCTATAGACTATAATCCCCAGTCCACAATCCCCAGTCTATAGACTATAATCCCCAGTCCACAGTCCCCAGTCTATAGACTATAATCCCCAGTCCCCAGTCCCCAGTCTATAGACTATAATCCCCAGTCCACAATCCCCAGTCTATAGACTATAATCCCCAGTCCCCAGTCCCCAGTCTATAGACTATAATCCCCAGTCCACAGTCCCCAGTCTATAGACTATAATCCCCAGTCCCCAGTCCCCAGTCTATAGACTATAATCCCCAGTCCACAGTCCCCAGTCTATAGACTATAATCCCCAGTCCACAGTCCCCAGTCTATAGACTATAATCCCCAGTCCACAATCCCCAGTCTATAGACTATAATCCCCAGTCCCCAGTCCCCAGTCTATAGACTATAATCCCCAGTCCACAGTCCCCAGTCTATAGACGGCCTAGTCTATAATCCATAGTCCACCTCAGGAACAATCTCACGATTTGGCGCACCTCCCAATATTATGAGATTTGAATGAGGGACACCTACTAGCAAACGTATGTAGGCATAGGACACGCCCCCTGACACACCCCCTTATAGGAGACTTAAGGCGTGGGTTTCCACCCAACCAGGGGCGGGGTGGGGTGATTATTGGCACCTCCCCCCCAAAAAAACACCAGCCCCCCACTGGTACAGAATGAAGAGGTGGTGGTGATTAGGAGACAGTGGGATTGATTTACTAAAATTGGAGAGTGTGAAATGTGGCGCCGCTCTGCATAGAAACCAATCAGCTTCCAGGTTTTGTTAAAGCTTAAAGTGTGTAAACTAAAAAAACTCCCATGTAAGACAAAGGCATAATGTGTAGTGTGCATCGCATCGAATCGAATCGCATCAAATCGCATCGAAACGCATCGCATCGAATCGCATCGCATCGAATCGCATCGCATCGGATCGCATTATGAAATACTCACCTTAGAATGAAGCCTTCCAGTGGCGCCCGCACACTTCTGGCTGTGAGTGGCTCCGGTGCTGTGAGTGGTCAGAGCCGCGATGACGTCACTCCCGCGCATGCGCATGGGATCTGCCGGTCACAGCACACGGCTCGTAAAGGAACGGCACCCGTGGCAATTCCTTCAGAGTGATGTCACCGGCTGCATGTAATGTGAATATCTCCGGGAACGTGGTCCATGTTAGGAGAAGATTACACTGCCTATAGGAATCCCTCATTATAGGATCGTCTGCAGAAGGAGTTTACTTCATGGAAGCTGATTGGCTCCCATGAAGAGCTGCACCAGATTCTGCACTTCCCAGTTTTAGTAAATCTCCCCCAATGTTTTTTACAGCCAGGTAAAGGGCTGCGGGGGCACTACATTTGTTATTATTATACAGGATTTATATATTATTATTATTATTATTATTATTATTATTATTATACAGGATTTATATATTATTATTATTATTATTATTATTATTATTATTATTATACAGGATTTATATTATTATTATTATTATTATTATTATTATTATTATTATTATTATACAGGATTTATATATTATTATTATTATTATACAGGATTTATATTATTATTATTATTATACAGGATTTATATTATTATTATTATTATACAGGATTTATATTATTATTATTATTATTATTATTATTATTATTATTATACAGGATTTATATATTATTATTATTATTATTATTATTATACAGGGTTTATAAAGCACCAACAGTTTGCGCAGCGCTTTACATCATGAGGGCAGACAGTACAATTAGCATGCAATTCTATACAGGAGGAATCGGAGGGTCCTGATCCTCAGAGCTCACAATCTAAGAATTAAACTTTGGACTCCAATAAGCCTTGAAATGATCTCCGTCGTGTTTGTAAAATAGAAAACTCTTCTGTGAATTTTTTATTGTCTCAGGAAATATCTATTTTTACGTCTTTTCTTATAATAAAAATACATATTTTTAGGTTTCGGCCTCGGCTTGTGAGCTGTCGGTGGGGTCCCCCCCTTGTGATCTGTCGGTGGGATCCCCCTTGTGATCTGTCGGTGGGGTCCCCCCCTTGTGATCTGTCGGTGGGGTCCCCCCTTGTGATCTGTCGGTGGGGTCCCCCCTTGTGATCTGTCGGTGGGGTCCCCCCTGTGATCTGTCGGTGGGATCCCCCTTGTGATCTGTCGGTGGGGTCCCCCCCCTTGTGATCTGTCGGTGGGATCCCCCTTGTGATCTGTCGGTGGGGTCCCCCCCTTGTGATCTGTCGGTGGGGTCCCCCCTTGTGATCTGTCGGTGGGGTCCCCCCTTGTGATCTGTCGGTGGGTCCCCCCCCTTGTGATCTGTCGGTGGGATCCCCCTTGTGATCTGTCGGTGGGGTCCCCCCCTTGTGATCTGTCGGTGGGGTCCCCCCTTGTGATCTGTCGGTGGGGTCCCCCCCTTGTTATCTGTCGGTGGGGTCCCCCCTTGTGATCTGTCGGTGGGGTCCCCCTTGTCCAGATGTTGGTTCCTCATGCAGGACATCACACAAAACTCCAGAGAGCGGGATGCCGCCATTTCCTCCCCGGAGAAGACGATCTTTCCCGGAGAAGACGATCATTCCTGGAGAAGACGATCATTCCCGGAGAAGACGATCATTCCCGGAGAAGATGATCATTCCCGGAGAAGACGATCGTTCCCGGAGAAGACGATCATTCCCGGAGAAGACGATCATTCCTGGAGAAGACGATCATTCCCGGAGAAGACGATCATTCCCGGAGAAGACGATCATTCCTGGAGAAGACGATCATTCCCGGAGAAGACGATCATTCCCGGAGAAGATGATCATTCCCGGAGAAGACGATCGTTCCCGGAGAAGACGATCATTCCCGGAGAAGACGATCATTCCCGGCGAAGGCGATCGTTCCCGGAGAAGACGATCATTCCCGGAGAAGACAATCATTCCCGGAGAAGACGATCATTCCCGGAGAAGACGATCATTCCCGTAGAAGGCGATCGTTCCCGGAGAAGACGATCGTTCCCGGAGAAGACGATCGTTCCCAGAGAAGACGATCGTTTCCGGAGAAGATGATCGTTTCCGGAGAAGACGATCATTCCCGGAGAAGACAATCATTCCCGGAGAAGACGATCGTTCCCGGAGAAGACGATCATTCCCGGAGAAGACGATCATTCCCGGAGAAGACGATCATTCCCGGAGAAGACAATCATTCCCGGAGAAGATGATCGTTCCCGGAGAAGACGATCGTTCCCGGAGAAGACGATCATTCCCGGAGAAGACGATCATTCCCGGAGAAGACAATCATTCCCGGAGAAGACGATCATTCCCGGAGAAGACGATCATTCCCGTAGAAGGCGATCGTTCCCGGAGAAGACGATCGTTCCCGGAGAAGACGATCGTTCCCAGAGAAGACGATCGTTTCCGGAGAAGACGATCGTTCCCGGAGAAGACGATCATTCCCGGAGAAGACAATCATTCCCGGAGAAGACGATCGTTCCCGGAGAAGACGATCATTCCCGTAGAAGGCGATCGTTCCCGGAGAAGACGATCGTTCCCGGAGAAGACAATCATTCCCGGAGAAGACAATCATTCCCGGAGAAGACGATCATTCCCGGAGAAGACGATCATTCCCGGAGAAGACGATCATTCCCGGAGAAGACGATCGTTCCCAGAGAAGACGATCGTTTCCGGAGAAGACGATCGTTCCCGGAGAAGACGATCATTCCCGGAGAAGACAATCATTCCCGGAGAAGACGATCGTTCCCGGAGAAGACGATCATTCCCGTAGAAGGCGATCGTTCCCGGAGAAGACGATCGTTCCCAGAGAAGACGATCGTTTCCGGAGAAGATGATCGTTCCCGGAGAAGACGATCATTCCCGGAGAAGACGATCGTTCCCGGAGAAGACGATCATTCCCGGAGAAGACGATCATTCCCGGAGAAGACGATCATTCCCGGAGAAGACAATCATTCCCGGAGAAGATGATCGTTCCCGGAGAAGACGATCATTCCTGGAGAAGACGATCGTTCCCGGAGAAGACGATCATTCCTGGAGAAGACGATCATTCCCGGAGAAGACGATCATTCCCGGAGAAGATGATCATTCCCGGAGAAGACAATCATTCCCGGAGAAGATGATCGTTCCCGGAGAAGACGATCATTCCCGGAGAAGACGATCGTTCCCGGAGAAGACGATCATTCCTGGAGAAGACGATCATTCCCGGAGAAGACGATCATTCCCGGAGAAGATGATCATTCCCGGAGAAGACGATCGTTCCCGGAGAAGACGATCATTCCCGGAGAAGACGATCATTCCCGGCGAAGGCGATCGTTCCCGGAGAAGACGATCATTCCCGGAGAAGACAATCATTCCCGGAGAAGACGATCATTCCCGTAGAAGGCGATCGTTCCCGGAGAAGACGATCGTTCCCGGAGAAGACGATCGTTCCCAGAGAAGACGATCGTTTCCGGAGAAGATGATCGTTTCCGGAGAAGACGATCATTCCCGGAGAAGACAATCATTCCCGGAGAAGACGATCGTTCCCGGAGAAGACGATCGTTCCCGGAGAAGACGATCATTCCCGGAGAAGACGATCATTCCCGGAGAAGACAATCATTCCCGGAGAAGACGATCATTCCCGGAGAAGACGATCATTCCCGTAGAAGGCGATCGTTCCCGGAGAAGACGATCGTTCCCGGAGAAGACGATCGTTCCCAGAGAAGACGATCGTTTCCGGAGAAGACGATCGTTCCCGGAGAAGACGATCATTCCCGGAGAAGACAATCATTCCCGGAGAAGACGATCGTTCCCGGAGAAGACGATCATTCCCGTAGAAGGCGATCGTTCCCGGAGAAGACGATCGTTCCCGGAGAAGACAATCATTCCCGGAGAAGACAATCATTCCCGGAGAAGACGATCATTCCCGGAGAAGACGATCATTCCCGGAGAAGACGATCATTCCCGGAGAAGACGATCGTTCCCAGAGAAGACGATCGTTTCCGGAGAAGACGATCGTTCCCGGAGAAGACGATCATTCCCGGAGAAGACAATCATTCCCGGAGAAGACGATCGTTCCCGGAGAAGACGATCATTCCCGTAGAAGGCGATCGTTCCCGGAGAAGACGATCGTTCCCAGAGAAGACGATCGTTTCCGGAGAAGACGATCGTTTCCGGAGAAGACGATCGTTCCCGGAGAAGACGATCATTCCCGGAGAAGACAATCATTCCCGGAGAAGACGATCGTTCCCGGAGAAGACGATCATTCCCGGAGAAGACGATCATTCCCGGAGAAGACGATCATTCCCGGAGAAGACAATCGTTCCCGGAGAAGACGATCGTTCCCGGAGAAGACGATCGTTCCCGGAGAAGACGATCATTCCTGGAGAAGACGATCATTCCCGGAGAAGACAATCATTCCCGGAGAAGACGATCATTCCCGGAGAAGACGATCGTTCCCGGAGAAGACGATCGTTCCCGGAGAAGACGATCATTCCCGGAGAAGACGATCATTCCCGGAGAAGACGATCGTTCCCGGAGAAGACGATCATTCCCGGAGAAGACAATCATTCCCGGAGAAGACGATCATTCCCGGAGAAGACAATCATTCCCGGAGAAGACGATCGTTCCCGTAGAAGGCGATCGTTCCCGGAGAAGACGATCGTTCCCGGAGAAGACGATCGTTCCCAGAGAAGACGATCGTTTCCGGAGAAGACGATCATTCCCGGAGAAGACAATCATTCCCGGAGAAGACGATCGTTCCCGGAGAAGACGATCATTCCCGTAGAAGGCGATCGTTCCCGGAGAAGACGATCGTTCCCGGAGAAGACAATCATTCCCGGAGAAGACAATCATTCCCGGAGAAGACGATCATTCCCGGAGAAGACGATCATTCCCGGAGAAGACAATCATTCCCGGAGAAGACGATCGTTCCCAGAGAAGACGATCGTTTCCGGAGAAGACGATCGTTCCCGGAGAAGACGATCATTCCCGGAGAAGACAATCATTCCCGGAGAAGACGATCGTTCCCGGAGAAGACGATCATTCCCGTAGAAGGCGATCGTTCCCGGAGAAGACGATCGTTCCCAGAGAAGACGATCGTTTCCGGAGAAGATGATCGTTCCCGGAGAAGACGATCGTTTCCGGAGAAGATGATCGTTCCCGGAGAAGACAATCATTCCCGGAGAAGACGATCATTCCCGGAGAAGACGATCATTCCCGGAGAAGACAATCATTCCCGGAGAAGACGATCGTTCCCGGAGAAGACGATCGTTCCCAGAGAAGACGATCATTCCTGGAGAAGACGATCATTCCCGGAGAAGACGATCGTTCCCGGAGAAGACGATCATTCCCGGAGAAGACAATCGTTCCCGGAGAAGACGATCGTTCCCGGAGAAGACGATCATTCCCGGAGAAGACGATCATTACATCACAATGAAGATTATTTTTATGGCCTCAGAAAAAGACACACAGATCCCCGGATGTGACATTTGTCTCCTATGAGGAGGACACATTACTATCTCTGATTGTATTCCATCCACTAGTAATAAATAGAAAGAACGTTTTTCTGCCCGCATTCTCCACCATATTGTGACCACAGAAGAAAATCGCACTCTCAGGTTTCTGCGATACAGAAAAAGGAGGAGTCTAAAATAAATAATGTGACACTCAGGCCGGGAACCTCTAATAACAATATCAGCTCCATATACTGTGGTGAGGCTTTGTTCACACCAATCGGAGCTGGGAGAGGGGCCACAAGGGGCCCCAATGGAGGTCAATGGTCTGCAGTGTTGGATGCAGGGCCACAAGGGGCCCCAATGGAGGTCAATGGTCTGCAGTGTTGGATGCAGGGCCACAAGGGGCCCCAATGGAGGTCAATGGTCTGCAGTGTTGGATGCACATCGAGAGGCCATAGAAATCCATGTATCGGCCCCCCCCCGCATGTAGATTAGGGGGCGGAGCGCACGGATAGGGGAGGCGGAGCCCTGTGCAGTAAGAGGGTGAAAGGGGCCGATACTGAAGAGGCATTTCGGGGGGCACATTCCCCCTTCATCAGGGCTACAAAACAAGTACAAAAGGTAATGAATATACAGGGGAACCTCGGTTTACGAGAAACGCGTTTAACGAGCGTTTTGAATTACGAGCAACTTTTTTTTAAATTTCTGACTCCTGCGAGTGTTATCTCACAAAATGAGCAGAATTCAATCTAATGGGGTGTGCAGTACTGCATTTGGCCAGAGGTGCGGGGGCGCCGGTGACACTCGGAACTGCTCGGAAATACTCAGAAACACACGGAAATATTCAGTTCCCGAGGGTTTCCGAACCTTTCCAAGATCAGCTGAGCTGTCCTGAGTATTTCTGAGCCCCCCTCCACCTCTGGACACATGCGGAATTGCATGCCATAGAAGTCAATGTGGAACAAATTATCTTTGTTTCCATTGACTTCTATGGGGAAACTCGCTTTGATATGCAAGTGCTTTGGATTACAAGCGTTCTCCTGGATTATACTCGTAATCCGAGGTTCCGCTGTACAAAGTAAAAGGCCATGAATATAAAAATGCAAATGTAAGTATAAAATAAAATAAATAAACATTTTTGATTTTGTGGGCGGAGTCTACAAGCTGCACAGCGGTCTATATCCTGTCCAATGGCGTTCATTTTTTATTGGGTGGAATATTTTCCAGCGGAGATGTTGATAGATAGACGTTGCGGTCCGGGGTCAGAGGGCAAGAACGGGAGGGAACTGCGCAGCTGTCTCCCAATCTTATCACAGAACACTTTGTAGACTCGAACATTCCAAAAAATCCGTTTGTTTTCTGAAAAATGTGTTCTTTGCCGGTCCGGAGAGACAAACCGCAGACGGCGCTGTGTGTGGCCGAATCATGGAGTATTAACCACTGCGAGGAGTCTCCCCATCCCCCACCTCATTAGGAATCATTTCTAAATGAAGATTTGTGTGCCGAATAGAAAACGTTCATTTACTGGACTTTCACCCTCGTCTCCTCACCAGAGGAGCTTACACTCTAATGTCCCCTCCCCCCACATCACATCAGTCTCTGTACAGAGGAGCTTACACTCTAATGTCCCCCCCCCCCCCACAGTCACATCAGTCTCTATACAGAGGAGCTTACACTCTAATGTCCCCTCCCCCCCCCACATCACATCAGTCTCTGTACAGAGGAGCTTACACTCTAATGTCCCCTCCCCCCCCCACAGTCACATCAGTCTCTATACAGAGGAGCTTACACTCTAATGTCCCCTCCCCCCACACATCACATCAGTCTCTGTACAGAGGAGCTTACACTCTAATGTCCCCTCCCCCCCACAGTCACATCAGTCTCTGTACAGAGGAGCTTACACTCTAATGTCCCCTCCCCCCACATCACATCAGTCTCTGTACAGAGGAGCTTACACTCTAATGTCCCCTCCCCCCCCACATCACATCAGTCTCTATACAGAGGAGCTTACACTCTAATGTCCCCTCCCCCCACACATCACATCAGTCTCTGTACAGAGGAGCTTACACTCTAATGTCCCCTCCCCCCCACAGTCACATCAGTCTCTGTACAGAGGAGCTTACACTCTAATGTCCCCTCCCCCCCCACATCACATCAGTCTCTGTACAGAGGAGCTTACACTCTAATGTCCCCTCCCCCCCCACATCACATCAGTCTCTGTACAGAGGAGCTTACACTCTAATGTCCCCTCCCCCCCCACATCACATCAGTCTCTGTACAGAGGAGCTTACACTCTAATGTCCCCTCCCCCCCACAGTCACATCAGTCTCTGTACAGAGGAGCTTACACTCTAATGTCCCCTCCCCACACATCACATCAGTCTCTGTACAGAGGAGCTTACACTCTAATGTCCCCTCCCCCCACAGTCACATCAGTCTCTGTACAGAGGAGCTTACACTCTAATGTCCCCTCCCCCCCACATCACATCAGTCTCTGTACAGAGGAGCTTACTCTCTAATGTCCCCTCCCCCCACATCACATCAGTCTCTGTACAGAGGAGCTTACACTCTAATGTCCCCTCCCCCCACATCACATCAGTCTCTGTACAGAGGAGCTTACACTCTAATGTCCCCTCCCCCCACATCACATCAGTCTCTGTACAGAGGAGCTTACACTCTAATGTCCCCCCCCCCCACATCACATCAGTCTCTGTACAGAGGAGCTTACACTCTAATGTCCCCTCCCCCCCACAGTCACATCAGTCTCTGTACAGAGGAGCTTACACTCTAATGTCCCCTCCCCCCCCACATCACATCAGTCTCTGTACAGAGGAGCTTACACTCTAATGTCCCCCCCCCCACATCACATCAGTCTCTGTACAGAGGAGCTTACACTCTAATGTCCCCTCCCCCCCACATCACATCAGTCTCTGTACAGAGGAGCTTACACTCTAATGTCCCCTCCCCCCCACAGTCACATCAGTCTCTGTACAGAGGAGCTTACATTCTAATGTCCCCTCCCCCCACACATCACATCACATCAGTCTCTGTACAGAGGAGCTTACACTCTAATGTCCCACCCCCCCCACATCACATCAGTCTCTGTACAGAGGAGCTTACACTCTAATGTCCCCCCCCCCCCACATCACATCAGTCTCTGTACAGAGGAGCTTACACTCTAATGTCCCCTCCCCCCCACAGTCACATCAGTCTCTGTACAGAGGAGCTTACACTCTAATGTCCCCTCCCCCACATCACATCAGTCTCTGTACAGAGGAGCTTACACTCTAATGTCCCACCCCCCCCACATCACATCAGTCTCTGTACAGAGGAGCTTACACTCTAATGTCCCCTCCCCCACAGTCACATCAGTCTCTGTACAGAGGAGCTTACACTCTAATGTCTCCTCCCCCCCACATCACATCAGTCTCTGTACAGAGGAGCTTACACTCTAATGTCCCCTCCCCCCCACATCACATCAGTCTCTGTACAGAGGAGCTTACACTCTAATGTCCCCCCCCCCCCATATCACATCAGTCTCTGTACAGAGGAGCTTACACTCTAATGTCCCCTCCCCCCCACAGTCACATCAGTCTCTGTACAGAGGAGCTTACACTCTAATGTCCCCCCCCCCCACATCACATCAGTCTCTGTACAGAGGAGCTTACACTCTAATGTCCCCTCCCCCCCCACATCACATCAGTCTCTGTACAGAGGAGCTTACACTCTAATGTCCCCTCCCCCCACAGTCACATCAGTCTCTGTACAGAGGAGCTTACACTCTAATGTCCCCCCCCCCCCACATCACATCAGTCTCTGTACAGAGGAGCTTACACTCTAATGTCCCCTCCCCCCCCACATCACATCAGTCTCTGTACAGAGGAGCTCACACTCTAATGTCCCCTCCCCCACATCACATCAGTCTCTGTACAGAGGAGCTTACACTCTAATGTCCCCTCCCCCCCACATCACATCAGTCTCTGTACAGAGGAGCTTACACTCTAATGTCCCCTCCCCCCACATCACATCAGTCTCTGTACAGAGGAGCTTACACTCTAATGTCCCCTCCCCCTCACATCACATCAGTCTCTGTACAGAGGAGCTTACACTCTAATGTCCCCTCCCCCCCCACATCACATCAGTCTCTGTACAGAGGAGCTTACACTCTAATGTCCCCTCCCCCCCCACATCACATCAGTCTCTGTACAGAGGAGCTAACACTCTAATGTCCCCTCCCCCACATCACATCAGTCTCTGTACAGAGGAGCTTACACTCTAATGTCCCCTCCCCCCCCCCACATCACATCAGTCTCTGTACAGAGGAGCTTACACTCTAATGTCCCCTCCCCCCCACATCACATCAGTCTCTGTACAGAGGAGCTTACACTCTAATGTCCCCTCCCCCACATCACATCAGTCTCTGTACAGAGGAGCTTACACTCTAATGTCCCCTCCCCCACATCACATCAGTCTCTGTACAGAGGAGCTTACACTCTAATGTCCCCTCCCCCCCACATCACATCAGTCTCTGTACAGAGGAGCTTACACTCTAATGTCCCCTCCCCCCACACATCACATCAGTCTCTGTACAGAGGAGCTTACACTCTAATGTCCCCTCCCCCACATCACATCAGTCTCTGTACAGAGGAGCTTACACTCTAATGTCCCCTCCCCCCCACAGTCACATCAGTCTCTGTACAGAGGAGCTTACACTCTAATGTCCCCTCCCCCCACATCACATCAGTCTCTGTACAGAGGAGCTTACACTCTAATGTCCCCTCCCTCACAGTCACATCAGTCTCTGTACAGAGGAGCTTACACTCTAATGTCCCCTCCCCCACACATCACATCAGTCTCTGTACAGAGGAGCTTACACTCTAATGTCCCCTCCCCCCCCACAGTCACATCAGTCTCTGTACAGAGGAGCTTACACTCTAATGTCCCACCATGGTCACATATTATGGTTCTTACATTTACAGTGAGGGGAAAAAGGTATTCGATCGGCTGCTGGTTTTGTGACAAAGAAACGATCGGTCTCTATCATTTTATTGGTCGGATTATTATATAACAGGGAGAGAAAAACAACAAAAATATCCAGAAAAACACATTTTATAAAAGTTATAAATAGATTTTCATTTAATGAGTGGAATAAGTATGTGAACCCCGATCAGCGAGATTTCTGCTCCCAGGTGTCTTCTATACAGGTGATGAGCTGAGATTAGGAGCACTCTCTCTCTCTCTCTTATAGGGAGCACTCTCCTAATCTCAGCTTGTTACCTGTATAAAAGACTCCTGTCCACAGGACCAACCAATCAGATTCCAATCTCTCCACCATGGGGAAGACCAAAGATCTGTCGGGGAGAAGATTGGAGATCTACACAAGGCTGGAATGGGCTACAAGACCCTCGCCAAGCAGCTGGTGGGAGGAGACAACAGCTGGTGGGATTATTCAGAAATGGAGGAAACACAGAATAACAGTCACTCTCCTCGGTCTCAGGGGTCGCCCCCTCATTCCTATAAATCCGATCACACATATGAAGTACACGGGTTCTGAGGATTTAATGCAGATGAGGCACCAAGTGAGTTTAATCTCCACCTTAATCTCCCTCAGAACCCGTGTACTTCATGGCTACATTCTCCCCCCACTTCAATTCTTTGGTCCCCAAAGAGGTGAGGATATTGAACTAACCAAACATTAATGGAGAAATGGAGGAGTTCGGGTTTAAAGGGATGAGGTGACAACCCTACTCAGTCTGGGGCTCCATACAAGATCTCCCCTCGTGGAGGTTCAATGATCATGAGAACGGCGAGGAATCCGCCCAGAACTACACGGGAGGATCTTGTCACTGATCTCAGCCGGGACCATCGGACAATCGGTAACACACTACACCAGGAGGGACTGAAATCCTGCAGCCCCCGCAAGGTCCCCCTGCTCAGGAAATCACATGAAGTCCGATAATTAAGATCTGAATGATTCCGAGAACTGGGGGGAGGGGTTGTGGTCAGAGGAGACCAAAATCGAGATCTTTGGCCTCAACTCGCCATGTTTGGAGGAGGAGGAGCCTATGACCCCAAGAACACCATCCCCCACCGTGATACATGGAGGACACCCCACCCCCCCCCCCACCGTGATACATAGAGAACACCATCCCCCACCGTGATACATGGAGAACACCATCCCCCACCGTGATACATGGAGAACACCATCCCCCACCGTCATACATGGAGAACACCATCCCCCACCGTGATACATGGAGAACACCATCCCCCACCGTCATACATGGAGAACACCATCCCCCACCGTCATACATGGAGGACACCCCACTCCCCCCCCCCACCGTCATACATAGAGAACACCATCCCCCACCGTGATACATAGAGAACACCATCCCCCCACCGTGATACATGGAGAACACCATCCCCCACCGTGATACATGGAGAACACCATCCCCCACCGTGATACATGGAGAACACCATCCCCCACCGTGATACATGGAGAACACCATCCCCCACCGTGATACATGGAGAACACCATCCCCCACTGTCATACATGGAGAACACCATCCCCCCACCGTCATACATGGAGAACACCATCCCCCACCGTCATACATGGAGAACACCATCCCCCACCGTCATACATGGAGAACACCATCCCCCCACCGTGATACATGGAGAACACCATCCCCCACCGTGATACATGGAGAACACCATCCCCCACTGTCATACATGGAGAACACCATCCCCCCACCGTCATACATGGAGAACACCATCCCCCACCGTCATACATGGAGAACACCATCCCCCACCGTCATACATGGAGAACACCATCCCCCACTGTCATACATGGAGAACACCATCCCCCACTGTCATACATGGAGAACACCATCCCCCACCGTCATACATGGAGGACACCCCCCCCCCCCCCACCGTCATACATAGAGAACACCATCCCCCACCGTGATACATGGAGAACACCATCCCCCACCGTGATACATGGAGAACACCATCCCCCACCGTGATACATGGAGGACACCCCACCCCCCCCCTCACTGTTACTGGCTCCTAAATCTCAGGAAACACCAGGGATGGAAGAGATATAAATATGTAAAAAATATTACATTGTCATAGAAACAGTTCATATTAAAATTCATCACTTACAGCTCTCCTCATCACAGCGTCCCGGAGTCTATTCTAGGAATTCTTTCTGGAGCCTCCGGGTGCCAATCTACCCATTATGTATTCATTGTCA
This sequence comes from Rana temporaria, assembly GCF_905171775.1. NCBI lineage: Eukaryota > Metazoa > Chordata > Amphibia > Anura > Ranidae > Rana > Rana temporaria. Next base: position 148,590,438 of record NC_053500.1, on the reverse strand, counting down.
TGTGTACCTCACTGCCCATCCAATCCGACTTCTCCCCCAGCCTTGGGGAAGGAGACAACCACCAGAGAAAAGTACAATTGTGAATTGCCTATATAAGTATAGTTTTTGTACATTACACACTCCTGACCCCTGCACTCTGTACATTACACACTCCTGACCCCTGTACTCTGTACATTACACACTCCTGACCCCTGTACTCTGTACATTACACACCCCTGACCCCTGTACTCTGTACATTACACACTCCTGTCCCCTGTACTCTGTACATTACACACTCCCGACCCATGCACTCTGTACATTACACACTCCTGACCCCTGTACTCTGTACATTACACACTCCTGACCCCTGTACTCTGTACATTACACACCCCTGACCCCTGTACTCTGTACATTACACACTCCTGTCCCCTGTACTCTGTACATTACACACTCCCGACCCATGCACTCTGTACATTACACACTCCTGACCCCTGTACTCTGTACATTACACACTCCTGACCCCTGTACTCTGTACATTACACACTCCTGACCCCTGCACTCTGTACATTACACACTCCTGACCCCTGTACTCTGTACATTACACACTCCTGACCCCTGCACTCTGTACATTACACACTCCTGACCCCTGCACTCTGTACATTACACACTCCTGACCCCTGCACTCTGTACATTACACACTCCTGTCCCCTGTACTCTGTACATTACACACTCCCGACCCCTGCACTCTGTACATTACACACTCCTGACCCCTGTACTCTGTACATTACACACTCCTGTCCCCTGTACTCTGTACATTACACACTCCCGACCCCTGCACTCTGTACATTACACACTCCTGACCCCTGTACTCTGTACATTACACACTCCTGACCCCTGTACTCTGTACATTACACACCCCTGACCCCTGTACTCTGTACATTACACACTCCTGTCCCCTGTACTCTGTACATTACACACTCCCGACCCATGCACTCTGTACATTACACACTCCTGACCCCTGTACTCTGTACATTACACACTCCTGACCCCTGTACTCTGTACATTACACACTCCTGACCCCTGCACTCTGTACATTACACACTCCTGACCCCTGTACTCTGTACATTACACACTCCTGACCCCTGCACTCTGTACATTACACACTCCTGACCCCTGCACTCTGTACATTACACACTCCTGACCCCTGCACTCTGTACATTACACACTCCTGTCCCCTGTACTCTGTACATTACACACTCCCGACCCCTGCACTCTGTACATTACACACTCCTGACCCCTGTACTCTGTACATTACACACTCCTGTCCCCTGTACTCTGTACATTACACACTCCCGACCCCTGCACTCTGTACATTACACACTCCTGACCCCTGTACTCTGTACATTACACACTCCTGACCCCTGTACTCTGTACATTACACACCCCTGACCCCTGTACTCTGTACATTACACACCCCTGACCCCTGCACTCTGTACATTACATACTCCTGACCCCTGTACATTACACACTCCTGACCCCTGTACTCTGTACATTACACACTCCTGACCCCTGTACTCTGTACATTACACACTCCTGACCCCTGTACTCTGTACATTACACACTCCTGACCCCTGTACTCTGTACATTACACACTCCTGACCCCTGTACTCTGTACATTACACACTTCTGACCCCTGTACTCTGTACAATACACACTCCTGTCCCCTGTACTCTGTACATTACACACTCCTGTCCCCTGTACTCTGTACATTACACACTCCTGACCCCTGTACTCTGTACATTACACACTCCTGACCCCTGTACTCTGTACATTACACACTCCTGACCCCTATACTCTGTACATTACACACTCCTGACCCCTGTACTCTGTACATTACACACTCCTGTCCCCTGTACTCTGTACATTACACACTCCTGACCCCTGTACATTACACACTCCTGACCCCTGTACTCTGTACATTACACACTCCTGACCCCTGTACTCTGTACATTACACATTCCTGACCCCTGTACTCTGTACATTACACACTCCTGACCCCTGTACTCTGTACATTACACACTCCTGTCCCCTGTACTCTGTACATTACACACTCCTGACCCCTGTACTCTGTACATTACACACTCCTGACCCCTGTACTCTGTACATTACACATTCCTGACCCCTGTACTCTGTACATTACACACTCCTGACCCCTGTACTCTGTACATTACACACTCCTGACCCCTGTACATTACACACTCCTGATCCCTGTACTCTGTACATTACACACTCCTGTCCCCTGTACTCTGTACATTACACACTCCTGACCCCTGTACTCTGTACATTACACACTCCTGACCCCTGTACTCTGTACATTACACACTCCTGACCCCTGTACTCTGTACATTACACACTCCTGACCCCTGTACTCTGTACATTACACACTCCTGACCCCTGTACTCCGTACATTACACACTCCTGACCCCTGTACTCTGTACATTACACACCCCTGACCCCTGTACTCTGTACATTATACACTCCTGACCCCTGTACTCTGTACATTACACACTCCTGACCCCTGTACTCTGTACATTACACACTCCTGACCCCTGTACTCTGAACATTACACACCCCTGACCCCTGTACTCTGTACATTACACACTCCTGACCCCTGTACTCTGTACATTACACACTCCTGTCCCCTGTACTCTGTACATTACACACTCCTGACCCCTGTACTCTGTACATTACACACTCCTGACCCCTGTACTCTGTACATTACACACTCCTGACCCCTGTACTCTGTACATTACACATTCCTGACCCCTGTACTCTGTACATTACACACTCCTGACCCCTGTACTCTGTACATTACACACTCCTGACCCCTGTACATTACACACTCCTGATCCCTGTACTCTGTACATTACACACTCCTGTCCCCTGTACTCTGTACATTACACACTCCTGACCCCTGTACTCTGTACATTACACACTCCTGACCCCTGTACTCTGTACATTACACACTCCTGACCCCTGTACTCCGTACATTACACACTCCTGACCCCTGTACTCTGTACATTACACACCCCTGACCCCTGTACTCTGTACATTATACACTCCTGACCCCTGTACTCTGTACATTACACACTCCTGACCCCTGTACTCTGTACATTACACACTCCTGACCCCTGTACTCTGAACATTACACACCCCTGACCCCTGTACTCTGTACATTACACACTCCTGACCCCTGTACTCTGTACATTACACACTCCTGACCCCTGTACTCTGTACATTACACACTCCTGACCCCTGTACTCCGTACATTACACACTCCTGACCCCTGTACTCTGTACATTACACACTCCTGACCCCTGTACTCCGTACATAACACACTCCTGACCCCTGTACTCTGTACATTACACACCCCTGACCCCTGTACTCTGTACATTACACACTCCTGACCCCTGTACTCTGTACATTACACACTCCTGACCCCTGTACTCTGTACATTACACACTCCTGACCCCTGTACTCTGTGCATTACACACTCCTGACCCCTGTACTCTGTACATTACACACTCCTGACCCCTGCACTCTGTACATTACACACTCCTGACCCCTGTACTCTGTGCATTACACACTCCTGACCCCTGTACTCTGTACATTACACACTCCTGTCCCCTGTACTCTGTACATTACACACTCCTGACCCCTGTACTCTGTACATTACACACTCCTGACCCCTGTACTCTGTACATTACACACTCCTGACCCCTGTACTCTGTGCATTACACCCTCCTGACCCCTGTACTCTGTACATTACACACTCCTGACCCCTGTACTCTGTACATTACACACTCCTGACCCCTGTACTCTGTACATTACACACTCCTGACCCCTGTACTCTGTACATTACACCCTCCTGACCCTGTACTCTGTGCATTACACCCTCCTGACCCTGCACTCTGTGCGTTGTATTTCCTATTTTTTTCTGGCTGACTCCCCCACCCCCTCTCCTCCCAATAAAATGATCTACAGCATTGGTGGGACCCAAACCCCAGCACTGCAAGGCCAGAAGCACAATCCTGAGCTGTCCCCTCACAGTCCTCCCTGCGCTGATACAATCTGCGGCCCCAGAAATCGCGTCTAAGGCCGGGTACTCACGACCAAACATGTATGGTGAAAGCGGTCCGTCGGACCGTTTTCACCATACATGTCTGCCAGAGGGCTTCTGTACGATGGTTGTACACACCATCGTACAGAAGTCCGCGCGTAAACAATACGCGGGGCGTGTCCGCGGTGTCGCCGCGTCGATGACGCGGTGTCGCCGCGACAATGACGCGGCGACGTGGGCGGCCCGCCTTTAAAATGCTTCCACGCATGCGTCGAAGTCATTCGACGCATGCGAGGGGCGGCGGGCGCCTGGACATGTACGGTAGGTCTGTACTGACGACCGAACATGTCCGAGCGGGCAGGATTCCAGCGGACGGTTTTAAAACATGTCCAGGAATATTTGTCTGCTGGGAAAAGGCCCGGCGGGCAAATGTTTGCTGGAATTCGGCCCGCTCGCGCCCACACACGACCAAACATGTCTGCTGAAACTGGCCTGCGGGCCAGTTTCAGCAGACATGTTTGCTCGTGAGTATGGGGCCTAAAGGTCGTCCGCCACCGAAAGGTGCAAATGTTTGCAAATCCTCGGCGTCTGGCGGCCGCACATCTCCGCCGTTATGGAACGGAAAATGCAATCAGAACGGTAATTCTTATTGATGTGGAATCTTGGAAATAGTTCACAGAAATCATTCCACAATAGATCCGCCGTCCCTCTCATTACCTTCCCCCGCCAAGTCATCAGGATGTGAAACGCGTCAAAAATAAAACCTGCTTTACATATCATTGTCCCTCCGGTGACATCAAACTTCATGAATATCCTTTATTGGCGGAAATTCCACCTCTGCAGAGGTAATCCCTTCATTGTAATAATCAGAATCATTAAATGCGACTCGGAGCCAATAAATGTAATAATCTCGTTACTTCTTATATTCCAGGGTGTCGCTGCCCCTCCCACAATCAGTAATGTACCCACATTGGATATTAGAGTGTAAGCTCCTCTGTACAGAGACTGATGTGACTGGCTCAGTGATCTCTGTACAGCGCTGCGGTATATGTCAGAGCTATATAAATGTAAAATAATAATAATAGTGTGTGACTGTGGGGGAGGGGACATTAGAGTGTAAGCTCCTCTGTACAGAGACTGATGTGATGTGATGTGTGGGGGAAGGGGACATTAGAGTGTAAGCTCCTCTGTACAGAGACTGATGTGATGTGGGGGGGAGGGGACATTAGAGTGTAAGCTCCTCTGTACAGAGACTGATGTGACTGTGGGGGGAGGGGACATTAGAGTGTAAGCTCCTCTGTACAGAGACTGATGTGACTGTGGGGGGGGGGAGGGGACATTAGAGTGTAAGCTCCTCTGTACAGAGACTGATGTGATATGGGGGGGGAGGGGACATTAGAGTGTAAGCTCCTCTGTACAGAGACTGATGTGACTGTGGGGGGGAGGGGGCATTAGAGTGTAAGCTCCTCTGTACAGAGACTGATGTGACTGTGGGGGGGGGGGGAGGGGACATTAGAGTGTAAGCTCCTCTGTACAGAGACTGATGTGATGTGGGGGGGGAGGGGACATTAGAGTGTAAGCTCCTCTGTACAGAGACTGATGTGATGTGAGGGGGAGGGGACATTAGAGTGTAAGCTCCTCTGTACAGAGACTGATGTGACTGTGGGGGGAGGGGACATTAGAGTGTAAGCTCCTCTGTACAGAGACTGATGTGACTGTGGGGAGGGGGGACATTAGAGTGTAAGCTCCTCTGTACAGAGACTGATGTGATGTGGGGGGAGGGGACATTAGAGTGTAAGCTCCTCTGTACAGAGACTGATGTGATGTGGGGGGAGGGGACATTAGAGTGTAAGCTCCTCTGTACAGAGACTGATGTGATGTGGGGGGGGAGGGGACATTAGAGTGTAAGCTCCTCTGTACAGAGACTGATGTGATGTGGGGGGAGGGGACATTAGAGTGTAAGCTCCTCTGTACAGAGACTGATGTGACTGTGGGGGGGAGGGGGCATTAGAGTGTAAGCTCCTCTGTACAGAGACTGATGTGACTGTGGGGGGGGGGGAGGGGACATTAGAGTGTAAGCTCCTCTGTACAGAGACTGATGTGATATGGGGGGGGAGGGGACATTAGAGTGTAAGCTCCTCTGTACAGAGACTGATGTGATGTGGGGGGGAGGGGACATTAGAGTGTAAGCTCCTCTGTACAGAGACTGATGTGATGTGGGGGGGAGGGGACATTAGAGTGTAAGCTCCTCTGTACAGAGACTGATGTGACTGTGGGGGAGGGGACATTAGAGTGTAAGCTCCTCTGTACAGAGACTGATGTGATGTGGGGGGAGGGGACATTAGAGTGTAAGCTCCTCTGTACAGAGACTGATGTGATGTGGGGGGAGGGGACATTAGAGTGTAAGCTCCTCTGTACAGAGACTGATGTGATGTGGGGGGAGGGGACATTAGAGTGTAAGCTCCTCTGTACAGAGACTGATGTGATGTGGGGGAGGGGACATTAGAGTGTAAGCTCCTCTGTACAGAGACTGATGTGATGTGGGGGGGAGGGGACATTAGAGTGTAAGCTCCTCTGTACAGAGACTGATGTGGGGGGAGGGGGACATTAGAGTGTAAGCTCCTCTGTACAGAGACTGATGTGGGGGGAGGGGACATTAGAGTGTAAGCTCCTCTGTACAGAGACTGATGTGACTGTGGGAGGAGGGGGGACATTAGAGTGTAAGCTCCTCTGTACAGAGACTGATATGAATGCCTCTGTGATCTCTGTACAGCACTGTAGTATATGTTAAGGTGACCAGATTTTTTTAATGAAACATTTTTTTTTATTGGCAGGGGGTGAGAGAGGGGGAAGGTGTGAGAGAGAAGGGTGATAGAGAGAAGGGTGAGAGAGAGGAGGGTTAGATAGAGGAGGGTGAGAGAGGGGGTGAGAGAGAGGGAAGGTGATAGAGAGGGAAGGTGATAGAGAGGAGGGTGAGAGAGAGGGAAGGTGATAGAGAGGAGGGTGAAAGAGAGGGAAGGTGAGAGAGAGGGAAGGTGATAGAGAGGAGGGTGAGAGAGAGGGAAGGTGAGAGAGAGGGAAGGTGATAGAGAGGAGGGTGAGAGAGAGGGAAGGTGATAGAGAGGAGGGTGAGAGAGAGGGAAGGTGATAGAGAGGGAAGGTGATAGAGAGGAGGGTGAGAGAGAGGGAAGGTAATAGAGAGGGAAGGTGATAGAGAGGGAAGGTGATAGACAGGAGGGTGAGAGAGAGGGAAGGTGAGAGAGAGGGAAGGTGATAGAGAGGAGGGTGAGAGAGAGGGAAGGTGAGAGAGAGGGAAGGTGATAGAGAGGAGGGTGAGAGAGAGGAACCCAGGTTGCATCAATGTGAACCGAGCCTTAAGGACCCTTTCACATGAACTGTAGGGGCCCCCTTCCTGTTGTCTTGGGCTCCCACCACGGTGGCGGAATGCCAGGGCCCGGTTTGTGACTCTGGTAGTTCCACCACAGTACTGTAATTTGGTTTTCCAGGGGGTTTTGGGAAGCGGGGGACTTCCATTCCTCTGCAGAGAAGGAAATAGCAGAAAGGAAATGATTGTAATGTGAGAGAAGATCGATCTGTAATCTCCAGCGTATGATTTTCATGTCGTCGCTTTAGTGACATCATCACACAATGTCGCTCTTTTCTTGGCCTTTCTTTGGCCACTTTGGCATGAAAATAATGTGACTCAGCAAAGCTCCGGATAAGCTCACCATATGTTTAAAAAAAAGAGTGAAAAGGCAAATAAATGGGCTACATGGAGGAAGTCATAAATGAAAGTGAAGGTCGTGACCCGTAATTTGTCTTCTGGTCTCTTGGAATTTAAAAACCAACAACCAAGAGGGGGAGGGGGGGGGGGCGAGGAAATCCCTTCTGCTTGAAAAGTCTACTAGAGACTGAAGAGGGTGGTGGAGACGTGTCAAGGTCTAGACATATACAGAGGGGTCAGATGTATGAAGATTCCCGGGGCAGCTGGTGAAGGTCACACAAGGGCCCGGCAATCCGAAAGGAGGAAACATTACACAGATCCAGGAAGCCCATAATCAAGGATTTCCTCCCGTCTGGGTCTAGGAAGTGGGCGGAGGTCCTAGGAAGGTGGGAATGTGTGTTTTACTTCCAGAAACCTCCGATGGAGGAGCCAAAAGGACCCCAAAAGGACCCTAAAAGGACCCCAAAAGGACCCCAAAAGGACCCTAAAAGGACCCCAAAAGGACCCCAAAAGGACCCTAAAAGGACCCCTTCCTGCACATGATTTACATTCATCTCAAACGGCAAACTCATCCCTAGAGATAATATCCATCAAAAGCTGTACAAACTGCTTACCAGCTCCTGTGGACCCCTTATTATAGGGGGGTCGATCTGTGCCTGTGGCCTGAACCCAGCCAGGGCCTTTCTCCGCATCTCAGGGCTCCTCCACCAATCAGATGCCACTCAATGAGTTGGATGGGAAGTTGTATCACCCAAAAGACAAAGGCTCCATATAGCATAAAACAGGGCTCAGAATTTCAAGCCCTGAGCTTCTAGCCAGGCCTCAAGTGTTACTCGCCACCAGTTGCCCCACCTAACCCATACACTGCCACGCCCCTAATTCCGCCCCTAAACGCACCCTTGTAGATTATCTCCTGGAATGACACTGTTAAATGTTTTATGCCGAATCAAGTTACACGATATTACCAACAACAACTTTAACAAAATGGGCCATGGCACTGAGGCAAACCAGAGGGACATGGCACTGGGGGCAAACCAGAGGGACATGGCACTGAGGCAAACCAGAGGGACAGGGCACTGGGGGCAAACCAGAGGGACAGGGCACTGGGGGCAAACCAGAGGGACATGGCACTGGGGCAAACCAGAGGGACAGGGCACTGGGGCAGACCAGAGGGACATGGCACTGGGGCAAACCAGAGGGACAGGGCACTGGGGCAAACCAGAGGGACATGGCACTGGGGCAAACCAGAGGGACATGGCACTGGGGCAAACCAGAGGGACATGGCACTGGGGGCAAACCAGAGGGACATGGCACTGAGGCAAACCAGAGGGACAGGGCACTGGGGGCAAACCAGAGGGACAGGGCACTGGGGGCAAACCAGAGGGACATGGCACTGGGGCAAACCAGAGGGACAGGGCACTGGGGCAGACCAGAGGGACATGGCACTGGGGCAAACCAGAGGGACAGGGCACTGGGGCAAACCAGAGGGACATGGCACTGGGGCAAACCAGAGGGACATGGCACTGGGGCAAACCAGAGGGACATGGCACTGGGGCAAACCAGAGGGACATGGCACTGAGGCAAACCAGAGGGACAGGGCACTGGGGGCAAACCAGAGGGACATGGCACTGGGGCAAACCAGAGGGACAGGGCACTGGGGGCAAACCAGAGGGACATGGCACTGGGGCAAACCAGAGGGACAGGGCACTGGGGGCAAACCAGAGGGACATGGCACTGGGGCAAACCAGAGGGACAGGGCACTGGGGCAGACCAGAGGGACATGGCACTACCCCTGCTATATGAGGCGTAGCTAATGTTAAGTATGGACGTCGTTCCCGCGCCGAGTTTTGAAGTTTTACGTCATTTGCGTAAGTCGGTCGCGAATACGGATGGCCGTAATTGACGTTAACGCCGAAAACAATTTGGAGCATGCGCACTGGGAAATTTCACCGGCGGCGCATGCGCAGTTAAATCGGCGCAGGGACGCGCCTGATTTAAATTGTACACCCCCCTTTGCCGCGGAATTTGAATTCCGCCGGGGGAGTTACGATCCGCCAGCGCAAGTTTGGAGGTAAGTGCTTTGTGAATACTGCACTAGCCTCGCAAAATTGCGCCGGCGGATTGTAAATCACATAGATTACGCGGATCTAAAGATTAGCTAATGTATGTGAATCTAGCCCAGTGTATTCAGTAGCATAGTTGGTTGGTGAACAGGCCTGTTCTTCTAATGTTCCCCTTTTTTTTATTGTTATATTTGTCGGTGGGACTATAGTATTTCTAGTTCATAATTTCACCAGTGGGGGCCAACACATTTCTCTTAGGAGCGAGGGAACCAAGTGTGCGGAGTGTGGACCAAAGGAACTGAGTGTGGACCGAGGGAACCAAGTGTGCCGAGTGTGGACCGAGGGAACCAAGTGTGCGGAGTGTGGACTGAGAGAACCGAGGTCCCTTAGGACCGAAAGGAACCGAGTGTGCCGATTGTGGACTGAGGGAACCAAGTGTGCCGAGTGTGGACCGAGGGCACCGAGGTCCCTTAGGACCAAAAGGAACCGAGTGTCCCGAGTGTGGACCGAGGGAACCAAGTGTGGACTGAGGGAACCAAGTGTGCTGAGTGTGGACCGAGGGAACCAAGTGTGCCGAGTGTGGACCGAGGGCACCGAGGTCCCTTAGGACCAAAAGGAACCGAGTGTCCCGAGTGTGGACCGAGGGAACCAAGTGTGCCAAATGTGGACCAAGGGAACCAAGTGTGGACCGAGGGAACCAAGTGTGCCGATTGTGGACCGAGGGAACCAAGTGTGGACCGAGGGAACCAAGTGTGCCGATTGTGGACCGAGGGAACCAAGTGTGCCGAGTGTGGACCGAGGGCACCGAGGTCCCTTAGGACCAAAAGGAACCGAGTGTCCCGAGTGTGGACCGAGGGAACCAAGTGTGCCGAGTGTGGACCGAGGGAACCAAGTGTGGACCGAGGGAACCAAGTGTGCCGATTGTGGACCGAGGGAACCAAGTGTGCCGAGTGTGGACTGAGAGAACCGAGGTCCCTTAGGACCAAAAGGAACCGAGTGTGCCGATTGTGGACCGAGGGAACCAAGTGTGCCGAATGTGGACCGAGGGAACCAAGTGTGCCGAGTGTGGACCGAGGGAACCAAGTGTGGACTGAGGGAACCAAGTGTGCTGAGTGTGGACCGAGGGAACCAAGTGTGCCGAGTGTGGACCGAGGGAACCAAGTGTGGACCGAGGGAACCAAGTGTGCTGAGTGTGGACCAAAGGAACTGAGTGTGGACCGAGGGAACCAAGTGTGCCGAGTGTGGACCGAGGGAACCAAGTGTGCTGAGTGTGGACCAAAGGAACTGAGTGTGGACCGAGGGAACCAAGTGTGCCGAGTGTGGACCAAAGGAACTGAGTGTGGACCGAGGGAACCAAGTGTGCCGAGTGTGGACCGAGGGAACCAAGTGTGCGGAGTGTGGACTGAGAGAACCGAGGTCCCTTAGGACCGAAAGGAACCGAGTGTGCCGATTGTGGACCGAGGGAACCAAGTGTGCCGAGTGTGGACCGAGGGAACCAAGTGTGGACTGAGGGAACCAAGTGTGCTGAGTGTGGACCAAAGGAACTGAGTGTGGACCGAGGGAACCAAGTGTGCCGAGTGTGGACCGAGGGAACCAAGTGTGGACCGAGGGAACCAAGTGTGCTGAGTGTGGACCAAAGGAACTGAGTGTGGACCGAGGGAACCAAGTGTGCCGAGTGTGGACCGAGGGAACCAAGTGTGCTGAGTGTGGACCAAAGGAACTGAGTGTGGACCGAGGGAACCAAGTGTGCCGAGTGTGGACTGAGAGAACCGAGGTCCCTTAGGACCAAAAGGAACTGAGTGTGCCGATTGTGGACCGAGGGAACCAAGTGTGCTGAGTGTGGACCAAAGGAACTGAGTGTGGACCGAGGGAACCAAGTGTGCTGAGTGTGGACCGAGGGAACCAAGTGTGCCGAGTGTGGACTGAGAGAACCGAGGTCCCTTAGGACCAAAAGGAACTGAGTGTGCCGATTGTGGACCGAGGGAACCAAGTGTGCCGAGTGTGGACCGAGGGAACCAAGTGTGCTTTTATCCCGGTGTTACGTTTTGCTCTCAAATCCCTTTCCCCCCACCGTCCGATGATTTCAATGTTCTTGCCGGGTGACTTGGATGTAACCGCGATTGGATTCCATTTTCCTTTTTCTCATGACTGTAACCTTGTTTTTGGAAAACGAATACAAAGATTGAAAGTGAAAAGAATCACCAACCAATGAGCTTCCAGCAGCTCTTAGCTTAAGAAACATAAAGATCTCAAGATGGCCGATGACAGGAAATTGTTGGGTCGCCATTTGGAAAATGTTTCTTCACTTCCTTATTTTTATTTCCCTGCAGCTGCCAGTTTATTATTATTGCCAAGAGAACGTGATGTCCAAAGAGATACGGAGAGAATCGCCTTCTGAGTCGTCTCGGGAAGTTTTGGGATCCAACTGGAGAGCAGATAGAAATGAGTCTGGGAGTGCGGAGACCTTTGTGACTCGGCGTGTACCTCCTCGTCTTTCCCACACACAGCTGAACTCTCATTGGTGCTAAATATAAGATCCGCAGCACCGATCGTCTGGCTGGCTAACCGGCCACCCCGTGCCATAAAGAGTTTGGCATTAACGAGGCCGGCAAGGTTAAGTGTCCAAAGGCTGAGTCATGGCGCTCGCCGTGCCAAAAATGGATTTACTGGACGTTTTCATGACATCTACTGGTAAGAAACGCGCCGGAGGGAAAGAAAAGAACATTTCTGTGTCACTTTGTGATAGAAAGTTCTTTTCTAAATAACATGATAAGAAAAGCGAAATGATCGACTCGGGTCATGAAGACTTGTCATTGGGATCGGGTCCAATTCACACCCCACCCCCCTTGTCTGCCCTTATTACCCCCCTTGTCTGCCCTTATTACCCCCCTTGTCTGCCCTTATTACCCCCTTTGTCTGCCCTTATTACCCCCTTTGTCTGCCCTTATTACCCCCTTGTCTGCCCTTATTACCCCCCTTGTCTGCCCTTATTACCCCCTTTGTCTGCCCTTATTACCCCCCTTGTCTGCCCTTATTACCCCCCTTGTCTGCCCTTATTACCCCCCTTGTCTGCCCTTATTACCCCCTTTGTCTGCTCTTATTACCCCCTTTGTCTGCCCTTATTACCCCCTTGTCTGCCCTTATTACCCCCCTTGTCTGCCCTTATTACCCCCTTTGTCTGCCCTTATTACCCCCCTTGTCTGCCCTTATTACCCCCTTTGTCTGCTCTTATTACCCCCTTTGTCTGCCCTTATTACCCCCTTGTCTGCCCTTATTACCCCCCTTGTCTGCCCTTATTACCCCCTTGTCTGCCCTTATTACCCCCCCTTGTCTGCCCTTATTACCCCCTTTGTCTGCCCTTATTACCCCCTTGTCTGCCCTTATTACCCCCCTTGTCTGCCCTTATTACCCCCTTGTCTGCCCTTATTACCCCCCCTTGTCTGCCCTTATTACCCCCCCTTGTCTGCCCTTATTCCCCCCCCCCTTGTCTGCCCCCTATTACCCCCCTTGTCTGCCCTTATTACCTCTAACCTCTAGTTGCCCTCAAAAAACATTCACATGCCCAACAAATCCAGCATTGCCTCTTGCTTTGCCAATGCATGCCGGGTCCCACTTTACCATCTTCTATACCGATGTCACCAGGGGGCCCGGTGTCTCTTCTGGGTTCTTGCACCCGGACCCCTGATGACACACCTCTGCCCATGCATAGTGTGCCCAAGATTGCACCCGGACCCCTGATGACACACCTCTGCCCATGCATAGTGTGCCCAAGATTGCACCCGGACCCCTGATGACACACCTCTGCCCATGCATAGTGTGCCCAAGATTGCACCCGGACCCCTGATGACACACCTCTGCCCATGCATAGTGTGCCCAAGATTGCACCCGGACCCCTGATGACACACCTCTGCCCATGCATAGTGTGCCCCAGATTGCACCCGGACCCCTGATGACACACATCTGCCCATGCATAGTGTGCCCAAGATTGCACCCGGACCCCTGATGACACAACTCTGCCCATGCATAGTGTGCCCCAGATTGCACCTGGACCCCTGATGACACACATCTGCCCATGCATAGTGTGCCCAAGATTGCACCCGGACCCCTTATGACACACCTCTGCCCATGCATAGTGTGCCCAAGATTGCACCCGGACCCCTTATGACACACCTCTGCCCATGCATAGTGTGCACCAGATTGCACCCGGACCGCTGATGACACACCTCTGCCCATGCATAGTGGGCGGAGCCTTATTTTCTACGCTTTTTGGGTTGGGCGGTGCGGTAGGTGTCGTGGGTGAGGATGGGTATCCCATTGGGGAGGATTGTTTTTACATTTTTTCATTTGTCAAAAACTGGCTCATGTCTTTTTTGACACTTTGTTTGGTGAATTGGTGGGGGTGGGATCTGGGGGTACAATGTATCCCATACACATTCACATAGGTGGGGGAGGGATCTGGGGGTACAATGTATCCCATACACATAGGTGGGGGTGGGATCTGGGGGTACAATGTATCCTATACACATAGGTGGGGTGGGATTTGGGGGTACAATGTATCCCATACACATTCACATAGGTGGGGGAGGGATCTGGGGGTACAATGTATCCCATACACATAGGTGGGGTTGGGATCTGGGGGTACAATGTACCCCATACACATTCACATAGGTGGGGGTGGGATCTGGGGGTGTAATGTATCCCATACACATTCACATATGTGGGGGTGGGATCTGGGGGTACAATGTACCCCATACACATTCACATAGGTGGGGGTGGGATCTGGGGGTACAATGTATCCCATACACATAGGTGGGGGTGGGATCTGGGGGTACAATGTATCCCATACACATAGGTGGGGTGGGATTTGGGGGCCCCCTGGTTAAAGGTAACCTCCCTGCCCGCAGACCCACCGGCCAGTGTTGTGGGGAAGAGAGCACCCCCCATGTTGAGGGTATGTGGCCTGGTATGGTTTCAGGAAGGGGGGGCGCTCGCTCATCCCCCCCTTTTCTGGCCTGCCAGGCTCCATGTTCTAATAAAGGTCTGGTATGGATTTTGGGGGACCACACACTTTTTTACATTGATTTTGGCTTGGGGTTCCCCTTAAAACCTTAGCAGTGGTATTTCCATGGAAGTCTCCCGTTCTCTCGGCCAGGAAACATAATAAGTGAGAAGGAACGGCGCGGCGTTGTTGTGGATTAATGGCGCTGATAAGAAATCGCACATCAAGTCATACTTGGATGTCACACCTCAGACATTACTCATTGCCCAAATATAAATATTGAAGGATTAGAAAGTTCCCGCGGAGGGAACGGGCCGGAGAGCCGAGGAAGAGAAATCACTTCACCAAGAATATTTCCTGATTTACAGATAGTGTTAGGGTCACAGACAGGGTTAGGGTCACAGACAGGGTTAGCGTTAGGGTAACAGATAGGGTTAGGGTTACAGATAGGGTTAGGGTTACAGATAGGGTTAGGGTTACAGATATGGTTAGGGTTAGGGTCACAGACAGGGTTAGGGTCACAGACAGGGTTAGCGTTAGGGTAACAGATAGGGTTAGGGTCACAGACAGGGTTAGCGTTAGGGTAACAGATAGGGTTAGGGTTACAGATAGGGTTAGGGTTACAGATAGGGTTAGGGTTACAGATATGGTTAGGGTTAGGGTTACAGATAGGGTTAGGGTCACAGACAGGGTTAGGGTTACATATAGGGTTAGGGTTTCAGACAGGGTTAGGGTTAGGGTTACAGACAGGGTTAGGGTAACAGATAGGGTTAGGGTTACAGATAGGGTTAGGGTTACAGACAGGGTTAGGGTTAGGCTTACAGACTGTAACCCTAACCCTATCTGTAACCCTAACCCTGTCTGTAACCCTAACCCTGTCTGTAACCCTAACCCTATCTGTAACCCTAACCCTGTCTGTAACCCTAACCATATCTGTAACTTTGACCCTATCTGTAACCCTAACCCTATCTGTTACCCTAACCCTGTCTGTAACCCTAACCCTGTCTGTAACCTTAACCCTATCTGTAACCCTAACCCAATCTGTAACCCTAACCCTGTCTGTAACCCTAACTCTAACAGTTAGGGTTTTAGACAGGGTTAGGGTAACAGTTAGGGTTAGGGTTACAGACAGGGTTAGGGTTACAGATAGGGTTAGGGTTAATGTTACAGATAGGGTTAGGGTCACAGACAGGGTTAGGGTCACAGACAGGGTTAGGGTTACAGATAGATTTAGGGTTACAGACAGGGTTAGGGTTACAGACTGTAACCCTAACCCTCTCTGTAACCCTAACCCTGTCGGTAACCCTAACCCAATCGGTAACCCTAACCCTATCTGTAACCATAAACCTGTCTGTTGCCCTAACCCTGTCTGTAACCCTAACTCTAACTGTTACCCTAACCCTGTCTGTAACCCTAACCCTATCTGTAACCCTAAAACTGTCTATAACCCTAACCCTATCTCTAACCCTAACCCTAACCCTGTCTGTTGCCTCAACCCTTTCTGTAACCCTAACTCTAACTGTTACCCTAACCCTGTCTATAACCCTAACCCTATCTGTAACCCTAACCCTGTCTGTAACCCTAACCCTGTCTGTTGTCCAAACCCTGTCTGTAACCCTAACTCTAACTGTTACCCTAACCCTGTCTGTAACCCTAACCCTATCTGTAACCCTAACCCTGTATGTAACCCTAACCCTGTCTGTAACCCTAACCCTGTCTGTAACCCTAACCCTATCTGTAACCCTAACCCTGTATGTAACCCTAACCCTGTCTGTAACCCTAACCCTGTCTGTAACCCTAACCCTATCTGTAACCCTAACCCTATCTGTAACCCTTACCCTAACCCTGTCTGTAACCCTAACCCTGTCTGTAACCCTAACCCTAACCCTAACCCTAACCCTGTCTGTAACCCTAACCCTATCTGTAACCCTAACCCTGTCTGTAACCCTAACCCTGTCTGTTACCCTAAACCTGTCTGTTATCCTAACCCTAACTGTAACCCTAACCCTATCTGTAACCCTTACCCTGTTTGATACCCTAACCCTAACTGTAACCATAACCCTTACACGACCTGATTGATACAACATCATACCTGATGTTTTAAAGCACGTTATTCCAAACAATTTATGAATGTTAGTTGATTTATGCCCACTTAACCCTAACCCTGTCTGTAACCCTAACCCAATCTGTAACCCTAACCCAATCTGTAACCCTAACCCAATCTGTAACCCTATCTGTAACCCTAACCCTATCTGTAACCCTAACCCTATCTGTAACCCTAACCCTATCTGTAACCCTAAACCTGTCTGAAACCCTAACCCTGTCTGTAACCCTAACCCTGTCTGTAACCCTAACCCTATCTGTTACCCTAACCCTAACCCTGTCTGTTGCCCTAACCCTGTCTGTAACCCTAACTGTAACTGTTACCCTAACCCTGTCTGTAACCCTAACCCTATCTGTTACCCTAACTCTAACCCTGTCTGTTACCCTAACCCTATCTGTTACCCTAACCCTAACCCTGTCTGTAACCCTAACCCTATCTGTTACCCTAACTCTAACCCTGTCTGTTACCCTAACCCTATCTGTTACCCTAACCCTAACCCTGTCTGTTACCCTAACCCTAACCATGTCTGTTACCCTAACTGTTACCCTAGCCCTGTCTGTAACCCTAACCCTAACCATGTCTGTTACCCTATCTGTTACCCTAACCCTGTCTGTATCCCTAACCCTATCTGTAACCCTAACCCTATCTGTAACCCTAACCCTGTCTGTAACCCTAACCCTAACGGTTATGGTTATGGACAGGGTTAGGGTAACCATTAGGGTTAGGGTTACAGACAGGGTTAGGGTTACAGACAGGGTTAGGGTTACAGATAAGGTTAGGGTTAGGGTTACAGATAGGGTTAGGGTTACAGATAGGGTTAGGGTTACAGATAGGGTTACAGATAGGGTTAGGGTTACAGATAGGGTTAGGGTTACATATAGGGTTAGGGTTATAGACAGGGGTAGGGTTACAGACAGGGTTAGGGTTACAGACAGGGTTAGGGTTACAGATAGGGTTAGGGTTACAGACAGGGTTAGGGTTAGGGTTACAGACTGTAACCCTAACCCTATCTCTTATCCTAACCCTGTCTGTTACACTAACCCTAACCCTGTCTGTGACCCTAACCCTATCTGTAACCCTAACCCTATCTGTAACCCTAACCCTATCTGTAACCCTAACCCTATCTGTAACTTTAACCCTATCTGTAACACTAACCCTATCTGTAACCCTAACTCTATCTGTTACCCTAACCCTGTCTGTAACCCTTACCCTATCTGTTACCCTAACCCTGTCTGTTACCCTAACCCTGTCTGTAACCCTAACCCTCTCTGTGACCCTAACCGTATCTGTAACCCTTAACCTATCTGTAACCCTAACCCTATCTGTAACCCTAGCCCTAACCCTATCTGTAACTTTAACCCTATCTGTAACCCTAACCCTAACCCTATCTGTAACCCTAACCCTAATCCTATCTGTTACCCTAACCCTGTCTGTAACCCTAACCCTATTTGTTACCCTAACCCTGTCTGTTACCCTAACCCTATCTGTAACCCTAACTCTGTCTGTAACCCTAACCCTATCTGTTACCCTAACCCTGTCTGTAACCCTAAACCTATCTGTAACCCTAACCCTATCTGTAAACCTAACCCTATCTGTAACCCTAACCCTATCTGTAACCCTAACTCTATCTGTAACCCTAACCCTGTCTGTTACCCTAACCCTAACCCTGTCTGTAACAATAACCCTGTCTGTGACCCTAACCGTATCTGTAACCCTTACCCTATCTGTAACCCTAACCCTATCTGTAACCCTAACCCTATTTGTAACTTTAACCCTATCTGTAACCCTAACCCTATCTGTAACCCTAACCCTAACCTTATCTGTTACCCTAACCCTGTCGGTAACCCTAACCCAATCTGTAACCCTATATGTAACCCTAACCCTAACCCTATCTGTAACCCTAACCCTATCTGTAACCATAAACCTGTCTGTAACCCTAACCCTGTCTGTTGCCCTAACCCTGTCTGTAACCCTAACTCTAACTGTTACCCTAACCCTGTCTGTAACCCTAACCCTATCTGTAACCCTAACCCTATCTCTAACCCCAACCCTGTCTGTAACCCTAACCCTAACCCTGTCTGTTGCCCTAACCCTGTCTGTAACCCTAACCCTGTCTGTAACCTTAACCCTATCTGTAACCCTAACCCTGTCTGTAACCCTAACTCTAACAGTTAGGGTTTTAGACAGGGTTAGGGTAACAGTTAGGGTTAGGGTCACAGACAGGGTTAGGGTTACAGATAGATTTAGGGTTACAGACAGGGTTAGGGTTACAGACTGTAACCCTAACAATCTCTGTAACCCTAACCCTATCTGTAACCCTAACCCTATCTGTTACCCTAACCCTGTCGGTAACCCTAACCCTATCTGTTGCCCTAACCCTGTCTGTAACCCTAACCCTGTCTATAACCCTAACCCTGTCTGTTGTCCTAACCCTGTCTTTAACCCTAACTTTACCTGTTACCTTAACCCTGTCTGTAACCCTAACCCTATCTGTAACCCTAACCCTGTCTGTAACCCTAAACCTATCTGTAACCCTAACCCTATCTGTAACCCTAACATTGTCTGTAATGCTAACCCTATCTGTTACCCTAACCCTGTCGGTAACCCTATCCCAATCTGTAACCCTAACCCTAACCCTATCTGTAACCCTAACCCTATCTGTAACCATAAACCTGTCTGTAACCCTAACCCTGTCTGTTGCCCTAACCCTATCTGTAACCCTAACCCTGTCTATAACCCTAACCCTATCTCTAACCCCAACCCTGTCTGTAACCCTAACCCTAACCCTGTCTGTTGCCTTAACCCTGTCTGTAACCCTAACTGTTACCCTAACCCTGTCTATAACCCTAACCCTATCTGTAACCCTAACCCTGTCTGTAACCCTAACCCTGTCTGTTGCCCTAACCCTGTCTGTAACCCTAACTCTAACTGTTACCCTAACCCTGTCTGTAACCCTAACCCTGTCTATAACCCTAACCCTATCTCTAACCCCAACCCTGTCTATAACCCTAACCCTAACCCTGTCTGTTGCCTTAACCCTGTCTGTTACCCTAACTCTAACTGTTACCCTAACCCTGTCTATAACCCTAACCCTATCTGTAACCCTAACCCTGTCTGTAACCCTAACCCTGTCTGTTGCCCTAACCCTGTCTGTAACCCTAACTCTAACTGTTACCCTAACCCTGTCTGTAACCCTAACCCTATCTGTAACACTAACCCTATCTGTAACCCTAACTCTATCTGTTACCCTAACCCTGTCTGTAACCCTTACCCTATCTGTTACCCTAACCCTGTCTGTTACCCTAACCCTGTCTGTAACCCTAACCCTCTCTGTGACCCTAACCGTATCTGTAACCCTTAACCTATCTGTAACCCTAACCCTATCTGTAACCCTAGCCCTAACCCTATCTGTAACCCTAACCCTATCTGTAACCCTAACCCTAACCCTATCTGTAACCCTAACCCTAATCCTATCTGTTACCCTAACCCTGTCTGTAACCCTAACCCTATTTGTTACCCTAACCCTGTCTGTTACCCTAACCCTATCTGTAACCCTAACTCTGTCTGTAACCCTAACCCTACCTGTTACCCTAACCCTGTCTGTTACCCTAACCCTGTCTCTAACCCTAGCCCTATCTGTTACCCTAACCCTGTCTGTTACCCTAACCCTAACCCTGTCTGTTGCCCTAACCCTGTCTGTAACCCTAACTCTAACTGTTACCCTAACCCTATCTGCAACCCTAACCCTAACCATGTCTGTAACCATAACCCTGTCTATAACCCTATCTGTAACCCTAACCCTGTCTGTAACCCTAACCCTGTCTGTAACCCTAACCCTATCTGTTACCCTAACCCTGTCTGTAACCCTAAACCTATCTGTAACCCTAACCCTATCTGTAAACCTAACCCTATCTGTAACCCTAACCCTATCTGTAACCCTAACCCTATCTGTAACCCTAACCCTGTCTGTTACCCTAACCCTAACCCTGTCTGTAACAATAACCCTGTCTGTGACCCTAACCGTATCTGTAACCCTTACCCTATCTGTAACCCTAACCCTATCTGTAACCCTAACCCTATTTGTAACTTTAACCCTATCTGTAACCCTAACCCTATATGTAACCCTAACCCTAACCTTATCTGTTACCCTAACCCTGTCGGTAACCCTAACCCAATCTGTAACCCTATATGTAACCCTAACCCTAACCCTATCTGTAACCCTAACCCTATCTGTAACCATAAACCTGTCTGTAACCCTAACCCTGTCTGTTGCCCTAACCCTGTCTGTAACCCTAACTCTAACTGTTACCCTAACCCTGTCTGTAACCCTAACCCTATCTGTAACCCTAACCCTATCTCTAACCCCAACCCTGTCTGTAACCCTAACCCTGTCTGTTGCCCTAACCCTGTCTGTAACCCTAACCCTGTCTGTAACCTTAACCCTATCAGTAACCCTAACCCTGTCTGTAACCCTAACTCTAACGGTTAGGGTTTTAGACAGGGTTAGGGTAACAGTTAGGGTTAGGGTCACAGACAGGGTTAGGGTTACAGATAGATTTAGGGTTACAGACAGGGTTAGGGTTACAGACAGGGTTAGGGTTACAGATAAGGTTAGGGTTAGGGTTACAGATAGGGTTAGGGTTACAGATAGGGTTAGGGTTACAGATAGGGTTACAGATAGGGTTAGGGTTATAGATAGGGTTAGGGTTACATATAGGGTTAGGGTTATAGACAGGGGTAGGGTTACAGACAGGGTTAGGGTTACAGACAGGGTTAGGGTTACAGATAGGGTTAGGGTTACAGACAGGGTTAGGGTTAGGGTTACAGACTGTAACCCTAACCCTATCTCTTATCCTAACCCTGTCTGTTACACTAACCCTAACCCTGTCTGTGACCCTAACCCTATCTGTAACCCTAACCCTATCTGTAACCCTAACCCTATCTGTAACCCTAACCCTATCTGTAACTTTAACCCTATCTGTAACACTAACCCTATCTGTAACCCTAACTCTATCTGTTACCCTAACCCTGTCTGTAACCCTTACCCTATCTGTTACCCTAACCCTGTCTGTTACCCTAACCCTGTCTGTAACCCTAACCCTCTCTGTGACCCTAACCGTATCTGTAACCCTTAACCTATCTGTAACCCTAACCCTATCTGTAACCCTAGCCCTAACCCTATCTGTAACTTTAACCCTATCTGTAACCCTAACCCTAACCCTATCTGTAACCCTAACCCTAATCCTATCTGTTACCCTAACCCTGTCTGTAACCCTAACCCTATTTGTTACCCTAACCCTGTCTGTTACCCTAACCCTATCTGTAACCCTAACTCTGTCTGTAACCCTAACCCTACCTGTTACCCTAACCCTGTCTGTTACCCTAACCCTGTCTCTAACCCTAGCCCTATCTGTTACCCTAACCCTGTCTGTTACCCTAACCCTAACCCTGTCTGTTGCCCTAACCCTGTCTGTAACCCTAACTCTAACTGTTACCCTAACCCTATCTGCAACCCTAACCCTAACCATGTCTGTAACCATAACCCTGTCTATAACCCTATCTGTAACCCTAACCCTGTCTGTAACCCTAACCCTGTCTGTAACCCTAACCCTATCTGTTACCCTAACCCTGTCTGTAACCCTAAACCTATCTGTAACCCTAACCCTATCTGTAAACCTAACCCTATCTGTAACCCTAACCCTATCTGTAACCCTAACCCTATCTGTAACCCTAACCCTATCTGTAACCCTAACCCTGTCTGTTACCCTAACCCTAACCCTGTCTGTAACAATAACCCTGTCTGTGACCCTAACCGTATCTGTAACCCTTACCCTATCTGTAACCCTAACCCTATCTGTAACCCTAACCCTATTTGTAACTTTAACCCTATCTGTAACCCTAACCCTATATGTAACCCTAACCCTAACCTTATCTGTTACCCTAACCCTGTCGGTAACCCTAACCCAATCTGTAACCCTATATGTAACCCTAACCCTAACCCTATCTGTAACCCTAACCCTATCTGTAACCATAAACCTGTCTGTAACCCTAACCCTGTCTGTTGCCCTAACCCTGTCTGTAACCCTAACTCTAACTGTTACCCTAACCCTGTCTGTAACCCTAACCCTATCTGTAACCCTAACCCTATCTCTAACCCCAACCCTGTCTGTAACCCTAACCCTGTCTGTTGCCCTAACCCTGTCTGTAACCCTAACCCTGTCTGTAACCTTAACCCTATCAGTAACCCTAACCCTGTCTGTAACCCTAACTCTAACAGTTAGGGTTTTAGACAGGGTTAGGGTAACAGTTAGGGTTAGGGTCACAGACAGGGTTAGGGTTACAGATAGATTTAGGGTTACAGACAGGGTTAGGGTTACAGACAGGGTTAGGGTTACAGATAAGGTTAGGGTTAGGGTTACAGATAGGGTTAGGGTTACAGATAGGGTTAGGGTTACAGATAGGGTTACAGATAGGGTTAGGGTTATAGATAGGGTTAGGGTTACATATAGGGTTAGGGTTATAGACAGGGGTAGGGTTACAGACAGGGTTAGGGTTACAGACAGGGTTAGGGTTACAGATAGGGTTAGGGTTACAGACAGGGTTAGGGTTAGGGTTACAGACTGTAACCCTAACCCTATCTCTTATCCTAACCCTGTCTGTTACACTAACCCTAACCCTGTCTGTGACCCTAACCCTATCTGTAACCCTAACCCTATCTGTAACCCTAACCCTATCTGTAACCCTAACCCTATCTGTAACTTTAACCCTATCTGTAACACTAACCCTATCTGTAACCCTAACTCTATCTGTTACCCTAACCCTGTCTGTAACCCTTACCCTATCTGTTACCCTAACCCTGTCTGTTACCCTAACCCTGTCTGTAACCCTAACCCTCTCTGTGACCCTAACCGTATCTGTAACCCTTAACCTATCTGTAACCCTAACCCTATCTGTAACCCTAGCCCTAACCCTATCTGTAACTTTAACCCTATCTGTAACCCTAACCCTAACCCTATCTGTAACCCTAACCCTAATCCTATCTGTTACCCTAACCCTGTCTGTAACCCTAACCCTATTTGTTACCCTAACCCTGTCTGTTACCCTAACCCTATCTGTAACCCTAACTCTGTCTGTAACCCTAACCCTACCTGTTACCCTAACCCTGTCTGTTACCCTAACCCTGTCTCTAACCCTAGCCCTATCTGTTACCCTAACCCTGTCTGTTACCCTAACCCTAACCCTGTCTGTTGCCCTAACCCTGTCTGTAACCCTAACTCTAACTGTTACCCTAACCCTATCTGCAACCCTAACCCTAACCATGTCTGTAACCATAACCCTGTCTATAACCCTATCTGTAACCCTAACCCTGTCTGTAACCCTAACCCTGTCTGTAACCCTAACCCTATCTGTTACCCTAACCCTGTCTGTAACCCTAAACCTATCTGTAACCCTAACCCTATCTGTAAACCTAACCCTATCTGTAACCCTAACCCTATCTGTAACCCTAACCCTATCTGTAACCCTAACCCTGTCTGTTACCCTAACCCTAACCCTGTCTGTAACAATAACCCTGTCTGTGACCCTAACCGTATCTGTAACCCTTACCCTATCTGTAACCCTAACCCTATTTGTAACTTTAACCCTATCTGTAACCCTAACCCTATCTGTAACCCTAACCCTAACCTTATCTGTTACCCTAACCCTGTCGGTAACCCTAACCCAATCTGTAACCCTATATGTAACCCTAACCCTAACCCTATCTGTAACCCTAACCCTATCTGTAACCATAAACCTGTCTGTAACCCTAACCCTGTCTGTTGCCCTAACCCTGTCTGTAACCCTAACTCTAACTGTTACCCTAACCCTGTCTGTAACCCTAACCCTATCTGTAACCCTAACCCTATCTCTAACCCCAACCCTGTCTGTAACCCTAACCCTAACCCTGTCTGTTGCCCTAACCCTGTCTGTAACCCTAACCCTGTCTGTAACCTTAACCCTATCTGTAACCCTAACCCTGTCTGTAACCCTAACTCTAACAGTTAGGGTTTTAGACAGGGTTAGGGTAACAGTTAGGGTTAGGGTCACAGACAGGGTTAGGGTTACAGATAGATTTAGGGTTACAGACAGGGTTAGGGTTACAGACTGTAACCCTAACAATCTCTGTAACCCTAACCCTATCTGTAACCCTAACCCTATCTGTTACCCTAACCCTGTCGGTAACCCTAACCCTATCTGTTGCCCTAACCCTGTCTGTAACCCTAACCCTGTCTATAACCCTAACCCTGTCTGTTGTCCTAACCCTGTCTTTAACCCTAACTTTACCTGTTACCTTAACCCTGTCTGTAACCCTAACCCTATCTGTAACCCTAACCCTGTCTGTAACCCTAAACCTATCTGTAACCCTAACCCTATCTGTAACCCTAACATTGTCTGTAATGCTAACCCTATCTGTTACCCTAACCCTGTCGGTAACCCTATCCCAATCTGTAACCCTAACCCTAACCCTATCTGTAACCCTAACCCTATCTGTAACCATAAACCTGTCTGTAACCCTAACCCTGTCTGTTGCCCTAACCCTATCTGTAACCCTAACCCTGTCTATAACCCTAACCCTATCTCTAACCCCAACCCTGTCTGTAACCCTAACCCTAACCCTGTCTGTTGCCTTAACCCTGTCTGTAACCCTAACTGTTACCCTAACCCTGTCTATAACCCTAACCCTATCTGTAACCCTAACCCTGTCTGTAACCCTAACCCTGTCTGTTGCCCTAACCCTGTCTGTAACCCTAACTCTAACTGTTACCCTAACCCTGTCTATAACCCTAACCCTGTCTATAACCCTAACCCTATCTCTAACCCCAACCCTGTCTGTAACCCTAACCCTAACCCTGTCTGTTGCCTTAACCCTGTCTGTTACCCTAACTCTAACTGTTACCCTAACCCTGTCTATAACCCTAACCCTATCTGTAACCCTAACCCTGTCTGTAACCCTAACCCTGTCTGTTGCCCTAACCCTGTCTGTAACCCTAACTCTAACTGTTACCCTAACCCTAACCCTGTCTGTAAACCTAACCCTATCTGTAACCCTAACCCTATCTGTAACCCTAACCCTAACCCTGTCTGTAACCCTAACCCTGTCTGTAACCCTAACTGTTACCCTAACCCTGTCTGTAACCCTAACCCTATCTGTAACCCTAACCCTGTCTGTTACCCTAAACCTGTCTGTTACCCTAAATCTGTCTGTAACCCTAACCCTATCTGTAACCCTTACCCTGTCTGATACCCTAACCCTAACTGTAACCATAACCCTTACACTACCTGATTGATACAACATCATACCTGATGTTTTAAAGCACGTTATTCCAAACAATTTATGAATGTTAGGTGATTTATGCCCACTTAACCCTAACCCTGTCTGTAACCCTAACCCAATCTGTAACCCTAACCCTGTCTGTAACCCTAACCCAATCTGTAACCCTATCTGTAACCCTAACCCTATCTGTAACCCTAAACCTGTCTGAAACCCTAACCCTAACTGTAACCCTAACCCTATCTGTTACCCTAACCCTAACCCTGTCTGTTGCCCTAACCCTGTCTGTAACCCTAACTTTAACTGTTATCCTAACCCTGTCTGTAACCCTAACCCTGTCTGTAACCCTAACCCTGTCTGTTGCCCTAACCCTGTCTGTAACCCTAACTCTGTTACCCTAACCCTGTCTGTAACCCTAACCCTATCTGTTACCCTAACCCTGTCTGTTACCCTAACCCTATCTGTTACCCTAACCCTAACCCTGTCTGTTACCCTAACCCTAACCATGTCTGTTACCCTAACTGTTACCCTAGCCCTGTCTGTAACCCTAACCCTTTCTGTTACCCTAACCCTGTCTGTATCCCTAACCCTATCTGTAACCCTAACCCTATCTGTAACCCTAACCCTGTCTGTAACCCTAACCCTAACGGTTATGGTTATGGACAGGGTTAGGGTAACAGTTAGGGTTAGGGTTACAGACAGGGTTAGGGTTACAGACAGGGTTAGGGTTACAGATAAGGTTAGGGTTAGGGTTACAGATAGGGTTAGGGTTACAGATAGGGTTAAGGTTACAGATAGGGTTACAGATAGGGTTAGGGTTACAGATAGGGTTAGGGTCATAGACAGGGTTAGGGTTACAGACAGGGTTAGGGTTACATATAGTGTTAGGGTTATAGACAGGGTTAGGGTTACAGACAGGGTTAGGGTTACAGACAGGGTTAGGGTTACAGATAGGGTTAGGGTTATAGACAGGGTTAGGGTTAGGGTTACAGACTGTAACCCTAACCCTATCTCTTATCCTAACCCTGTCTGTTACACTAACCCTAACACTGTCTGTGACCCTTACCCTATCTGTAACCCTAACCCTATCTGTAACCCTAACCCTATCTGTTACCCTAACCCTGTCTGTAACCCTTACCCTATCTGTTACCCTATCTGTAACCCTAACCCTGTCTGTTACCCTAACCCTGTCTTTAACCCTAACCCTGTCTGTGACCCTAACCGTATCTGTAACCCTTAACCTATCTGTAACCCTAACCCTATCTGTAACCCTAACCCTGTCTGTAACCCTAACCCTATCTGTAACTTTAACCCTATCTGTAACCCTAACCCTAACCCTATCTGTAACCCTAACCCTAATCCTATCTGTTACCCTAACCCTGTCTGTAACCCTAACACTATTTGTTACCCTAACCCTGTCTGTAACCCTAACCCTATCTGTAACCCTAACCCGGTCAGTAACCCTAAGCCTACCTGTAACCCTAACCCTGTCTGTAACCCTAACTCTGTCTGTAACCCTAACCCTATCTGTTACCCTAACCCTGTCTGTTACCCTAACCCTGTCTGTAACCCTAACCCTGTCTGTAACCCTAACCCTATCTGTTACCCTAACCCTGTCTGTTACCCTAACCCTGTCTGTTACCCTAACCCTGTCTGTAACCCTAACTCTAACTGTTACCCTAACCATGTCTGTAACCATAACCCTGTCTATAACCCTATCTGTAACCCTAACCCTGTCTGTAACCCTAACCCTGTCTGTAGGGGGCAGTCAGCAGTCGGCACACAGGCACAGCCCCCTCCTCTCTGTTTGTGTGTACAGAGGGGGAGGGGCCGAGGGGACCTTCTGTCCATGTCCCGTGGTGCTGCCTGGGATGATCTGAGGTACTGAATGGGGAGGGGGGGTGTTTGCACCTGGGGGGATTTCATTGAAGGGGTGGGGGGGATGTACTAAGGGGGTGTTTGCACTGAGGGGGTTTTCACTAAGGGGGGTTTGCACTGAGGGGGGGGTTGTACTAAGGTGGGGGGGTGTTTGCACTGGGGGGTTGCACTGAGCGGGGGATTTGCACTGAGGGGGGGGTTTGCACTGAGACGGGGTGTCTGCACTGAGGGGGTGTCTGCACTGAAGGGAGGTCTGTGTAACATGCAGAGGTCCAGAGGTGCAGGTGGCTGTGTAATGTAAAAGGGGTGCAGTGATGCAGGGTGCTGTGTAATATAAAGGGGTGCAGAGGGCTGTGTAGTGTAAGAGGGTCCAGAGGTGCAGGGGGCTATGTGATGTAAATAGGTGCAGAGGTGCAGGCGGCTGTGTAATGTAAAAGGGGTGCAGTGATGCAGGGTGCTGTGCAATGTAAAAGGGTCCAGAGGTGCAGGGTGCTGTGTAATGTAAAGGGGTCCAGAGGTGCAGGGGGCTATGTGATGTAAAGGGGTCCAGTGGTGCAGGGGCTTTGTATTGTAAAGAGGTGCAGGGTGCTGTGTAATGTAAAGGGGTGCAGGGTGCTGTGTAATGTAAAAGGGTCCAGAGGTGCAGGGTGCTGTGTAATGTAAAAGGGTCCAGAGGTGAAGGGGTCTGTGTGATGTAAAGGGGTCCAGTGATGCAGGGTGCTGTGTAATGTACAGGGGTCCAGAGGTGCAGGGTGCTGTGTAATGTAAACGGGTGCAGGGTGCTGTGTAATGTAAAAAGGTCCAGAGGTGCAGGCTGCTGTGTAATGTAAAAGGGTCCAGAGGTGAAGGGGGCTGTGTGATGTAAAGGGGTCCAGTGATGCAGGGTGCTGTGTAATGTAAAGGGGTCCAGAGGTGCAGGATGCTGTGTAATGTAAAGGGGTCCAGTGATGCAGGGTGCTGTGTAATGTAAAGGGGTCCTGAGGTGCAGAGTGCTGTGTAATGTAAAGGGGTCCAGAGGTGCAGGGTGCTGTGTAATGTAAAGGGGTCCTGAGGTGCAGGTTGCTGTGTAATGTAAAGGGGTCCAGTGATGCAGGGTGCTGTGTAATGTAAAGGGGTCCAGTGATGCAGGGTGCTGTGTAATGTAAAGGGGTCCAGTGATGCAGGGGGCTGTGTAATGTAAAGGGGTCCAGTGATGCAGGGTGCTGTGCAATGTAAAGGGGTCCAGAGGTGCAGTTGTGGAAAGGGGTACACAGTAGTAACAAAAAGATATTGAAGGATGCAGAGGTATGCAGGGGGCACAGTGGGGTGTTTTTACATTTTAACGTGGGGGGGGTGCCAGATATTGGATCCGCCCCGGATGCCAAATGCTCTAGGTACGCCCCTGGCCTATAGGCTCCTGAGATGTGAATTCTGGTTCTGGAGAAAGAGAGGTGGGGGAGGGGACAAAGAAAAATGGAGAGAAAGAAGAAGTGATAGAACGAACAAGAAAGATGGATAGGGAGAGAGAAAAGGGGAAGAAAGGAGAACAGAGCAAACAGTAGGGTAAAAAATATTTGAAAAATGTTATTGGGGGGGGTGACACCATATTTTACCGCACCGAGTGACACCAACCCTAGTGACGCCACTGGGGGGGTGTTTGCACCTGGGGGGATTTCACTGAAGGGGTGGGGGGATGTACTAAGGGGGTGTTTGCACTGAGGGGGTTTTCACTAAGGGGGGTTTGCACTGAGGGGGGTTTGCACTGAGGGGGGTTGTACTAAGGTGGGGGGGGGGTGTTTGCACTGGGGGGTTGCACTGAGGGGGGATTTGCACTGGGGGGGGATTTGCACTGAGGGGGGGTGTCTGCACTGAGGGGGTGTCTGCACTGAAGGGGGGTCTGTGTAACATGCAGGGGTCCAGAGGTGCAGGTGGCTGTGTAATGTAAAAGGGGTGCAGTGATGCAGGGTGCTGTGCAATGTAAAAGGGTCCAGAGGTGCAGGGTGCTGTGTAATGTAAAGGGGTCCAGAGGTGCAGGGGGCTATGTGATGTAAAGGGGTCCAGTGGTGCAGGGGCTGTGTAATGTAAAGAGGTGCAGGGTGCTGTGTAATGTAAAGGGGTGCAGGGTGCTGTGTAATGTAAAAGGGTCCAGAGGTGCAGGGTGCTGTGTAATGTAAAAGGGTCCAGAGGTGAATGGGGGCTGTGTGATGTAAAGGGGGCCAGTGATGCAGGGTGCTGTGTAATGTAAAGGGGTCCAGAGTGCTGTGTAATGTAAAGGGGTCCAGAGGTGCAGGGTGCTGTGTAATGTAAAGGGGTCCTGAGGTGCAGGGTGCTGTGTAATGTAAAGGGGTCCAGTGATGCAGGGTGCTGTGTAATGTAAAGGGGTCCAGTGATGCAGGGGGCTGTGTAATGTAAAGGGGTCCAGTGATGCAGGGTGCTGTGCAATGTAAAGGGGTCCAGAGGTGCAGTTGTGGAAAGGGGTACACAGTAGTAACAAAAAGATATTGAAGGATGCAGAGGTATGCAGGGGGCACAGTGGGGTGTTTTTACATTTTAACGTGGGGGGTGCCAGATATTGGATCCGCCCCGGATGCCAAATGCTCTAGGTACGCCCCTGGCCTATAGGCTCCTGAGATGTGAATTCTGGTTCTGGAGAAAGAGAGGTGGGGGGAGGGGACAAAGAAAAATGGAGAGAAAGAAGAAGTGATAGAACGAACAAGAAAGATGAATAGGGAGAGAGAGAAAAGGGGAAGAAAGGAGAACAGAGAGCAAACAGTAGGGTAAAAAATATTTGAAAAATGTTATTGGGGGGGGTGACACCATATTTTACCGCACCGGGTGACACCAACCCTAGTGACGCCACTGCTGTTACACTAACCCTAACCCTGTCTGTTACCCTAACCCTAACCATGTCTGTAACCCTATCCATTACCCTAGCCCTGTCTATAACCCTAACCCTATCTGTAACCCTAACACTGTCTGTAACACTAACCCTAATGGTTAGGGTTATGGACCGGGTTAGGGTAACAGTTAGGGTTAGGGTTACAGACAGGGTTAGGGTTACAGACAGGGTTAGGGTTACAGATAGGGTTAGGGTTATAGACAGGGCTAGGGTAACAGGCATGGTTAGGGTTAAGGTAACAGACAGGGTTAGGGTAACAGATAGGGTTAGGGTTAGGGTAACAGATAGGGTTACAGACAGGGTTAGGGTTACAGATAGGGTTAGGGTTACAG
Source organism: Rana temporaria (assembly GCF_905171775.1). Taxonomy (NCBI): domain Eukaryota; kingdom Metazoa; phylum Chordata; class Amphibia; order Anura; family Ranidae; genus Rana; species Rana temporaria. The sequence goes on along the minus strand of NC_053500.1, from coordinate 148,559,051 downwards.
ATAGGGTTACAGATAGGGTTAGGGTTAGGTTTACAGATAGGGTTAGGGTTACAGACAGGGTTAGGGTTACAGACAGGGTTAGGGTTACAGATAGGGTTAGGGTTACAGATAGGGTTACAGATAGGGTTAGGGTTAGGTTTACAGATAGGGTTAGGGTTACAGATAGGGTTAGGGTTACAGACAGGGTTAGGGTTAGGGTTACAGACTGTAACCCTAACCCTATCTGTAACCCTAACCCTGTCTGTAACCCTAACCCTGTCTGTAACCCTAACACTGTCTGTGACCCTAACCCTGTCTGTAACCCTATCTGTTACCCTAACCATGTCTGTTACCCTAACCTTAACCCTGTCTGTAACCCTAACCCTGTATGTGACCCTAACCGTATCTGTAACCCTTAACCTATCTGTAACCCTAACCCTATCTGTAACCCTAACCCTGACCCTATCTGTAACTTTAACCTATCTGTAACCCTAACCCTATCTGTAACCCTAACCCTAATCCTATCTGTTACCCTAACCCTGTCTGTAACCCTAACCCTGTCTGTAACCCTAACCCTATCTGTTACCCTAACCCTATCTGTAACCCTAACCCTAATCCTATCTGTTACCCTAACCCTGTCTGTAACCCTAACCATGTCTGTAACCCTAACCCTGTCTGTAACCCTAACCCTAACCCTATCTGTAACCCTAACCCTATCTGTAACCCTAACCCTGTCTGTTACCCTAACCCTAACCCTGTCTGTAACCCTAACCCTGTCTGTGACCCTAACCGTATCTGTAACCCTTAACCTATCGGTAACCCTAACCCTATCTGTAACCCTAACCCTAACCCTATCTGTAACTTTAACCCTATCTGTAACCCTAACCCTATCTGTTACCCTAACCCTAACCCTATCTGTTACCCTAACCCTGTCTGTTACCTTAACCCTAACCATGCCTGTTACCCTAACACTGTTACCCTAGCCCTGTCTGTAACCCTAACCCTATCTGTAACCCTAACACTGTCTGTAACACTAACCCTAACGGTTAGGGTTATGGACCGGGTTAGGGTAACAGTTAGGGTTAGGGTTACAGACAGGGTTAGGGTTACAGACAGGGTTAGTGTTACAGATAGGGTTAGGGTTACAGATAGGGTTAGGGTTACAGACAGGGTTACAGATAGGGTTAGGGTTAGGGTTACAGATAGGGTTAGGGTTACAGACAGGGTTAGGGTTACAGACAGGGTTAGGGTTACAGATAGGGTTAGGGTTACAGACAGGGTTAGGGTTACAGACTGTAACCCTAACCCTATCTGTAACCCTAACCCTGTCTGTAACCCTAACCCTGTCTGTAACCCTAACCCTATCTCTTACCCTAACCCTGTCTGTTACACTAACCCTAACCATGTCTGTAACCCTAACCCTGTCTGTGACCCTAACCCTGTCTGTGACCCTAACCGTATCTGTAACCCTAACCCTATCTGTAACCCTAACCCTAACCCTATCTGTAACTTTAACCCTATCTGTAACCCTAACCCTAATCCTATCTATTACCCTAACCCTGTCTGTAACCCTAACCCTATTTGTTACCCTAACCCTGTCTGTAACCCTAACCCTATCTGTAACCCTAACCCTGTCTGTAACCCTAACCATGTCTGTAACCCTAACCCTATCTGTTGCCCTAACCCTGTCTGTAACCCTAACTTTAACTGTTACCCTAACCCTGTCTGTAACCCTAACCCTATCTGTAACCCTAACCCTGTCTGTAACCCTATCTGTTACCCTAACCCTAACCCTATCTGTTACCCTAACCCTGTCTGTAACCCTAACCCTATCTGTTACCCTAACCCTGTCTGTAACCCTAGCCCTATCTGTTACCCTAACCCTGTCTGTTGCCCTAACCCTGTCTGTAACCCTAACTCTAACTGTTACCCTAACCCTGTCTGTAACCATAACCCTGTCTGTGACCCTAACCGTATCTGTAACCCTTACCCTATTTGTAACTTTAACCCTATCTGTAACCCTAACCATATCTGTAACCCTAACCCTATCTGTTACCCTAACCCTGTAGGTAACCCTAACCCAATCTTTAACCCTATCTGTAACCCTAACCCTATCTGTTACCCTAACCCTGTCTGTAACCCTAACCCTATCTGTAACCCTAACCCTATCTGTAACCCTAACCCTATCTGTAACCCTAACCCTGTCTGTGACCCTAACCGTATCTGTAACCCTTACCCTATTTGTAACTTTAACCCTATCTGTAACCCTAACCCTATCTGTAACCCTAACCCTATCTGTTACCCTAACCCTGTAGGTAACCCTAACCCAATCTTTAACCCTATATGTAACCCTAACCCTATCTGTAACCCTAACCCTATCTGTAACCATAAACCTGTCTGTAACCCTAACCCTATCTGTAACCCTAACCCTAATCCTATCTGTTACCCTAACCCTGTCTGTAACCCTAACCCTGTCTGTAACCCTAACCCTATCTGTTACCCTAACCCTATCTGTAACCCTAACCCTAATCCTATCTGTTACCCTAACCCTGTCTGTAACCCTAACCATGTCTGTAACCCTAACCCTGTCTGTAACCCTAACCCTAACCCTATCTGTAACCCTAACCCTATCTGTAACCCTAACCCTGTCTGTTACCCTAACCCTAACCCTGTCTGTAACCCTAACCCTGTCTGTGACCCTAACCGTATCTGTAACCCTTAACCTATCTGTAACCCTAACCCTATCTGTAACCCTAACCCTAACCCTATCTGTAACCTTAACCCTATCTGTAACCCTAACCCTATCTGTTACCCTAACCCTAACCCTATCTGTTACCCTAACCCTGTCTGTTACCTTAACCCTAACCATGCCTGTTACCCTAACACTGTTACCCTAGCCCTGTCTGTAACCCTAACCCTATCTGTAACCCTAACACTGTCTGTAACACTAACCCTAACGGTTAGGGTTATGGACCGGGTTAGGGTAACAGTTAGGGTTAGGGTTACAGATAGGGTTAGGGTTACAGATAGGTTAAGGGTTACAGATACGGTTAGGGTTACAGATAGGGTTAGGGTTACAGACAGGGTTACAGATAGGGTTAGGGTTAGGGTTACAGATAGGGTTAGGGTTACAGACAGGGTTAGGGTTACAGATAGGGTTAGGGTTACAGACAGGGTTAGGGTTACAGACTGTAACCCTAACCCTATCTGTAACCCTAACCCTGTCTGTAACCCTAACCCTGTCTGTAACCCTAACCCTATCTCTTACCCTAACCCTGTCTGTTACACTAACCCTAACCATGTCTGTAACCCTAACCCTGTCTGTGACCCTAACCCTGTCTGTGACCCTAACCGTATCTGTAACCCTTAACCTATCTGTAACCCTAACCCTATCTGTAACCCTAACCCTAACCCTATCTGTAACTTTAACCCTATCTGTAACCCTAACCCTAATCCTATCTATTACCCTAACCCTGTCTGTAACCCTAACCCTGTATGTGACCCTAACCGTATCTGTAACCCTTAACCTATCTGTAACCCTAACCCTATCTGTAACCCTAACCCTGACCCTATCTGTAACTTTAACCTATCTGTAACCCTAACCCTATCTGTAACCCTAACCCTAATCCTATCTGTTACCCTAACCCTGTCTGTAACCCTAACCCTGTCTGTAACCCTAACCCTATCTGTTACCCTAACCCTATCTGTAACCCTAACCCTAATCCTATCTGTTACCCTAACCCTGTCTGTAACCCTAACCATGTCTGTAACCCTAACCCTGTCTGTAACCCTAACCCTAACCCTATCTGTAACCCTAACCCTATCTGTAACCCTAACCCTGTCTGTTACCCTAACCCTAACCCTGTCTGTAACCCTAACCCTGTCTGTGACCCTAACCGTATCTGTAACCCTTAACCTATCGGTAACCCTAACCCTATCTGTAACCCTAACCCTAACCCTATCTGTAACTTTAACCCTATCTGTAACCCTAACCCTATCTGTTACCCTAACCCTAACCCTATCTGTTACCCTAACCCTGTCTGTTACCTTAACCCTAACCATGCCTGTTACCCTAACACTGTTACCCTAGCCCTGTCTGTAACCCTAACCCTATCTGTAACCCTAACACTGTCTGTAACACTAACCCTAACGGTTAGGGTTATGGACCGGGTTAGGGTAACAGTTAGGGTTAGGGTTACAGACAGGGTTAGGGTTACAGACAGGGTTAGTGTTACAGATAAGGTTAGGGTTACAGATAGGGTTAGGGTTACAGACAGGGTTACAGATAGGGTTAGGGTTAGGGTTACAGATAGGGTTAGGGTTACAGACAGGGTTAGGGTTACAGACAGGGTTAGGGTTACAGATAGGGTTAGGGTTACAGACAGGGTTAGGGTTACAGACTGTAACCCTAACCCTATCTGTAACCCTAACCCTGTCTGTAACCCTAACCCTGTCTGTAACCCTAACCCTATCTCTTACCCTAACCCTGTCTGTTACACTAACCCTAACCATGTCTGTAACCCTAACCCTGTCTGTGACCCTAACCCTGTCTGTGACCCTAACCGTATCTGTAACCCTTAACCTATCTGTAACCCTAACCCTATCTGTAACCCTAACCCTAACCCTATCTGTAACTTTAACCCTATCTGTAACCCTAACCCTAATCCTATCTATTACCCTAACCCTGTCTGTAACCCTAACCCTATTTGTTACCCTAACCCTGTCTGTAACCCTAACCCTATCTGTAACCCTAACCCAATCTGTAACCCTAACCCTATCTGTAACCCTAACCCTGTCTGTAACCCTAACCATGTCTGTAACCCTAACCCTATCTGTTGCCCTAACCCTGTCTGTAACCCTAACTTTAACTGTTACCCTAACCCTGTCTGTAACCCTAACCCTATCTGTAACCCTAACCCTGTCTGTAACCCTATCTGTTACCCTAACCCTAACCCTATCTGTTACCCTAACCCTGTCTGTAACCCTAGCCCTATCTGTTACCCTAACCCTGTCTGTAACCCTAGCCCTATCTGTTACCCTAACCCTGTCTGTTGCCCTAACCCTGTCTGTAACCCTAACTCTAACTGTTACCCTAACCCTGTCTGTAACCATAACCCTGTCTGTGACCCTAACCGTATCTGTAACCCTTACCCTATTTGTAACTTTAACCCTATCTGTAACCCTAACCATATCTGTAACCCTAACCCTATCTGTTACCCTAACCCTGTAGGTAACCCTAACCCAATCTTTAACCCTATCTGTAACCCTAACCCTATCTGTTACCCTAACCCTGTCTGTAACCCTAACCCTATCTGTAACCCTAACCCTATCTGTAACCCTAACCCTATCTGTAACCCTAACCCTGTCTGTGACCCTAACCGTATCTGTAACCCTTACCCTATTTGTAACTTTAACCCTATCTGTAACCCTAACCCTATCTGTAACCCTAACCCTATCTGTTACCCTAACCCTGTAGGTAACCCTAACCCAATCTTTAACCCTATATGTAACCCTAACCCTATCTGTAACCCTAACCCTATCTGTAACCATAAACCTGTCTGTAACCCTAACCCTATCTGTAACCCTAACCCTAATCCTATCTGTTACCCTAACCCTGTCTGTAACCCTAACCCTGTCTGTAACCCTAACCCTATCTGTTACCCTAACCCTATCTGTAACCCTAACCCTAATCCTATCTGTTACCCTAACCCTGTCTGTAACCCTAACCATGTCTGTAACCCTAACCCTGTCTGTAACCCTAACCCTAACCCTATCTGTAACCCTAACCCTATCTGTAACCCTAACCCTGTCTGTTACCCTAACCCTAACCCTGTCTGTAACCCTAACCCTGTCTGTGACCCTAACCGTATCTGTAACCCTTAACCTATCGGTAACCCTAACCCTATCTGTAACCCTAACCCTAACCCTATCTGTAACTTTAACCCTATCTGTAACCCTAACCCTATCTGTTACCCTAACCCTAACCCTATCTGTTACCCTAACCCTGTCTGTTACCTTAACCCTAACCATGCCTGTTACCCTAACACTGTTACCCTAGCCCTGTCTGTAACCCTAACCCTATCTGTAACCCTAACACTGTCTGTAACACTAACCCTAACGGTTAGGGTTATGGACCGGGTTAGGGTAACAGTTAGGGTTAGGGTTACAGATAGGGTTAGGGTTACAGATAGGTTAAGGGTTACAGATACGGTTAGGGTTACAGATAGGGTTAGGGTTACAGACAGGGTTACAGATAGGGTTAGGGTTAGGGTTACAGATAGGGTTAGGGTTACAGACAGGGTTAGGGTTACAGATAGGGTTAGGGTTACAGACAGGGTTAGGGTTACAGACTGTAACCCTAACCCTATCTGTAACCCTAACCCTGTCTGTAACCCTAACCCTGTCTGTAACCCTAACCCTATCTCTTACCCTAACCCTGTCTGTTACACTAACCCTAACCATGTCTGTAACCCTAACCCTGTCTGTGACCCTAACCCTGTCTGTGACCCTAACCGTATCTGTAACCCTTAACCTATCTGTAACCCTAACCCTATCTGTAACCCTAACCCTAACCCTATCTGTAACTTTAACCCTATCTGTAACCCTAACCCTAATCCTATCTATTACCCTAACCCTGTCTGTAACCCTAACCCTATTTGTTACCCTAACCCTGTCTGTAACCCTAACCCTATCTGTAACCCTAACCCTGTCTGTAACCCTAACCATGTCTGTAACCCTAACCCTATCTGTTGCCCTAACCCTGTCTGTAACCCTAACTTTAACTGTTACCCTAACCCTGTCTGTAACCCTAACCCTATCTGTAACCCTAACCCTGTCTGTAACCCTATCTGTTACCCTAACCCTAACCCTATCTGTTACCCTAACCCTGTCTGTAACCCTAGCCCTATCTGTTACCCTAACCCTGTCTGTAACCCTAGCCCTATCTGTTACCCTAACCCTGTCTGTTGCCCTAACCCTGTCTGTAACCCTAACTCTAACTGTTACCCTAACCCTGTCTGTAACCATAACCCTGTCTATAACCCTATCTGTAACCCTAACCCTATCTGTTACCCTAACCCTGTCTGTAACCCTGACCCTATCTGTAACCCTAACCCTATCTGTAACCCTAACCCTATCTGTAACCCTAACCCTGTCTGTGACCCTAACCGTATCTGTAACCCTTACCCTATTTGTAACTTTAACCCTATCTGTAACCCTAACCCTGTCTGTAACCCTAACCCTAACCCTATCTGTTACCCTAACCCTGTAGGTAACCCTAACCCAATCTTTAACCCTATATGTAACCCTAACCCTATCTGTAACCCTAACCCTATCTGTAACCATAAACCTGTCTGTAACCCTAACCCTATCTCTAACACAAACCCTGTCTGTAACCCTATTCCTAACCCTGTCTGTTGCCCTAACCCTGTCTGTAACCCTAACTCTAACTGTTACCCTAACCCTGTCTGTAACCCTATCTGTAACCCTAATCCTATCTGTTACCCTAACCCTGTCTGTAACCCTAACCCTATTTGGTACCCTAACCCTGTCTGTAACCCTAACCCTATCTGTAACCCTAACCCAATCTGTAACCCTAACCCTATCTGTAACCATAACCCTGTCTATAACCCTAACCATGTCTGTAACCCTAACCCTATCTGTTACCCTAACCCTGTCTGTTGCCCTAACCCTGTCTATAACCCTAACTTTAACTGTTACCCTAACCCTGTCTGTAACCCTAACCCTGTCTGTAACCCTAACCCTGTCTGTTACCCTAACCCTAACCCTGTCTGTAACCCTAACCCTATCTGTTACCCTAACCCTGTCTGTTAGACTAACCCTAACCCTGTCTGTAACCCTAGCCCTATCTGTTACCCTAACCCTGTCTGTTACCCTAACCCTAACACTGTCTGTTACCCTAACCCTGTCTGTAACCATAACCCTGTCTATAACCCTATCTGTAACCCTAACCCTGTCTGTAACCCTAACCCTGTCTGTAACCCTAACCCTGTCTGTGACCCTAACCGTATCTGTAACCCTTACCCTATCTGTAACCCTAACCCTGTCTGTAACCCTAACCCTGTCTGTAACCCTAACCCTATCTGTTACCCTAACCCTAACCCTGTCTGTTGCCCTAACCCTGTCTGTAACCCTAACTGTTACCCTAACTCTGTCTGTAACCCTAACCCTATCTGTAACCCTAACCCTTTCTGTTGCCCTAACCCTGTCTGTAACCCTAATTCTAACTGTTACCCTAACCCTGTCTGTAACCCTAACCCTATCTGTAACCCTAACCCTGTCTGTAACCCTAACCCTGTCTGTTGCCCTAACTCTAACTGTTACCCTAACCCTGTCTGTAACCCTATCTGTAACCCCAACCCTGTCTGTAACCCTAACCCTGTCTGTAACCCTAACTCTAACTGTTACCCTAACCCTGTCTGTAACACTAACCCTATCTGTAACCCTAACCCTGTCTATAACCCTAACCCTATCTGTAACCCTAACCCTGTCTGTAACCCTAACTCTAACTGTTACCCTAACCCTGTCTGTAACACTAACCCTATCTGTAACCCTAACCCTGTCTATAACCCTAACCCTATCTGTAACCCTAACCCTGTCTGTAACCCTAACCCTGTCTGTAACCCTAACTTTAACTGTTACCCTAACCCTGTCTGTAACCCTAACCCTGTCTGTAACCCTAACCCTGTCTGTTGCCCTAACCCTGTCTGTTAACCTAACTCTAACTGTTACCCTAACCCTGTCTGTAACCCTAACCCTAACCCTGTCTGTTACCCTAACCCTATCTGTTACCCTAACCCTAACCCTGTCTGTAACCCTAACCCTATCTAATACCCTAACCCTGTCTGTATCCCTAACCCTGTCTATAACCCTAACCATGTCTGTAACCCTAACCCTATCTGTAACCCTAACCCTATCTGTAACCCTAACCCTGTCTGTAATCCTAACCCTAACGGTTAGGGTTATGGACAGGGTTAGGGTAACAGTTAGGGTTAGGGTTACAGACAGGGTTAGGGTTACAGACATGGTTAGGGTTATAGACAGGGTTAGGGTTACAGACAGGGTTAGGGTTACAGACAGGGTTAGGGTAACAGACAGGGTTAGGGTTACAGATAGGGTTAGGGTTATAGACATGGTTAGGGTTATAGACAGGGTTAGGGTTACAGATAGGGTTAGGGTTACAGACAGGGTTAGGGTTAGGGTTACAGACTGTAACCCTAACCCTATCGGTAACCCTAACCCTGTCTGTAACCCTAACCCCGTCTGTAACCCTAACCCTATCTGTTACCCTAACCCTATCTGTAACCCTAACCCTATCTGTAACCTTAACCCTATCTGTAACCCTAACCCTATCTGTTACCATAACCCTGCCTGTAACCCTAACCCTATCTGTTACCCTAACCCTGTCTGTTACCCTAGCCCTAACCCTGTCTGTAACCCTAACCCTGTCTGTGACCCTAACCCTGTCTGTGACCCTTACCCTATCTGTAATTCTAACCCTATCTGTAACTTTAACCCTATCTGTAACACTAACCCTATCTGTAACCCTAACCCTATCTGTTACCCTAACCCTGCCTGTAACCCTAACCCTATCTGTTACCCTAACCCTGTCTGTTACCCTAGCCCTAACCCTGTCTGTAACCCTAACCCTGTCTGTGACCCTAACCCTGTCTGTGACCCTTACCCTATCTGTAATCCTAACCCTATCTGTAACCCTAACCCTAACCCTATCTGTTACCCTAACCCTGTCTGTAACCTTAACCCTTTTTGTTACCCTAACCCTAACCCTGTCTGTAACCCTAACCCTGTCTGTGACCCTAACTCTATCTGTAACCCTAACCCTATCTGTAACCCTAACCCTATCTGTAACTTTAACCCTATCTGTAACACTAACCCTATCTGTAACCCTAACCCTATCTGTTACCCTAACCCTGTCTGTAACCCTAAGCCTATCTGTTACCCTAACCCTGTCTGTTAACCTAACCCTAACCCTGTCTGTTACCCTAACCCTAACCCTGTCTGTAACCCTAACCCTGTCTGTGACCCTAACCCTGTCTGTAACCCTAACCCTATCTGTTACCCTAACCCTATCTGTAACCCTAACCCTATCTGTAACTTTAACCCTATCTGTAACCCTAACCCTAACCCTATCTGTAACCCTAACCCTATCTGTTACCCTAACCCTGTATGTAACCCTAACCCTATCTGTAACCCTAACCCTATCTGTAACCCTAACCCTATTTGTTACCCTAACCCTATCTGTAACCCCAACCCTATCTGTAACCCTAACTCTAACTGTTACCCTAACCCTGTCTGTAACCCTGTCTGTAACCCTAACCCTGTCTGTGACCCTAACCCTATCTGTAACCCTAACCCTATCTGTTACCCTAACCCTATCTGTAACCCTAACCCTATCTGTAACCCTAACCCTATCTGTAACCCTAACCCTTACACTACCTGATCGATACAACATCATACCTGATGTTTTAAAGCACGTTATTCCAAACAATTTATGAATCTTAGGTGATTTATGCCCTTTATGGATTAAAAACGGACTCTGCGACAACTACGTAATTTTCCATGGGAGTTTTGCCATGGATCCCCCTCCGGCATGCCACAGTCCAGGTGTTAGTCCCCTTGAAACAACTTTTACATCACTATTGTGGCCAGAAAGAGTCCCTGTGGGTTTTAAAATTTGCCTGCCCATTGAAGTCTATGGCAGTTCGCCCGGTTCGCTAACATTTGCGGAAGTTCGCGTTCGCCGTTCGCGAACCGAAAATTTTATGTTCACGACATCACTAGTGGGGGGGGGGATTTTTTCCTCTTTGCAGATCCTCTCCAAGTCATGAAGGTTTCCAGGCTGACGTTTGGTCACTCGAACCTTCAACTCCCTCCACATATTTTCTATGGGATTAAGGTCTGGAGACTGGCCAGGACACTCCAGGACCTTTATAGTGCTTTTTCTTGAGCCAATGGTCACCAGGACAAACATGGTGGGAATCTCCCCAAGTGAGGGACTCATGAGAGGTTCTAACCCTTCCCCATTTCATCCAAGCCCAGGGGCGTCACTAGGTGACAAGAAGACCAGGGGCTTCATCCCGAAGTCCAAGGCCGGGAACCGGGCGGTTGACGACGGTTTGTATGTGACGCTGGCTTTTTTTTGGCTAGCACCTGACATACACTGACCTACCTACACTGACCTACCTGACATACACTGACCTACCTACACTGACCTACATACACTGACCTACCTACACTGACCTACCTGACATACACTGACCTACCTACACTGGCATTTACATACACATTATTACACTGTCTGATGGTTCTGACCTACCTCAGCTCAGCGGTGTCACAGCAGCAGGCAGTCATTCTGTCAGAGAGCCGAGGGGCCTGGCTGGAGGGGCCGAGCCGGGATGTGGCGCCGGTGCGGCGGTTGTATTGTAATTCCCACCTTCTGGAGCCAGTGCAGCACCTATGATGACGTCACACTTCCCGCGGTCGCGGCATTGGACCAGTGGGACGTCCATCATAGGCGTTGCTCAGGCTCCAGAAGGTGGGACCTGCTATGGGACTCGGCCACTCTCGGCGGCACTCTGGATCAGATCGATCCCAGCTCTCCCTCTGCGGCTCGGGGCTAATAATGCAGCCCTGCCACCATGAGACTCGGGGCTTTATTAGGTCACAGTCAGGGCTTCAGCCACGGCTAGCCACCCCCTCCCAACCCCCCTGTCCAAACCTAAAAAGAATCTGACAATAAATACTTTCAGCAACATGGAGATTCTCCCATCAGATGAGACGTTTCTTTCTAACAGACAAAATCTCCCGATATTGTCCAGAGTCTGCTGAGTGTTCCGTGGAAGAAATCCAGAAGGAAACAAACGACCCGGATTATCTCCGAGAAAAAAACGAGGTAAAGAGTGAAAGTGTCCCGGAGATTGGCTGTCACTCTCAGGTCTCAGAAGAGAAGGGAAGGGAAGAGAAGGGAAGGGAAGAGAAGGGAAGAGAAGAGAAGAGAAGAGAAGAGAAGAGAAGAGAAGAGAAGGGAATAGAAGGGAAGAGAAGAGAAGAGAAGGGAAGGGAAGAGAAGGGAAGGGAAGAGAAGGGAAGAGAAGAGAAGAGAAGAGAAGAGAAGAGAAGAGAAGAGAAGAGAAGGGAAGGGAAGAGAAGAGAAGAGAAGAGAATGGAAGAGAAGAGAAGGGAAGAGAATGGAAGGGAAGAGAAGGGAATAGAAGAGAAGGGAAGAGAAGAGAAGGGAAGAGAAGGGAATAGAAGGGAAGAGAAGAGAAGGGAAGGGAAGGGAAGAGAAAAGAAGAGAAGAGAAGGGAAGAGAAGAGAAGGGAAGAGAAGGGAAGAGAAGAGAAGGGAAGAGAAGAGAAGGGAAGAGAAGAGAAGAGAAGAGAAGAGAAGAGAAGAGAAGAGAAGAGAAGAGAAGGGAAGAGAAGGGAAGAGAAGGGAAGAGAAGAGAAGGGAAGAGAAGGGAATAGAAGGGAAGAGAAGAGAAGAGAAGGGAAGGGAAGGGAAGAGAAGGGAAGAGAAGGGAAGAGAAGAGAAGAGAAGGGAAGAGAAGAGAAGAGAAGAGAAGAGAAGAGAAGAGAAGAGAAGAGAAGAAAAGAGAAGAGAAGAGAAGAGAAGAGAAGGGAAGGGAAGAGAAGAGAAGGGAAGAGAAGGGAATGGAAGGGAAGAGAAGAGAAGAGAAGGGAAGGGAAGAGAAAAGAAGAGAAGGGAAGAGAAGGGAAGAGAAGAGAAAAGAAGAGAAGAGAAGGGAAGGGAAGAGAAGGGAAGAGAAGGGAAGAGAAGAGAAGGGAAGAGAAGGGAAGAGAAGAGAAGAGAAGGGAAGAGAAGGGAAGAGAAGGGAAGAGAAGAGAAGAGAAGAGAAGGGAAGGGAAGGGAAGAGAAGAGAAGGGAAGAGAAGGGAAGAGAAGAGAAGGGAAGAGAAGGGAAGATAAAAGAAGAGAAGAGAAGGGAAGGGGAGAGGGGGAGGGAAGGGAAGAGAAGGGAAGGGAAGAGAAGGGAAGTGAAGAGAAGGGAAGAGAAGGGAAGAGAAGGGAAGGGAAGAGAAGGGAAGGGAAGAGAAGGGAAAAGAAGGGAAGAGAAGAGAATGGAAGAGAATGAAAGATAAAAGAAGAGAAGAGAAGGGAAGGGGAGAGGAGAGGGGGGAGGGAAGGGAAGAGAAGGGAAGGGAAGAGAAGGGAAGTGAAGGGAAGGAAAGAGAAGAGAAGGGAAGAGAAGGGAAGAGAAGAGAAGAGAAGAGAAAGGAAGAGAAGGGAAGGGGAGAGGAGAGGGGGGAGGGAATGGAAGGGAAGTGAAGGGAAGAGAAGAGAAGGGAAGGGAAGAGAAGAGAAGGGAATAGAAGGGAAGAGAAGAGAAGGGAAGGGAAGAGAAAAGAAGAGAAGAGAAGGGAAGGGAAGAGAAGGGAAGAGAAGGGAAGAGAAGAGAAGAGAAGGGAAGAGAAGGGAAGAGAAGGGAAGAGAAGGGAAGAGAAGGGAAGAGAAGAGAAGAGAAGAGAAGGGAAGGGAAGAGAAGGGAAGAGAAGGGAAGAGAAGAGAAGGGAAGAGAAGGGAAGAGAAAAGAAGAGAAGAGAAGGGAAGGGGAGAGGGGGAGGGAAGGGAAGAGAAGGGAAGGGAAGAGAAGGGAAGTGAAGAGAAGGGAAGAGAAGGGAAGAGAAGGGAAGGGAAGAGAAGGGAAGGGAAGAGAAGGGAAAAGAAGGGAAGAGAAGAGAATGGAAGAGAATGGAAGATAAAAGAAGAGAAGAGAAGGGAAGGGGAGAGGAGAGGGGGGAGGGAAGGGAAGAGAAGGGAAGGGAAGAGAAGGGAAGTGAAGGGAAGGAAAGAGAAGAGAAGGGAAGAGAAGGGAAGAGAAGGGAAGAGAAGAGAAGAGAAAGGAAGAGAAGGGAAGGGGAGAGGAGAGGGGGGAGGGAATGGAAGGGAAGTGAAGGGAAGAGAAGAGAAGGGAAGAGAAGGGAAGGGAAGAGAAGAGAAGGGAAGAGAAGAGAAGAGAAGAGAAGAGAAGAGAAGAGAAGGGAAGGGAAGGGAAGGGGAGAGGAGAGGGGGAGGGAAGGGAAGAGAAGGGAAGTGAAGGGAAGGGAAGATAAGGGAAGGGAAGATAAGGGAAGGGAAGAGAAGGGAAGGGGAGAGGAGAGGGGGAGGGAAGGGAAGAGAAGGGAAGAGAATGGAAGGGAAGAGAAGGGAAGAGAAGGGAAGGGAAGAGAAGAGAAGAGAAGAGAAGGGAAGTGAAGGTAAGGGAAGAGAAGAGATGGAACCCAGATCTTCTGGGAAGAGATGGAACCCGGATCTTCTGGGAAGAGATGGAACCCGGATCTTCTGGGAAGAGATGGAACCTGGATCTTCTGGGAAGAGAAAGAACCCGGATCTTCTGGGAAGAGATAGAACCCGGATCTTCTGGGAAGAGATAGAACCCGGATCTTCTGGGAAGAGATGGAACCCGGATCTTCTGGGAAGAGATGGAACCCGGATCTTCTGGGAAGAGATGGAACCCGTATCTTCTGGGAAGAGATGGAACCCGTATCTTCTGGGAAGAGATAGAACCCGGATCTTCTGGGAAGAGATGGAACCCGGATCTTCTGGGAAGAGATGGAACCCGGATCTTCTGGGAAGAGATGGAACCCGGATCTTCTGGGAAGAGATGGAACCCGGATCTTCTGGGAAGAGATAGAACCCGGATCTTCTGGGAAGAGATAGAACCCGGATCTTCTGGGAAGAGATGGAACCCGGATCTTCTGGGAAGAGATGGAACCCGGATCTTCTGGGAAGAGATAGAACCCGGATCTTCTGGGAATATTGATCATCAGTCACACAGAAAACCCGGGGAGACTCCCAATGACATCTCCATAGAATGTTCTCCTTACATAAAAGAACTCTCTTATAGGCAAATATATAGAGAAGTAAAGAATATTTTGGGTAGAAGAACCAAGATAAAGAAATTCTCAGGGGGTTCAGGCACCAAAAAAAAAAAAAATACCCCCAAACAAACCCGACATCTAAATCCCAACCTGACCTTTCATGAAACCCCAAAACCCCAAGACTTTCCTCATCACCTGAGCCCCAAAACTTCACCTAACGCTTGAAATCATCTGAGGAGAGCAAACAATGTAACCCCCTGGTGCCCAACCTGTGGCCCTTGGCGGCCCTGGAGACCCCGCAGACCGTAGTCTGTGTTTTCCGTACCGAGGTGCTAATTCATAAAATCATTTCTTTCACATTATGATTTGTAAGTCACCTGTTATATCTGTGATTTCCAAAAGTCTCTTGTAATGTGTCTCCAGTCCATTACTGTTTCCTAAAGCAT
This sequence comes from Rana temporaria, assembly GCF_905171775.1. Lineage (NCBI taxonomy): Eukaryota > Metazoa > Chordata > Amphibia > Anura > Ranidae > Rana > Rana temporaria. Next base: position 148,543,745 of record NC_053500.1, on the reverse strand, counting down.
GTCCCCGTCTCCAACAACTCCCATAGCTTATTTACAGTCTCTGACCATCTCCTGTACCATGTCTGCAGTCTCTGATCATCTCCTGTATCATGTCTGCAGTCTCTGATCATCTCCTGTACCATGTCTGCAGTCTCTGATCATCTCCTGTATCATGTCTGCAGTCTCTGATCATCTCCTGTATTATGTCTGCAGTCTCTGATCATCTCCTGTATCATGTCTGCAGTCTCTGACCATCTCCTGTACTATGTCTGCAGTCTCTGATCATCTCCTGTACTATGTCTGCAGTCTCTGATCATCTCCTGTACTATGTCTGCAGTCTCTGATCATCTCCTGTATTATGTCTGCAGTCTCTGATCATCTCCTGTACTATGTCTGCAGTCTCTGACCATCTCTTGTATTATGTCTGCAGTCTCTGATCATCTCCTGTATCATGTCTGCAGTCTCTGACCATCTCCTGTACTATGTCTGCAGTCTCTGATCATCTCCTGTACTATGTCTGCAGTCTCTGATCATCTCCTGTACTATGTCTGCAGTCTCTGATCATCTCCTGTATTATGTCTGCAGTCTCTGATCATCTCCTGTACTATGTCTGCAGTCTCTGATCATCTCCTGTAATATGTCTGCAGTCTCTGACCATCTCTTGTATTATGTCTGCAGTCTCTGATCATCTCCTGTACTATGTCTGCAGTCTCTGACCCTCTCCTGTACTATGTCTGCAGTCTCTGACCATCTCCTGTACTATGTCTGCAGTCTCTGATCATCTCCTGTATTATGTCTGCAGTCTCTGATCATCTCCTGTATTATGTCTGCAGTCTCTGATCATCTCCTATATTATGTCTGCAGTCTCTGATCATCTCCTGTATTATGTCTGCAGTCTCTGACCATCTCCTGTACCATGTCTGCAGTCTCTGATCATCTCCTGTATTATGTCTGCAGTCTCTGATCATCTCCTGTATTATGTCTGCAGTCTCTGATCATCTCCTGTATTATGTCTGCAGTCTCTGACCATCTCCTGTACCATGTCTGCAGTCTCTGATCATCTCCTGTACTATGTCTGCAGTCTCTGATCATCTCCTGTACTATGTCTGCAGTCTCTGATCATCTCCTGTACCCTTTCTGCAGTCTCTGACCATCTCCTGTATTATGTCTGCAGTCTCTGATCATCTCCTGTACTATGTCTGCAGTCTCTGATCATCTCCTGTACTGTGTCTGCAGTCTCTGATCATCTCCTGTACTATGTCTGCAGTCTCTGATCATCTCCTGTATCATGTCTGCAGTCTCTGATCATCTCCTGTACTATGTCTGCAGTCTCTGATCATCTCCTGTATTATGTCTGCAGTCTCTGATCATCTCCTGTATCATGTCTGCAGTCTCTGATCATCTCCTGTACTATGTATGCAGTCTCTGACCATCTCCTGTACTATGTCTGCAGTCTCTGATCATCTCCTGTACTATGTCTGCAGTCTCTGATCATCTCCTGTACTGTGTCTGCAGTCTCTGATCATCTCCTGTACTATGTCTGCAGTCTCTGACCATCTCCTGTATCATGTCTGCAGTCTCTGATCATCTCCTGTACTATGTCTGCAGTCTCTGATCATCTCCTGTACTATGTCTGCAGTCTCTGATCATCTCCTGTATCATGTCTGCAGTCTCTGATCATCTCCTGTACTATGTCTGCAGTCTCTGATCATCTCCTGTACTATGTCTGCCGTCTCTGACCATCTCCTGTATTATGTCTGCAGTCAATTGTTATATTGTGATTGTGTTTATTAAAGTTCAATAAGGTGTATTTTTCCAAAATATTTGCGTTTTGAAATACTGCACAAATATCGTGTAACCTAAAAAAAAGCAACACTCTCGCTATTTTATTCTCCAGGGTCTTTTCTTAAAAATATATATAATGTTTGAGGGTTCTAAGTCATTTTCTAGCAAAAAAAACATAGGGTAAGTAGGGCATGTAGGGTAAGTTTGGTACGTAAAGGCAAGTAGTGTAAGTAGGGAAAGTAGGGTAAGTAGGGAAAGTAGGGTACGGTATGTAGGGAAAGTAGGGTACATAGGGTAAGTAGGGTAAGTAGCGTACGTAGGGTAAGTAGGGTACGTAGGCTAAGTAGGGTAAGTAGGCTAAGTAGGGTAAGTAGGGTACGTAGGCTAAGTAGGGTAAGTAGGCTAAGTAGGGTAAGTAGGGTACGTAGGCTAAGTAGGGTAAGTAAGGAAAGTAGGGTAAGTAGGGTACGTAGGCTAAGGAGGGTAAGTAAGGAAAGTAGGGTAAGTAGGGTAAGTAGGGTATGTAGGCTAGATAGGGAAAGTAGGGTAAGTAGGGTACATAGGGTACGTAGGCTAAGTAGGGTAAGTAAGGAAAGTAGGGTAAGTAGGGTAGGGTACGAAGGCTAAGTAGGGTAAGTAGGGTAGGTACGGTGAGTAGGGTCAGTAGGGTAGGTAGGGTAAGTTGGGTAAGTAGGGAAAGTAGCGTACGTAGGGTAAGTAGGGTACGTAGGGTAAGTAGGGTATGTAGGGTAAGTAGGGAAAGTAGGGTAAGTAGGGATGTAGGCTAAGTAGGGGAAGTAGGGTATGTAGGGTAAGTAGGGTAAGTAGGGTAAGGTACGTAGGCTAAGTAGGGTAAGTAGGGTAGGTACGGTGAGTAGGGTCAGTAGGGTAGGTAGGGTAAGTTGGGTAAGTAGGGAAAGTAGCGTATGTAGGGTAAGTAGGGTAAGTAGGGATGTAGGGTAAGTAGGGTACGTAGGCTAAGTAGGGGAAGTAGGGTATGTAGGGTAAGTAGGGTAAGTAGGGTAGGTACGGTGAGTAGGGTCAGTAGGGTAGGTAGGGTAAGTTGGGTAAGTAGGGAAAGTAGCGTATGTAGGGTAAGTAGGGTATGTAGGGTAAGTAGGGAAAGTAGGGTAAGTAGGGATGTAGGCTAAGTAGGGGAAGTAGGGTATGTAGGGTAAGTAGGGTAAGTAGGGTAAGGTACGTAGGCTAAGTAGGGTAAGTAGGGTAGGTACGGTGAGTAGGGTCAGTAGGGTAAGTAGGGATGTAGGGTAAGTAGGGTACGTAGGCTAAGTAGGGGAAGTAGGGTATGTAGGGTAAGTAGGGTAAGTAGGGTAGGGTACGTAGGGTAAGTACGGTAAGTAGGCAGTTCATTGATTTTGAATAGGATTTTTAATGCAATGCATGTAAAATGTGGATTTAGGCACCACAAAGAAATCCGGGGTCCTTGAGGGGTTGGATCCTCCGCCCCGACCTTCGGCCGCCCCGAATTTCAATATCGTTGTTCTTTTAGGTGATGAAAAGACAATCATCTCACCTGCAGGATGGAAATATTTTGGATTTCATAGAAAGTGATGAGAAAGTCGTTGATTTAACAATTTCCACATATTTGCCTTTTAATTGAAAGCAGTTTATTTGTGTTTTGGTTCCATTGCGATGATTGGAGAAGTTCCTCGGCTGAATCCTTCTCAGATGGATGGATGGGACGTCTATTGATCGCGATCCCAATGCTAAATTGCACCTTTCTTTAATGGACGGGCTGATGGTGTACAGCTGTGTTTGTTCCTCGCTCCTCGCCAGGTTAGTCTGCCCTGTAATCAGAGCTTTGTCTGGAGTTTTCTTCTTTTCTTAACTCACAATCCGGTTGGAGATCTAATCGATAAAGTGGAGAAGATAGAACGAGCTTTCCAAAAAGTTTCGCAAGGACCCGGCGCAGCTAGAAGTTCTGGAACCTTCCTTATCTCAGGCAACGATCTCATGATGTGCGGTGGTGGGGCGCAGCGGGCTCCTTTTCTTTGGAATGGATGTTTTGGGGGGTTTGTCCGGACAAATGGGGTATTTTAGCTGGAGGTATGAATTTTTTTTGTAAATTGGATCTGAGTAATATTCTGTCCTTCCGGGGAGATCTGTTCTAGTTCTTGGATCTCTTCTGGTCCATCTTGGCAGTTTAAGGTGTTCCAGCTGTTCCAGATTTCATAATATAAACCATTATTTGTGTGAAGACGTTCCTCAGATAGAGGCAGCTGAAGATATCTGCTGAGCTTCCCCCGACTGTTCACCATCTACTGAGCTTCCCCTGACTGTTCACCATCTACTGAGCTTCCCCCGACTGTTCACCATCTACTGAGCTTCCCCTGACTCCTCACCATCTGCTGAGCTTCCCCCAACTCTTCACCATCTACTGAGCTTCCCCCAACTCTTCACCATCTACTGAGCTTCCCCCGACTGTTCACCATCTACTGAGCTTCCCCCGACTGTTCACCATCTACTGAGCTTCCTCAGACTCTTCGCCATCTACTAAGCTTCCCCCGACTCTTCACCATCTACTGAGCTTCCCCTGACTCCTCACCATCTGCTGAGCTTCCCCCAACTCTTCACCATCTACTGAGCTTCCCCTGACTCTTCACCAGCTACTGAGCTTCCTCCAACTCTTCACCATCTACTGAGCTTCCCCCAACTCTTCACCATCTACTGAGCTTCCCCCGACTGTTCACCATCTACTGAGCTTCCCCCGACTGTTCACCATCTACTGAGCTTCCCCCAACTCTTCACCATCTACTGAGCTTCCCCCGACTGTTCACCATCTACTGAGCTTCCCCTGACTCTTCACCATCTACTGAGCTTCCCCTGACTCTTCACCAGCTACTGAGCTTCCCCCGACTCTTCACCATCTACTGAGCTTCCCCTGACTCTTCACCATCTACTGAGCTTCCCCCGACTGTTCACCATCTACTGAGCTTCCTCCGACTCTTCACCATCTACTGAGCTTCCCCCGACTGTTCACCAGCTACTGAGCTTCCCCCGACTCTTCACCATCTACTGAGCTTCCCCCGACTCTTCACCAGCTACTGAGCTTCCCCCGACTCTTCACCATCTACTGAGCTTCCCCCGACTTTTCACCATCTACTGAGCTTCCCCCGACTTTTCACCATCTATTGAGCTTCCCCCGACTCTTCACCATCTACTGAGCTTCCTCCGACTCTTCACCATCTACTGAGCTTCCCCCGACTGTTTACCAGCTACTGAGCTTCCCCCGACTCTTCACCATCTACTGAGCTTCCCCCGACTCTTCACCATCTACTGAGCTTCCCCTGACTCTTCACCATCTACTGAGCTTCCCCCGACTCTTCACCATCTACTGAGCTTCCCCTGACTCTTCACCATCTACTGAGCTTCCTCCGACTGTTCACCATCTACTGAGCTTCCCCCGACTGTTCACCATCTACTGAGCTTCCTCCGACTCTTCACCATCTACTGAGCTTCCTCCGACTCTTCACCAGCTACTGAGCTTCCCCTGACTCTTCACCATCTATTGAGCTTCCCCTGACTCTTCACCATCTACTGAGCTTCCTCCGACTGTTCACCATCTACTGAGCTTCCCCCGACTGTTCACCATCTACTGAGCTTCCTCCGACTCTTCACCATCTACTGAGCTTCCTCCGACTCTTCACCAGCTACTGAGCTTCCCCCGACTGTTCACCATCTACTGAGCTTCCCCTGACTCCTCACCATCTGCTGAGCTTCCCCCAACTCTTCACCATCTACTGAGCTTCCCCCAACTCTTCACCATCTACTGAGCTTCCCCCGACTGTTCACCATCTACTGAGCTTCCTCAGACTCTTCGCCATCTACTAAGCTTCCCCCGACTCTTCACCATCTACTGAGCTTCCCCTGACTCCTCACCATCTGCTGAGCTTCCCCCAACTCTTCACCATCTACTGAGCTTCCCCCAACTCTTCACCATCTACTGAGCTTCCCCCGACTGTTCACCATCTACTGAGCTTCCCCCGACTGTTCACCATCTACTGAGCTTCCCCCAACTCTTCACCATCTACTGAGCTTCCCCCGACTGTTCACCATCTGCTGAGCTTCCCCCAACTCTTCACCATCTACTGAGCTTCCCCCAACTCTTCACCATCTACTGAGCTTCCCCCGACTGTTCACCATCTACTGAGCTTCCCCCGACTGTTCACCATCTACTGAGCTTCCCCTGACTCTTCACCATCTATTGAGCTTCCCCTGACTCTTCACCATCTACTGAGCTTCCCCCGACTTTTCACCATCTATTGAGCTTCCCCTGACTGTTCACCATCTACTGAGCTTCCTCCGACTCTTCACCATCTACTGAGCTTCCCCCGACTGTTCACCAGCTACTGAGCTTCCCCCGACTCTTCACCATCTACTGAGCTTCCCCCGACTCTTCACCAGCTACTGAGCTTCCCCCGACTCTTCACCATCTACTGAGCTTCCCCCGACTTTTCACCATCTACTGAGCTTCCCCCGACTTTTCACCATCTATTGAGCTTCCCCCGATTCTTCACCATCTACTGAGCTTCCTCCGACTCTTCACCATCTACTGAGCTTCCCCCGACTGTTTACCAGCTACTGAGCTTCCCCCGACTCTTCACCATCTACTGAGCTTCCCCCGACTCTTCACCATCTACTGAGCTTCCCCTGACTCTTCACCATCTACTGAGCTTCCCCCGACTCTTCACCATCTACTGAGCTTCCCCTGACTCTTCACCATCTACTGAGCTTCCCCCGACTGTTCACCATCTACTGAGCTTCCTCCGACTCTTCACCATCTACTGAGCTTCCTCCGACTCTTCACCAGCTACTGAGCTTCCCCTGACTCTTCACCATCTATTGAGCTTCCCCTGACTCTTCACCATCTACTGAGCTTCCTCCGACTGTTCACCATCTACTGAGCTTCCCCCGACTGTTCACCATCTACTGAGCTTCCTCCGACTCTTCACCATCTACTGAGCTTCCTCCGACTCTTCACCAGCTACTGAGCTTCCCCCGACTGTTCACCATCTACTGAGCTTCCCCTGACTCCTCACCATCTGCTGAGCTTCCCCCAACTCTTCACCATCTACTGAGCTTCCCCCAACTCTTCACCATCTACTGAGCTTCCCCCGACTGTTCACCATCTACTGAGCTTCCCCCGACTGTTCACCATCTACTGAGCTTCCTCAGACTCTTCGCCATCTACTAAGCTTCCCCCGACTCTTCACCATCTACTGAGCTTCCCCTGACTCCTCACCATCTGCTGAGCTTCCCCCAACTCTTCACCATCTACTGAGCTTCCCCCAACTCTTCACCATCTACTGAGCTTCCCCCGACTGTTCACCATCTACTGAGCTTCCCCCGACTGTTCACCATCTACTGAGCTTCCCCCAACTCTTCACCATCTACTGAGCTTCCCCCGACTGTTCACCATCTGCTGAGCTTCCCCCAACTCTTCACCATCTACTGAGCTTCCCCCAACTCTTCACCATCTACTGAGCTTCCCCCGACTGTTCACCATCTACTGAGCTTCCCCCGACTGTTCACCATCTACTGAGCTTCCCCTGACTCTTCACCATCTATTGAGCTTCCCCTGACTCTTCACCATCTACTGAGCTTCCCCCGACTTTTCACCATCTATTGAGCTTCCCCTGACTCTTCACCCTGCTTAGTCTCCAAGCTGGTCAGTAAAGTCACCCGTCGGCAAAATGTGGTATTTCAGATGTAGTTGAGCTTATTTTAATCCAAAACAAACCCCCAAAGCATCCACTCCAAAAGAAAAAAGGAGCTCGCTGCTCCCCACCACCGGCACAGATGACACTTCATGAGATGGTTGCCTGAGATAAGGAAGGTTCCCGGTTATCTAGATGTTCCGGGTCCTTGTGAAACGTTTTGGAAAGCTCCTTCTATCTTCTCCACTTTATTGATTAGATGCGTCCGGCCGGCCGCTCAGCACGGCACTGGGAAGTGGAGATCTCTGGAGTATCTTCTTCCAGCTTCCAGGGCAGTGGAAGGCAACCTTGAGGTGGAGATCTACCTGAACCACATGAAGGGATCACCGGGGGGTTCAGCACTCTTCTTTGTGAGAAACTTACTAGCAAAACCCAACTAAATAGTGAGGAAAACGTAGAATTATATAATAAAATGAAAACCACAGACGTGTCGTATACACAAGACGTTTATTTAAAAAAAGACCACTCACATGATGGAGGTAGTGAGCAGGCGCAGAACAATCCTACGCTGCGCCGTAGGTAGCCACTGATGTGTGTCGTCCCCGGGATCGGATCCGCTGGTGAGACACGACAGGATGACAGCAAACCAGGAGCTCCGCAGGGCGGTGGACCGAAGAGCCAGAATGATTCCACCCCTTCTGTTATGCCCAATTAGCTTGAGAAAGGAGTGCGCCTATACACCCATCGTGTACCGCGCATGCTCTGAAACGCGTTGCTCAATTCAACATGCTGTTTAACAATGGGGCAAATTCCTGCCAATGACACCAACAGTTGGGCAATATTCCTCCCACTGATACCAACAATGGAACACTGTTTCTCCCTCTAACACCAATGCTATGTCCCTGGTATGGTATGTCCTAGGATTGGTATGGAATGGTATGAAATGGTATGGTTTGTCCTAGGTTTGGTGTGGAATGGTGTTGATTGGTACGGTAAGTATTGTCCTCGGTATGGGGTGGGATGGTATGGTAAGTCCCAGGTATGGTGAGTGAGTGAGTGGTATGGATTGGTACGGTAAGTATTGTCCTCTGTATGGTGTGGAATGGTATGGTTTGGTGTGGAATGGTATGGATTGGTACGGTAAGTATTGTCCTTGGTTTGGTGTGAAATGGTACAGTAAGTATTGTCCTCAGTATGGTGTGGAATGGTATGGATTGGTATGGTAATTATTGTCCTTGGCTTGGTGTTGATTGGTACGGTAAGTATTGTCTTCGCTATGGTGTGGATTGGTACGGTAAGTATTGTCCTTGGTTTGGTGTGGAATGGTACAGTAAGTATTGTCCTCAGTATGGTGTGGTGTTGATTGGTGTGGATTGATATGGTGTGGATTGGTACGGTAATTATTGTCCTTGGTTTGGTGTGGATCGGTATGGTGTGGAATGGTGTGGTGTGGATTGGTATGGTGTGGATCCGTATGGTGTGGAATGGTGTGGTGTTGACTGGTGTGGATCGGTATGGTGTGGTTTGGTGTGGATCGGTATGGTGCAGATTGGTGTGGATCGGTATGGTGTTGATTGGTGTGGATTGGTATGGTAAGTATTGTCCTTGGTTTGGTGCAGATTGGTGTGGATCGGTATGGTGTGGAATGGTGTGGTGTGGATCGGTATGGTGTGGTTTGGTGTGGTGTTGACTGGTGTGGATCGGTATGGTGTGGAATGGTGTGGTGTTGACTGGTGTGGATCGGTATGGTGTGGTTTGGTGCGGATTGGTACGGTAAGTATTGTACTTGGTGTGGTGTGGATTGGTGTGGAATGATTTGGTGTGGAATGGTACGGTAAGTATTGTCCTCAGTATGGTGTGGAATGGTATGGATTGGTACGGTAATTATTGTTCTTGGTTTGGTGTGGATCGGTATGGTGTGGTTTGGTGTGGATCGGTATGGTGTGGTTTGGTGTGGATCGGTATGGTGTGGATTGGTGTGGTTTGGTGTGGATCGGTATGGTGCGGTGCGGATTGGTACGGTAAGTATTGTCCTTGGTGTGGATCGGTATGGTGTGGTTTGGTGCGGATTGGTACGGTAAGTATTGTCCTCAGTATGGTGTGGAATGGTATGGATTGGTACGGTAATTATTGTTCTTGGTTTGGTGTGGATCGGTATGGTAAGTATTGTCCTTTGGTGTGGATTGGTGTGGATCGGTATGGTAAGTATTGTCCTTTGGTGTGGATTGGTGTGGATCGGTATGGTGCGGATTGGTACGGTAAGTATTGTCCTTGGTGTGGATCGGTATGGTGTGGATTGGTGTGGTTTGGTGTGGATCGGTATGGTGCGGTGCGGATTGGTACGGTAAGTATTGTCCTTGGTGTGGATCGGTATGGTGTGGTTTGGTGCGGATTGGTACGGTAAGTATTGTCCTTGGTGTGGTGTGGATTGGTGTGGAATGATTTGGTGTGGAATGGTACGGTAAGTATTGTCCTCAGTATGGTGTGGAATGGTATGGATTGGTACGGTAATTATTGTTCTTGGTTTGGTGTGGATCGGTATGGTGTGGTTTGGTGTGGATCGGTATGGTGTGGTTTGGTGTGGATTGGTACGGTAAGTATTGTCCTTGGTGTGGATCGGTATGGTGTGGTTTGGTGTGGTTTGGTGTGGATCGGTATGGTGTGGATTGGTGTGGTTTGGTGTGGATCGGTATGGTGTGGATTGGTGTGGTTTGGTGTGGATTGGTACGGTAAGTATTGTCCTTGGTGTGGATCGGTATGGTGTGGATTGGTGTGGATCGGTATGGTGTGGTTTGGTGTGGATCGGTATGGTGTGGTTTGGTGTGGATCGGTACGTATGTATTGTCCTCGGTATGGCACAGTCCGTTTCGATGAACATCCACCAGACATATATTGGGCTTTCCCACACACACGGTACATTTCGGAACCCCACGGCACGATCGTTTTCTATTGCGGTCCTCAGACGTGTTCCTGGCGGGCGGAATGTATGTTCCCCATCTGCATCCAATTGATGTATAGAGAGGATAAGAGGATTGATTCCCGGCCCGGCCAATTGGCGCACCAATTATTGGCACAATGCAATCAGAGAGAATTCCTCCATAGGACAGACATGTATGTTCCGGGGGAGGTCGCGGCGTGTCGCCGCTCGGTACATATTTATCGCCGTTACACGATGTTCTCGGGGCGGATCAGCGGGGGATCAGAACACAAATCATTTTCTGTAAATACTTTCAGTTTCAGAAAGTCGGATTTATGAGCTCAGCCGCCTCATCCGTCTCTGCAGCTTCCATCGGTGCTTCTCACCCGGGTTTCCCATCCTCCAATAGGGATGAAGAGAGCCATTTTGTATATTTGCCAAAATTGGCCAAAGAAGAAAATCTCAATTTAGCTGAAATAAATGTGATTGGATAAATAAAAGACATTATTTTTTTATAGATTTTATATTTTCTCATTATAATAAATTATTCTTTGTTCCTAAATGTGTGCGCTGGTCCAAATCATTGGGGGAGGGGGGATTATGGTGTGGGGGGAAGGGGTATGGTGGTGTGTGGGGGGATTATGGTAAGGGGGGGGGATGGTGTGGGGGGAGGGGGTATGGTGGTGTGTGGGGGGATTATGGTGTGGGGAGGGGGGATTATGGTGTGTGTGGGGGAGGGGGATTATGGTGTGGGGGGTAGTAGGGATCATGGTGGTGTGGAGGGGGTATGGTGGTGTGTGGGGGGGATTATGGTGTGGGGGGGGGATTATGGTGTGGGGGAGGGGGCATTATGGTGTGGGGGGAGGGGGGATGGTGGTGTGTGGGGGGATTATGGTAAGGGGGGGGATGGTGTGGGGGGAGGGGGGGATGGTGGTGTGTGGGGGGATTATGGTGTGGGGGGGGGGATTATGGTGTGGGGGAGGGGGCATTATGGTGTGGGGGGGAAGGGGTATGGTGGTGTGTGGGGGGATTATGGTAAGGGGGGGGGGATGGTGTGGGGGGAGGGGGTATGGTGGTGTGTGGGGGGATTATGGTGTGGGGAGGGGGGATTATGGTGTGTGTGGGGGAGGGGGATTATGGTGTGGGGGTAGTAGGGATCATGGTGGTGTGGAGGGGGTATGGTGGTGTGTGGGGGGGATTATGGTGTGGGGGGGGATTATGGTGTGGGGGAGGGGGCATTATGGTGTGGGGGGAGGGGGGATGGTGGTGTGTGGGGGGATTATGGTAAGGGGGGGGATGGTGTGGGGGGAGGGGGTATGGTGGTGTGTGGGGGGATTATGGTGTGGGGGGGGGGGATTATGGTGTGGGGGAGGGGGCATTATGGTGTGGGGGGAGGGGGGATGGTGGTGTGTGGGGGGATTATGGTAAGGGGGGGGGGATGGTGTGGGGGGAGGGGGTATGGTGGTGTGTGGGGGGATTATGGTGTGGGGGGGGGGGGATTATGGTGTGGGGGAGGGGGCATTATGGTGTGGGGGGAGGGGGGATGGTGGTGTGTGGGGGGATTATGGTGTGGGGAGGGGGGATTATGGTGTGGGGGGGGGGGATTATAGTGTGGGGGGTGTTTTTCAGGGGTTGGGTTGGCCCCTTAGTTCCAGTGAAGGGAACTCTATTGCCCCGTACACACGGTCAGAAATTCCGCCAGGAAAAGTCCGATGGGAGCTTTTGGCCGGGAAATCCGTCCGTGTTTCGGCTCCATTGGATTTTTGCTGTCGGAATTTCTGCAAAAGATTAAGAGCTGGTTCTCATTTTTTCCAACGGGAAAAAATCCGACGCATGCTCGGAAACAATTTGAAGCATGCTTCATTTTCTCGGCTCGTCGTCGCACGTCAGCGGCGTTCTTGACGGTTGAAATTTCAGAGAACTTTTGTGTGACGTGTGTATGGAAGCCGAGCTTGAGCGGAATTCCATCGGAAAAAACCATCCAAGGAAATTCCGCTCGCTTGTCCCCACCCCCTTTCCTGACCGGCGGGGCTGCTGCTCGCATACGGGTCTGGTATGGACTTTGAGGGGGACCCCACGCCGTTTTTTCGGGGTACGGTTCCCCTTAAAATCCTTAGCAGACCCAA